>NC_137778.1:35333998-35796854 GCF_963455305.1 Plecotus auritus
CTCCCCAGGTAGGCGAGCTCAGGGCTGTGTTTGCACCTGGAGGGGGCATCACAGACCCCAGGATGGCAGCTCAGCTGGGAGGGAAACCAGGAATTCAGGACAGCTGTTTGCTCCCAAGTGGGAATTAAGTCCCAGGAGAAGTGGGGAGATGCCTACTTGACATCTTCCTTCAGAGGGAGGGTGTAAAATCAGAAAGCTCCTTGTTAAGAAGCATTTGCCCTCTGGGTTTTGGGGTGGAGGGATTGGCATTTCCCTCATTTTCTCTTCCCTGTGGAAATTGTGTTTTTTTAAAAGTCAGTGGCTGGGATCTCTCACATCTTCCTGGGCATAGACTTTTAAAGCTGATGTCCAAGGCTGCTCAGGAGGGCTCCCTGCCGCCCTGGGCGCTGGCATTGTCTGGGTGGGTCACGGTCGTGGCTGGGGACTGACTGCCACCTGTGTTTGCCTGTGCTTAGTCATCCACAGACTCAGGGTGTTCTCATTAATATCTCATTTCTCTCATGGTTCTATTTTTAGTAAAAAGAGAATGAAAAAACTTAGAATGCTCCGAGTTTAAACAAGATGGGGAAGTTTTTAAACTAACCGTTAACCCTTTCTCAGCTGTTCAACCTATTCTTTCTCTCACCCTTACCTGGCTTCCTTTCCATTTTTTACTACGTTTTTAATACAGCTCTCTTCAAGTCTGAAGGAAAAAGACCACACAAGCGTCTTCCCACTCTTTCTCCTTTTCTCACCAGCAGGATTACTTTCTTTTCGTGCTTATTTTTAAAAAACCGTATGCACACACCTAATTACCATAAAATTCTTTCGTTACTAGACTTTCCCCACCCCACCCCCGCAATGCCTAGCATGGTGCTTTGCAGAGGGTAGGTGCTTGCGGAGTGTTTGTAGGATTGAAACTGTGGAATCGAATGCCCACTCTCTCTACTGTTCTCCTGTCGGTCAGTGTTTGCCTTAACCATGCACGGACTCTCTGCTTTTAAATCTGCAACTAATTCCTTGTTGTGTCGTAAGGATCCAGTGAAGGGCAGCCACGCTGTTTGCTTCCTATATCTTTTGTGCTAAGAGATTTCCCCCACCCCTTCCAAGAACGTGTTTGATGATCTGTGGCCTGCTGTATTGCTTTTCCAGCAGATGACTGGGTAGTTAAAGTCCCCCAGAACCACCAGATCCTGCCCCAAGGCCACTTGGGTAAGTCTACCAAAGCAAACGATCACGTCGGTAATGATGGTAATACCTTGGACTTTAATGGCGCTTTTCCTCCCAAGAGCCTCAAAGTGCTTCTGCATCTATCGTCTTCCCCGCGTCCCCCCTTCAAGTCCCCGTAGAGGCCAATATCGTGTCCGTTCTATGAAGGAAGAAGCCAGAGCACCAGCCAGAGCCTTGGCTGAGCCAGTTCCGTCAGAGGTTGAGCTTGCGCTGCAGTAGAAATCTCTGCTTCTAACCCCATGTCCACTGCTCTGCGCTTAGCCTGTGCTACACCACCAACCTCCTGGTTTGAAAGTTCATTTGTGAACATGCCCTCAGATTCTCATGAGTCCTGTCCAGGTTGGCACTCGATCCATAGTGTTTTAATTGTCGGCTGCCTTTTCTCAGGCCCAAGAACACCGGTGAATAGTCTTAACGGGCAGCCCTTTGCCTGGGCTGCCGGAATGGTGTGTTTTCTCACAGCCCCACGTCTAACTGTGTGGTTTTCCAGGCTTGCTAGAATAACAACGCACCCCCAGCAGCCCTCACAATACAAGCCAGGCTTACATGAGAGTGCATTGGGGTGACAGTAGGAGGTGAGGGTGACACCCTGCCAGTCGTTCTTCTGATGAAGGCCCACAAGGGGATTTTTCCCTCTGGATGCTGATGTTGCCCTCACTCGGAATCGATAACCCTGGGGATGAGTCTTTAATCCAAAGAGGAATCTTGTTGCCATTAATGACGAGATGAAAAACAACGACCTCATCTAACACTCTCAGTGTCGTGACCCTGAGAAGTAGGAACTGTTAGTATCTCCGTTTCGCACATGAGATTTCAGAGCTTGGGTGGGGTTAGGTAAGGACCCAAGATTGCAGAATTAGGCGCAGGCGGCCTGCCTCCAAACCCTTGCTTTTAGTCACCGGTCTGTGGATGCGGGCTCATCGGGAGTCTTCCCATCGCCCAGAGTCTCTTGGGATGGCTCCTTCCCAGGAGCATTCCTATTCCCCTTGTGCAGACCTGTTTTTGTTTTATTTATTTTTCATGTAAAACAAGCCGACCCAGACTGAGGAGTAGGTATACTCACCTTAACCAGAGTCCACGCAGGGGTTCTGCGCTCACCTTCGCCTCTTTCTGCCTGTGGGGGAATCCAGGGAGAAAGGCTTGATTCAGATGCATGGTCCTGGGTACGGGTGTGTTTCCCCTCGGTAACTGGGTGTGCCTCTCAATCTGGGACTTGATTGTATTGATTGATTTAAAATGGTTGTGTCTGTTTCATGTGGGCGGTGCCCAGAAAATTGGAACCAAATTACTTACGGTATTTTGTGTTCTTTTATACTTATTATGGATTTTTGAACTCAATATAGATAATTGTACAAAATAATATACTCATGATTCAGATAGATTAGAATATCCATGATGTTTACAAAAACAAAGAGTTATTGGGGATAGTAAAATCAACCCTGATCACGGAGACCAGTTTTTGAAAACTTAGTACGTTTTAGGTGATTTATATACATGGTCTCATTTACTTTTTAATCTTTGAAAAACTGTACGAGATAAATAACATTCTCCCTGTCTATAGTAGAGTTTAAATAGTTTGATTGAGTTCATATAGCTAAGTGAGTTAGCAAAGCAGTGAAGGGAGTGGACTCCTTATCCCAAACTTTTTAAAAAATATATTTTTATTGTTTTCAGAGAGGAAGGGAGAGGGAGAGAGAGATAGAAACATCAGAGATGAGAGAGATTCATTGATCGGTGGCCTCCTGCACACCCCTACTGGGGATCAAGCCCGCAACCCAGGCATATGTCCTGACTGGGAATCGAACTGTGACCTTCCTGGTTCATAGGTTGATGCTCAACCACTGAGCCACACTGTCCAGGCCTTATCCCACCCTTTGATTGGCAGAATGTTTCACAGCGAGTAGCGGTGAAACCCGAGGGCTGAGTGTGGACAGACAGGATGGCGAGCCTGTGGCTTAGGTCTCTTCCTCGGTGTTGATGCAAGTGTGGAAGCTTGCTCCCCGCACACTCTGTGAAACCAGACCATCTGTGCCCAGGAGCACCCACAGCCACGCACATGTTACTCCAGATACTTTCTGTCTTTTTTTTTTTTTACTCCCTAATATGGTCCTGAAGGACTCAGATGGCACGTTACGAATGTCAGCCTCTATTTGACTGCCACAGCACCAAAGGGTGGGAGTAGTATTTTCAAGGAATTCAACCTAATAGAAATCCAAATTGAAAAGCCTTGAACCCCAGCTGAACAAATAACTCAATACATTGTTTTTTTTTTTTGTTTGTTTTTTTAAAATATATTTTATTGATTTTTTACAGAGAGGAAGGAAGAGTGATAGATAGTCAGAAACATCGATGAGAGAGAAACATCGACCAGCTGCCTCCTGCACACCTCCCACTGGGGATGTGCCCGCAACCAAGTTACATGCCCTTGACCGGAATCGAACCTGGGACCTTTCAGTCCGCAGGCTGACACTCTATCCACTGAGCCAAATGGGTTTTGGCTCAATACATTGTTTTATGTCCTATGTGTAATGGCATTGGTTGTATTTTTTTTGTTGATTTTTAGAGAGGAAAAGAGAGGGGTAGAGAAACAGAAACAAGTTGGCTGCCTCCCATACGCACCCCTACTGGGGATCGAGCCCACAACCCGGGCATGTGTCCTGGCCGGGAATCAAACCAACAACCTCTTGGTTCCTTGATTGACACTCAACCACTGAGCCACACCGGCCGGGCGGTTATATTTCTTAGGTTCTGATCCAGTCCCAGGTCTTAGACCCTCATTACCCTGGTCCTCTGTACACGGCACAGGGCCTCCTAGGTGATCAGACCCAAATCCCGGGAGCAATGCCCAGAACCAGCCTGGGCCACCCTAGCCAGGGTCAGGGCTCTCAGCCTCCAAGGCCCACCGTACCTGCAGAGGGTGACGCTGCACCCATCCTCCTTTCTCATCTACGGGGAGGGCGCGGTGGAGACCTGAAGCCCCAGCTGCGCTCTCCCCCTGTCCCCCAGAGAGCAGCATCTCCGTGGAGGTGGCCAGCAATGCCAGCGTGGTCCTCGAGGGCGAGCACCTGCGCTTCTCCTGCAGCGTCCGCACGGCGGGCAGGCCTCAGGGCCGCTTCTCCGTCATCTGGCAGCTCGTGGACAGGCTGAACCGCCGCAGCAACATCATGTGGCTGGACCGGGACGGCACCGTGCAGCCGGGCGCGTCCTACTGGGAGCGCAGCAGCTTCGGGGGCGTGCAGATGGAGCAGGTGCAGCCCAGCTCCTTCAGCCTGGGCATCTTCCACAGCAGGAAGGAGGACGAGGGCCAATACGAGTGCCACGTGACCGAGTGGGTACGGGCCGTGGACGGCGAGTGGCAGGTGGTGGGAGAGCGCTGGGCCAGCACCCCCGTCTCCATCACGGCTCTCGGTAAGTGAATGTCCGGGAGTCTTTCTGCGGGGCCGCTGGGGAGACTGCCCCCGGGTCAGGAACCCTCCCCTGACCCGTATTGGTCAGTCCTGCCAGGAAGCAGAGGGCACCTTCAAAGGGTTTAATGGAAGGAACGCGCTACGGAAGCGTGGGCAGGGCTGAAGGTTCCCGCGATGCGTGGTGGGGCCCTGGTGCCGGTGACTTTAACCACTCGTGGGTCTGGGTAGCGGGAGTGAAGCTGTAAGAATTCTGACCAGAGGACCGAGGCCACTCAGCAGGACGTGGTGGCCCCGGGTAGAGGATATGCCACCTTCAACACTGGCTGAAGAGCAGGCGCACAGCCACGAAGCTGCTCTTCTGCCCCCAGGCTCTCCCCCACCTTGCCTGCTGCCCAGTGCCCAGCCCTCCCGAAAGGTTCAGAGCGGGGCAGACACGGGCAGGGAATCACCTTGATTCCCAGAGTGGACAGACAGGATGGCGAGCCTGTGGCTTAGGCCTCTTCCTGGCTGTCCTGTGCTCCGGGCTGAGTCTGAGCACCTGGCTGGGAGGTAGACACTTTCATTTTACAAGAAGACTGAGTGAGACAGGTTAACTGATTTGCTCAGGGCTGTAGCTTTTAAATGCCAGACCCACAACCTGAACCTAGGAAACCAGTCATCTATCTTATTTTTTTTCCAAAGCCTTTATTCTCTCTGAGGCCCCTCCTTAAGAAAGCAATTTCCTCATTAGCATGAAATTAAAAGATACCTTGAGGTTTGCTAAAACCAAAGAAGATTAGATGGACTCCTTATGGGGTCCTTAAAGAGGCTTCCATCAACACGTATCTGCCTAATATGTCAACACGTGTCTGCCTAATACAATCCGTGTGGCGCATTGTAAAAGGCAGGCGTCTGCTGCTTTGCTGGGAAGGTCGCTTGTCACGTTTGGTCTGCTGTTATCAGGAGACTCTGCTGACACTTGTCCTGGAGACTTGGTCCCACTCCCTGAGGCCGTGTTGCCCCTTCCCCCCGGGCGGGGCTGCTGGTGCTCCTGAATACACTGCCGTAAAGACGCAGCCCTGAGCGGCTTTGCTCCCCACAGAGTCCTCCATTTCTATGCCACCCCCATTCTGATCCCCAGGTTAGAATGCCGTTCGCTCTCTAAAAGCTTAATCCCAGAGATTGACCTGCTTTCTGCAGTCCCCACACAGCTCCAGTTTCTGTCTCTAGAAGCTTCATCCAGAGGTTGAGTTTTCTGATGCGCTCAGTCCCGTGCCTACGCTCACGCTCAGCACCGTAGGCACCTGTGGACATAGAACCTGTGAGGAAAGCTCGGGCGTCCAACAGTGGTAGCTTTTCCTTTCCTGTGAGGTTAGGACTATCAAGGAGTAGGGCTGGTTAGTCAGGATTGTTCCTCTAGAAGTAATTTTACGGTTCCAGGTTGTCCCCAATTCTAACACTTCCTAGCTATGTGGCATTGAGCACGTTACTTCACTTCTCTCTGCCTCTACTTCCCTATCTGTAAAATGGGTCCATGCAAAGATTAACATGTGTCTGGTGGTTCCCACAGCCAGGGGTCACCAAGAGGCTCTGACCTGGGACCCCAGGAACCCCACCTGCTCGCCACACCTGGGGCGCTTCTGCCTAAAGCCATAATCATAGTGGCCCAAGGGTGTGGCACAGGGAAAACTGGAAGGTTCCCTGGAGTAAGGTCACCTGTTCAGCCTAAACTAAATGACAGCACACAAATTTGCATGGGGCGTTGTGGCCACATGGCAGGTGATGAAGGAAATAGCTTTGTGGCTTTTTTCTCCTGCATTAGCATGGAATGCCAAGATTTTTAGGAATGGGGGCGATGGACCGCAAATCCAGGTAGGTCCTCTAGCTTCTGAGCCTGAACAGCCATCAGGAGGCCATCGCGAGGGCTTCGTCAGTAGGGATCGGTAATGCTGCTCAAGGCGGCTGCCCGATCTCTCTCTGTGGGGTCTTATGAGCTGTGGGTCTGTGCCTCCACGTGATAGCTAACGTAATCCTGGCCTGGGCATCAAAGCAGACCCGAGAGCCTTTGCCCTGCCCCGCTAGCTTTTGCCAGGACCCCCGTCGCCGCGTCATACCCCCTGAGAGAACCAAGTGACTCCTCTGGCTTGCGCCTGTCTGTTCCCTCTCCAGAAACGGGCTTCGCGGTCACAGCCATCTCCCGCACGCCGGGGGTGACCTACAGTGACTCCTTCGACCTGCAGTGCATCATCAAACCCCATTACCGGGCCCGGGTCCCTGTGTCAGTGACCTGGCGGTTCCAGCCGGTGGGCACCGTTGAGTTCCACGACCTGGTGACCTTCACCCGGGACGGAGGGGTCCAGTGGGGGGACAGGTCCTCCAGCTTCCGCACCCGAACGGCCATCGAGAAGGTGGAGTCCAGCAACAACGTCCGCCTGAGCATCAGCCGAGCCAGCGACACGGAGGCGGGCAAGTACCAATGTGTGGCGGAGCTGTGGCGGCAGAACTACAACAACTCCTGGACGCGGCTGGCCGAGCGGACCTCCAACTTGCTGGAGATCAGGGTGCTGCAGCCAGGTAGGGGCTCCACGCGCGGGTGAGACGCAGGAGGGAACAAAAGCCATGTGTGTGGCCGCTTTGACTTCCCAGCTTTTGATGTTGAGAAATTTCAAATCCATGGGAAGCTGAAAGAATTAATCTCCTTCTCTTGGCCAGTTGTTAGTCTTACCGTATTTGTTTCCTCCCTCGGTGGGTATTTTGTTGTTGAACCACTTAAGGGTAAGTTGGTGTCATCAGAACACTTCCTCCTAAATACTTGAGCGTGAACCTCCAAGAACAAGGACACATAATTACGGGACATCACTGACCTTTTCCCAGCTCCTAACCAGGTCCAGCCGGGGATCACACAGCGCTTTTAGTTGTCACGTCTCCTTACATCCCTTTACTCTAGAGCTGTGCCCCGGCCGGACACCTGTGTGCTGAGACACTGGCGTTTGTGAAAGTGTCCAGGCTGTTTTGCTAGAAGCCCTGTCTCAATGTCATCTCCTGTATTCTTGCCACAGCGGTGTGAACATGGTACATGGCCCCCTGTTTGCAGACCAGGGACCCCAAGTGGGGAGGCAGGGGGCCTTCCTGAGCATCTGCTCTGCGCTAGGCGCTTAGGCTGTTATTTTATCAGATTTCCCGGCCGCCCCAGGAAAGGTTGTCCAGCACAGGGCCGCATAGCCGGTGAGGGGTGGAGCCAGGATTTGCACCCTTGCCTGCCCTTCTCCTGCTGGCTTCCTGACCCCAGGCCAGTCTGCTTCTGCTGAGTTTGAGCTTCATTCTTCCATGGGCTGAGTCTCTCACAGTAGGTGGTGAGGATGCCTAGTCAGGGGGTGGGGGTCCTGTGAATGCTCTCACCTTCATCCGGCCCTTCCCCTGACATGGGAGTGGGTAAGTGCATGCCACTACCATGGTTTCCTCGGAGTCTGTCTGGTCTGCCGCTAGGTTGGAAGCTGGGTGAGGGTGGAGCCCAGGCCGTGGTCCTGCTTCCCTCTGAGCCGGGCCCTGAACAGGTGAGCGCGGGCACCCACCCATGCAGCAGACGGTGGGGGTGGATGGCGGGTGACTTTGCAAAGACTTTTTTCTGACGTTCTGATCCACCCACTTTGCGAAGATGGTTTGAACATCTTGCAAAAAGGATTTTTCTTTCCGCTCACGGCCACGGTCAGTGTCCAGCCCGGTCTGCTGGGCCACTTCAGATGGTCATAGTATTGTTTTCAGCAATGCGGGGTTACAGAGGGCAATGTCTGAGTTTACCCTTCACCTCTCCTAACCCATAAAGAGTCTTTCGTGTCCCCGAGGTTGGAACAAATGAGTCGTATAAACAAAGGGGCCAGTCCTTGGCCAATTAGAGCCTAATCCTGGACGACAAGATGCTCGGGGAAGAGGCTGTTCTGCTTAAGTGGGTTTTCAGGTTAATGGAGGGCGAAGCAGAGACCCATTTCCTGTGAGCCCTTGTGTGGGAAGTGCTCAGGGACGCACTCGCCTGCCTTACTGAGTGACTTGGAGATAGTAATTGCCTCTCGTGTGGTCTCCTGGCCCCCGGGGCGGGCATGTGAGCTGCAGCGCGGGCCCATGGTTCTGCCGCCCTCCAAGGTAGGGGAAGCGCCGATCCCAGGACCTTGCCTGGCGCTGCCTTTTTGCATAAATCCCTAATATTTGCTGCTTTCTGTTGCTCCTGGGAATCTGAGGCTGGAGCTCCTGAGGGAAGAATAAAGAATTAATTTATCGAAGGTTCACGCTATTTTGATTCTGATCAATTGATGGTGTTCCTAAAGGAGGTAAGGGCCAAAAATGGGCGCCAGGCTGTGTGCTCAGTCCTTCTGTTTTCTTTCCATTCCACCCACCAGTGAAAGCATGGAGATGTTTGTTTCCCCAGGAGGAAACCGAGGCGCCAGGTGTGAGGAGCCTCGAGGGAGGCAGGCCAGCCTGGTACGTGGGAGCCTGGCATTGGAGCTGAGCTTGGAGCCCGGCTCTCGGTGCCCAGATACCTCCACTTTCCATGGGACCGTTTCAGTGCCTCCTGGATAGAGGAAGTGGCTGGAGGCGGAGGATCTGCTCCGAGGACCGTCTGTGTCGGGTGTGGCTTAGGTTGAGTCGTTTGTGTTCTCGCTGTGAAGTGTGCAGTGTCATCGTGCTGGGCTGTGTGTGGTGAGGCCCGTGCCCAGTCATGCCTCTCGGGGCCCTGGGGAGGCTGCAGGGAGCGAGTCGGCGCCCCGTCCGCACACTCCCCGGGAGTGGCCGAGGCACCGGGAGAGCGCATCCCTTAAGTGTTACTGTCTCCCCTTTATGAAATATTGATGCATTTAGCACTTACTATGTTCCAGGGAGCCTTGTGTTTGTGTTTGCTCCCCCCCCCCCCACCCCCCCCGGCCCCACACACACACTCTGCTTGGTCCTGGAGCTTTTATTTGGGGGACACAGAAGTGGAAAAGTACCAGAGGTTGACTGCGCCCGAGACCGTGTCGGACACGTGGTGTCTATAACCTCCTTTCATCTTCACTGCACCCTGGGAGGAAGGCGCTGATTTTCCATTTATTTATTTTTTAATATATTTTTTCTTGATTTCAGAGAGGAATGGGGGGAGAGAGAGAATCATTGATCAGCTGCCTGCTGCATGCCCCCCACTGGGGATCTAGGAATCAAACTGTGACCTCCTGGTTCATAGGTCGACACTCAACCACCGAGCCACTCGGGCCAGGGCTGTTGCTTTCCCATTTATAGAGGGAGTAACGGAGGCTCAGGGAGGCTTGCTGAAGTCCAATAAATAGTGGGAAGTGGGACTGGAACGCAGGTGTGCCTGAGTAAAGAGCAGTTGGTGGTAAAAGGGGACTTTGACCCTTTTTAAGGCTATGTCATCAGAAGTTACTCCTCTGCGTCCTGCAACAGTCATTTACAGAGAAGGTCCCTCTCTGTAGATGGCTGACGTGCGGAGTCCTAGGCCTGGTCCAGCAATAGCGGCTAACACTTCCTCTGCATTTCTTATGTGTCATCACCATCCCGAAGTCCTTCCCTGTAAAACCTTACTGACCCATGCGATGCCATGGGCGGTACTGTTTCACCCACTTTATAGGTGCAGACACTGACTCGGAGGTTGATTAAGTTACCCAGTGACCCACAGTCAGACAAGATTCACTTCCAGAAGGCAGTCTGGCTCCAGAGTCCAAGCTCTTATTTTATTTTATTTTTTGTTAATCCTCACCCGAGGATATCTTTTCCTTTGATGTTTTAGAGCAGTGATTCTCAACCTTCCTAATGCCGCAACCCTTTAATACGGTTCCTCATGTTGTGGTGACCCCCAACCATAAAATTATTTTCGTTGCTACTTCATAACTGTAATTTTGCTACTGTTATGAATCGCAATATAAATATCTGTGTTTTCCGATGGTCTTAGGCCAGTGGTCGGCACACTGCGGCTCGCGAGCCGCGGTTTGCCGCTCTGTTGACTAATGAATTTGCCGACCACTGTCTTAGGCGACCCTGTTAGTGGTTCTCAACCTGTGGGTCGCGACCCACAGGTTGAGAACCGCTGCTGTAGAGCCTAAGACCATCAGAAAACACAGATATTTACATTACGATTCATAACAGTAGCAAAATTACAGTTATGAAGTGGCAATGAAAATAATTTTATGGTTGGGGGTCACCACAACATGAGGAACTGTATTAAAAGGTCGCGGCATTAGGAAGGTTGAGAACCACTGTTTTAGAGAGAGTGGAAAGGACGGGGAGAGACACAGAGAGAGAAACATCAATTGGTTGCCTCCCGCACATGCCCCAACCAGGGTAAGGGATGGAGTCTGCAACTAAGGTTTGTGCCCTTGACCAGAATTGGACCTGGGACCCTTCAGTCCAAGGGCCAATGCTCTATCCACTGAACCAAACCGGCTAGGTCCAAGCTTTTAATTTTATTATACAGTATTATGGTATTTTCTAAACAGGTTTTTTTTTAGTCTTCTCAGGAACCTTCTTGGGTACCATGTACTTTTCTTCAATTTCTATTCTGTCTGGTTACCACCCCTGATTTTTTTTATTTCCTTTCACAAACATTTAAATTTGTCTTTTTAAGTGGGGTCACAGGGTACCCGTAGAGGTTCCTTGAGGCACAGCTTGCCAATGGTGTCGGTGTAGGAGTTTAATTTGTGCCTCCTCCAACTCCTCTGTTTCTTCTGATTTCTGCCACAGGATGGCTCTAAGACTTGGGGATCTCAAAGCCCGTGCTGGCTTCTCTTCTTTCTGCTCTCCCTCTGTACCTTCCCCCTCAAAACATGGATCCTTATTCCTAGTCTAGTGTCTTCCATAGGAAGGTCCCCCACTGCCTGCCCACCCTCCCTTTCAGATGTTTTGTTGCATGTTCTCATTCCAGAAGAATCAAGTAGAAACCGAGGGACCGTTGGCTCACTGGTCCATTTATCCACCTTCTACTGCCGACATCATCTGCTCCCACGAAGGCTCCCTGTGGTCTGTGCCCAGGCCAGCCCAGGCCAGCCCTGGCCAGAGCCACCTGCTGAGCTGGCCACATCACAGGGACCTGATTCACCACAATCCCTGGCTGGATGGTACCCCCTTCCACTTGTTGTGGGTCTGTTATGGACCATTCTGCAAGCGTGCTTCTGATTCGAAACGCACATCCCCCAGGAAATCTTCCAGGAATGCCTCACTCCCGTTCTGTTGGGGGTTTTGCTCAGCCTCACTCCATGGACGGCAGAGTGTGACCCCCAAGGGGCATTTAAAGGCAGGACTTGAAGCCGGTTCAACATACTCGATTCTTAGCTCTTAGTCAATTCTGTTCTCTTTTAATTTTGAAGCATTGCTTTGCTTCCTTCTGAATTTCTTTAGCATCAGCCTCCCCCACCCCCCCAATTGCACATTCCTAAATACAGAAGCAATAAGGGAAATGTCAGCATTCATTTTCCAAATATTTACGACCATGCCTGAGTCTGGCTATTAAATACTGCACATTAAAATCGACACAGCAATAACCAGGCCTCCAGGAGTACAGCCTCCGGTCTGGAAGGCCCACTTGTCAGGGTGTATTCTGCTGGGATTTCACTGATGGGCGGTCAGAATGAATATTTAATACCTTCGGGATGCTGCCAAGTCTGTTTTCTGCATTTCTTACTGCTGACCTAGCAGACTGGGAATGCTGGGGGCTTTTTCTTCGACGTCTGTGAGTCCAGGGCATGTGACAGTGTCTCTCCATGTCACATAGTCTGGTAGGTGGCAGGCCGCCTCATCCCTCAGAGGGATTAGCCCCTGCTTTATTTTGGGAGAACCTGTGGTTCTTCTACCCCGTATGCATGTGGCTGCTGCCTCCTGGGTGCTCAGAGGTGGAGTGAGCATGAGGGCGAGAGCCCTGGAGGCTCCCCGGGCCTCATTGTCATGGCGACTCCAGGTGCATCTGTTTGGAGTCACTGAGCTGGGGTCCTGCTCTGTCTGCAGACAGGGCATGTCTGGGTTACTCCTAATTAGCTGTTTCCACTTCCAGACTTTTATTACTTTCTCCTTTTTTAAAAAAAATATATTTTTATTGATTTCAGAGAGGAAGGGAAAGGGAGAGAAAGAGAGAGAAACATCAATGATGAAAGAGAATCATTGATCAGCTGCCTCCTGCATGCCCCCTACTGGGGATTGAGCTCGAAACCTGGGCATGTGTCCTGACCGGGAATTGAACCGTGACCTCCTGGTTCATAGGTCAGCACTCAATCCCTGAGCCACATTGGCCGGGCTTGTTATGTCCTCCTTGCTCCTCCCTCCCAGTGCCTTCTGTAAGCATGTTTGAGCACCTACTATGTGCCAATCTCCCTGCTGGGTGCTGGGGCTGCAGAGATGGGTGTGTCCCAGTTCCTGCCTTGTGGGCTCTCCTGGGAAAGGAGGAGTTGAGGGGTGGTCGTGGAGCCGGCCTAGGGGTGGGCAGTAGGCCTGAGGAGGGAAGGGGCTTCCCTGGGGGTGGGCGCACAGAAGGAGCGTGGGGCCTTTCGGCCTCGGCACAGAGTGTGGAGAAAGAACAAGCAGCATGCGTGTTTTGATATGACTGAAGCCTGGGATGGGGGAGGGCTCATCCCAGGCCGTTGACAAGGGCCAGGGAGCCCCTTTTGTACTGGGAAGCACAGAGGTCACCATATGTGATGGTTAAAAGCCAGGACAGACCAGCCTGAGCTTGAATCCCACTCGACCACTTACAAGTGGTGTGGCCGTGGGCAAGTGTTTTCATCAAATTGGGGATAACAATACTTACTTCATAGGACTGGTGCAAACCAAATCGTTAATATTTAGAAAGTGCTTATAAAACAGCTCACATAGAATTATATAAGTTCGCTAAATACGAATGTTCTAAACTGAGCAATTAGGACTTTACATCACACTCAGAACGTGTTCTCTGACTAACAGTGTGTAATAGTCCCTTTACTGCTCTACAATGAAATTCATGGACGGTGTAACATTTCTACTCACATAACCTTTAAAAGTTGTTACAACGCCCTAATTGTGGATAAAGGAGGGGGTCTTTAAAAAAGCAGTTAATGTTAAAATAATGGCTTTAACCTGTCCTCGCTCAGGGGCGGCCGCGTGAGGAGGCGCAGCTCTGCGGGGGGTAGGGGGGTCAGGGGGCAGCAGCGGGGCAAAGGCGCTGCTAGCCTGTCCCCACGTCACGGACAGGGGTTCCGAAATCCTGTGCAGCTTACCGTGCTGAACAGGGCAGAGAGGAGCGTCCCTTCATCTACCTGGCAGACATTAAAACTACGCAAAACCAGGTGTGGATGGTAAAGTGGAAGCAGGTCCCAGGCTCAGAGACTGTTCTCACCCACATGAATGTCACTTGAAAGTCATGCAGGACAGGAAGACGAGACAAGTTGCATGGGGTCATCCAGATACGGGTTTGCATCTTCGCCGGCTCCAGTCCATTGCCTCCCTGCCGACCGAAGGCTGCCCGCAGGTGTCCGTGATGACCTTGGCGGCGAGCGGCAGGCCAGCTGGGAGGGACAGCCCCGGTTGGCAGTTGGCAGCTTCGGAAGCTCTCCCCACGGAGGCTGGGCTGGAGGCAGGGACACTGGTATGCAGGGCAGGTGTAAGGTCTGCAAAAGAGGTGATTAGCGCCTTAAGCAGGGCATGTCCTCGGGGAGAAAGAAGAGCAGGGGCTGCCCTAACCGGTTTGGCTCAGTGGATAGAGCGTCGGCCTGCGGACTGAAGGGTCCCAGGTTCGATTCCGGTCAAGGGCATGTATCTTGGTTGCGGGCACATCCCCAGTAGGGGGTGTGCAGGAGGCAGCTGATTGATGTTTCTCTCTCATCGATGTTTCTAACTCTCTATCCCTCTCCCGTCCTCTCTGTAAAAACAATTAATTATATATATATATATATATATATATATATATATATATATATATATAAATAAAGAAGAGCAGGGGCTGAGGGCAGAGTCAGGATGTGGACCTGCTCGACTGGCAGGGGCCTTTGCCACCTCCTTCCCCGAGTGGGTGGGGCACACACACGCTCTCCCTTCACTGTCTCCCAGCTCTTGGCGGACTTGCTGTCCTCAATTGGAAACACCTCTGCTGTTCAGCCACCAGTCCCCTGCATCCCTAACATCACTGACGACATTACAGACCTGTAACACAGAACAGCGTCTTCCTTCTCTCCCTCACTCCCTCACTGCCCACCTCCCCGCCCCGCTGCCTCCGGCTCCTGCTCCCACCGCTGCACGGACACTGCCGAGTCCAGAGTTCCCCGTGGCCACCTCACCGTCACACCCTGGTTCTCAAACTTAGTGTGTGTCAGAACCACCTGGAGGGCTGGTGACAGCGTGGGTCCGGGGCCCCACCTGTGGCGTGGGTGATTCTGTGCTGTCATCCAGTCCCCAGGGGACAGTGGTGCTGCAGGTCCAGGGGTTGCACCCTGAGAGCCACAGGAGGGCAGGATCCGGGACACACTCCAGGCCCCTCGCCGTCCGCAGGCTCCCTTTCTAACCTCCTCTGCACATGGCCACGTGCTGTGGCCTGAATACGGGCCACAGAGGTCTCACCTTGGCTCACCTGCCCGCTCTCTCGGGGATGCCCTGGCACGCTCCTCCTCTGCCCGGGGACCACCTCCTCACTTGTTTTTCAGGGCCCAGCTCCAGTGTCACATACTTTTTGAAAAGGTCTCTCCCTCCTGTCACAATCTCTCCCTCTTGTCACTTTCCTTTACGTTCCCATACCTCCAAGAAAAGATTACTTACATATTTATTCAGTTATTAAATTGAGTAGCAGATGACTGGGTCATAGTCTTTGCCCTTCAGATGCTTATAATTTCGTAGGAAAGAGAAGGCCTTCAGAAAATTATGTCAATAAATAACAAGTGCTGGGGAGGCTGTGGAGAAAAGGGAACCCTCGCAACACTGTATGTGGGATTGTAAGTTAGCGCAGCCACCATGGAAAACAGTGGAGATTCCGCAAAAATAAATTAAAAATAGAGCTGCCATTCGATCCAGCAATCCCATTTCTGGGTATGTATCCAACGAAAATGACAACACTGGCCCTAACCGGTTTGGCTCAGTGGATAGAGCGTCAGCCTGCGGACTGAAAGGTCCCAGGTTCGATTCTGGTCAAGGGCATGTACCTTGGTTGCGGGCACATCCCCAATAGGAGGTGTGCAGGAGGCAGCTGATCGATGTTTCTCTCTCATTGATGTTTCTAACTCTCTATCCCTCTCCCGTCCTCTCTGTAAAAAATCAATAAAATATCTTAAAAAAAAAGAAAAGAAAATGACAACACTGCTTTCTACCCCTGTGTTCATTGCATCATTGTTTATAGTAGCCAAGATATGAAAGCAGCCTAAGTGTCATTGATAGGTGAATGGGTCAGAGAAGGTGTGGTACTGTATACAATGGAATGTGACTCAGCCATAAAAAAGAACGAGGTCTTGCCATTGGTGACCATGTGGATGGACCTCGAGGGCCTTGTGCTAAGTGATGAGCCGAGTGTGTGCCCGCAGGAGGGGCCTCGCTGAGCCTCTCTGGCCTCCCTCTCCCTGCCTTGCTGGTTCACAGTGGGGCTAACCAAGCCTCAGTCCTCAGCCTCTGAGCCCACTCACTCACACTGCCATGTCCATGGCTCCTCGGCCTTTACAGTGTGAGAGCCACCTGGGGTGTTGATCTGGAGGCCTGCCAGTCCGCATTTCTAGCCAGCTGCCCGGTGACGCTGCTGCTGCCGGTCGGTGGACAGCAGTTTCCGTAGGACGTTTGTCACTTACGATCGACAGTTCTCAATCGGACGCTGTGCTGTGAACATGGGACTGAGCCCAGAGACCAACAAGCAACAGGCATAGTGAAATGGAAGGCGTGTGGGTTATGTACCAGGCTCTGTGCTCATCTCTTTCTAGAAACCGTTGCTGATTAATCTGCCGACACTCCTAAGAGCTGAGGTAGGCACTAGGATGGTTCTGATCTTGCAGGAGAAATACCTGCAGACCTCGGGGGCTGGGCTCCCCTAACGCTGGAGGAAGGTGACACAGACCGGCAGCATGGCGCCCAGGGCAGCGCCGACAGGATGCCGACAGGATGCTCGAGTGCTGCCTCATTAGTCTCGGGGCTGCAGGCTCGTCTGCGCTTCCAGAAAGGTCCTCCCTGACCTTGGGATGTGGGAGGAGCTTCAGAGTGTGGAGGAGGAGCTGACCCCTCGCCCACCTGCGAGGCATGCACCACGTCTCCAAAACGCCTCTCTTTCAAGCTTTTCGGTGCTTCACAATATTTTGACACGAGAAGGAAAATAAAAATGGAAATGCTTTGAAACAGTTCCCTGGATTCTTGTCCTCAGAGACCATCTGACCGAATTGAAGTTTAGTCATAGGGTTCCGGTTTAACATATGCAGTTACTATAGCAATTGAGGTTTCCTTAGTAACTAACTGTTGCAAAAATAATCTGGCCCCAATTAATAATACATTTTAAAACTCCTTCTGCCCTACACTGAGCAACCGTGTTTTTGGCCAAAGACCAGATGATGCAGGGAGTGTCGTGTGCACCGACATAGATTTGCATGCAATTGGGTGAACTGGGATGGAAAGCAATGGAAAGGGCTAGTTGTTTCAAGTATTGTAGGAACCCGACCTGGAAAGTCGACTGGCAAGCTAATGTGAATGAGTTTGCAGAGCCGGGGAGCTTACTGGTAAGCCCCGCCCTAGGCCCAGTGTGCCCCGGAGGGGATTGTGTTTGAAGAAGGGATCAGGCAGGAGACTGGGCTTGATCATAGAGAAGAGGAAGCGAAAGGGCGGGGCGTGGGACGCGGGGTTTCTTTCGTGTCCCTGCGAGGGGTGCCGTGATGGCTGCAGCAGGCCTGCAGGTGTGTGAGTTCAGCAGCCCTTTGTGCAGAGTGTCGCCTGATTTACCAGGTGGGCCCTCCACTGAGCTGTGCGCTTCGAGCTGCTCTCACGGTCAGGTCAGGGCACGGTGTCGGGTCCTGCCGCCCCTCAGCTTGCGGAATCCCCTCGGCCATTCAGAAGGGTTGCGCCTGTGTGGCCAGGCTGCCCCAGTGACAGCCTGCGGCCTTCGGAGGTTGCAGGTGCCTTGGTACGTGGGACTCGGGCCTTGATGCTGCTTGTGCATTCCCAGCTCTAAGCGAGCCAGCCGGCCAGCACTGCCCGGGGAGGCCCGGGATGACCCGTGGGCGCAGGCCTTGGTCTGGAGCAAGACACTGACTGGCAGGGGTGCTGGGGACAGCCTAGGGCCCTAGGCAGACCTGGCCTGGCCTCCCTTCCCTGCGGGGTCTCTGCCTGGCCCTGGGTTTCTTTCTCAGCTGGTGAGCGGTTTGGGTCTCGAAAGGCCAAGTGTGAAGAGGGGTGGAGGTGGGTGACGGCTTTATTATTAGCTTCCTAGAGGAACTTGGAATTGTGTTTTTCTGCGGTGGGGGGATGGTGGGAGAGGGGAGCAGAGCCAAGTGCAGTCATGATGGAGTGGGTGGGATCTCAGACTCCTTTCCTGAGATATGTCTCTTTAGATAGCGGCTTGTTGTGAGCACCTTAGTTAGCGGGTAGATTCACTCCCGAGTCTGCCCTCCCTCCTGGATGTGGAGCGGGATAGCGAGGGGCAGGGAGGCTGCAGTTGGCTCTGATTGTCCCACTGCCTGTCATTTTCTCCTCAGTCTTCCCTGTGGCGTGTCCCCCCCCCCCCCCCCCCCCCCGCTGCCCAAGGAAGATCACTCCAGTGTCCCTGGCCACCTGCTGACCGTGGCTCTCTGGTGTGCTTGCATCCCTCACCTGCTCACTCACACATCTCAGCGAACACTGACCGAGCACTTTCTGAAGCCCAGGCACTGAGCCCGGCTAGGGGGTGTGGCGATGAGAGCGTCCTCTGGGCAGGCCTGTCTTATTCCTTATTCTCCAGGGCGCCCCAGCCCTTAGCATCACCAGGGGACAGGGTGGGCACAGGCTAAACATTTGCAGATCCAGTGGAGAAAGCTTGATCTGGGTCCTCTGGGAACTGACAGACTAGGATGTAGGAGGACATAAGGAAAACGGCCTGAAGACACACAGGGTGCAGAGGAGAGCCCAGAGGAGGGGCGTGTGGCCCAGTGGGAGGGTATGAGGGAGGGGGGCCGCAGGCTGAGTGGAGAAGGGTCAGAGGGAGGTGGCAGAGGAGACAGGCAGGGAGGACAGCTGAGCAGAGCCCAGGGCTCAGGGGGAAGCTGCACGGAGCGTGGGGGCTCCAGGGCGAGTCCCGGGAGATGAGTGAAGACACCTCCTGGAGGAACTTTGTACCGTGAAAAGGAATGTTTTTTCTCTGTCACCTAAAAGCAAGGGAACCATTAAACAGTTCAAGCAGGGAAAGGATGTGGGCAGATTTGTGTTGTAGCTGATCCCCCTGGAGGCCACGTGAGGCAGGAGACGGGGAGAGGTGGTGAGGCCCTGAGTGGGGGCCCAGCAGGGAGGAGACAGAGGGAGGGATGTGGGGTGAAGTCAGCCCCTCTCAGGTCCCTCTCACGGAGCCGTGCTTTGGAGGAGGAGCCTGGAGGTGGGGCTGGGACGGCCGTGACCAGGGGCGTGTGGCGACTCTGCTGACCTCCCCGCTTCGCTCTGCAGTGACCAAGCTGCAGGTGAGCAAATCCAAGAGGACCCTGACGCTGGTGGAGAACAGGCCCATCCAGCTGAACTGCTCCGTCAAGTCCCAGACCAGCCAGAACTCCCACTTCGCGGTGCTCTGGTACGTCCACAAGCCCTCGGACGCCGACGGCAAGCTCATCCTCAAGACCACGCACACCTCTGCCTTCGAGTACGGCACCTACGCCGAGGAGGAGGGCCTGAGGCCCAGGCTGCAGTTCGAGAGGCACGCGTCCGGGGGCCTGTTCAGCCTCACCGTCCAGAGAGCCGAGGTCAGCGACAGCGGCAGCTACTACTGCCACGTGGAGGAGTGGCTGCTGAGCCCCAACTTCGCTTGGTACAAGCTGGCGGAGGAGGTTTCGGGGCGCACAGAGGTCACCGTGAAGCAGCCAGGTGAGCAGAGGGGGTGCAACCACCCAGCCCAGTGGGTTTAGTGTGGAGAGGCCTGCACAGGGCCTTGGGTCCACACTGGCTGTGGGTGCAGGCACGCAGGCCGTCTTCCTGGCGCAAGGTGGGCCGCCCACTTTGCCTGCAAGGGGTCCCAGCGCCGATGGCAAACTCAGCATCCTTGACTATGCTGTTTTGGGCGTATGCTCACCAGGGAGAGGCCTGACGGGCGGCTGTGGTTGGCAGGATGTGGCAAGGCAGGATTCTGGCAGCTCCCGCTCTCCTTCGGGGTTTGCAGCTCGCACCCTGGATCGTGGGCTGGGCCAGCTCTCATCCCTGGAATCCTGCCTAGGGGGCATTTTCCGGGCTCTCTCACCTGCTGCTTTACCTCCTGTCCCAGCCCAAGAGGAGTGCTTCCTGTCTTCAAACCTGTGGGGGCAGCCTGACCGGTGGCCTCTGACCTCTGCGAATGCCTCCAGGGAGGGAGCGCTCACCACCCCCCAGGCCTCAGCTCCACTTTAGGGCACCCTCGTTATTATTGAAGGTCCCATCCCCGTCATCTCCCTCTCAGGCTTCAGATCTGCCCCTAGAACAAGGGTGGGAACATCCGGCCCGCGGGCCATAGGAGGCCCTCGAAATCATTGGGTCTGTCCCTGCCAAAGCATTGGGAGTGAGTTCATTAAATGTTTGGCCAATAACAGCAGGCTAGTTTTTAAGTTGGTAATTGTGTATGGCCCATGAATGATGTTATAAATACCCAAACGGCCCTTGGCAGAAAGAAGGCTTCCCACCCCTGCTCTAGAACATCCCCAGAGAGGTTTGGGTCATCCCTTTCCATTATAGTCATGCATCGCATAGCGACGTGTGAATCGACAACGGACCGCTTATATGACAGTCCCATCTATCTATATAATAGCCTGAGCCAGTGGTCGGCAAACTCATTAGTCAACAGAGCCAAATATCAACAGTACAAGATGGAAATTTCTTTTGAGAGCCGAAAACCGACTTCTGCGCATGGGCCACGAAGTTTCAATCGCACTGTACGTGCGCGCCCACACGTGGCATTTTGTGGAAGAGCCACACTCAAGGGACCAAAGAACCGCATGTGGCTCGCGAACCGCAGTTTACCGACCACTGGCCTAAGCGACTGGATGACCGGATGACTGGTCAGTAGCTATGACACACACTGACCACCAGGGGGCAGACACCCAATGCAGGAGCTGCCCCTGGTGGTCAGTGCGCTCCCACAGCAGGAGCGCCACTCAGCTGCCAGACAGGCACCAGATGCCGGCGAGCCTCTCCTGCGGACACTCACCCTGCGTGCCGGCAGGTGCGGTGGGGCCAGGATGAGCGGGAGCAGCTTGGCACCCAGCCTGGGCTCGGGCTCCTCTCTGCTGCCTGCCGCTTCGCACACCACTTTGTGCTGTGGACAGCGGGCTGGAGTCTGATGAGCTAGCGGGTAAGGCCAGGCTGTGGTGGTGCAGAGGTCCGCTGATCCCAGAGGCCAGGCCGAGGGACCTGTACACCGGGCCTCTAGTGAGATTATAAAGGAGCTGAATTCCTGCGAGAAGTGGAAGGCTGTGTGGCTCTGGAGGATTTTTCTCTGACGGGAGCAGTGGGCAATAGATTCCCTCTTGCTCACAGCACCTCAATTCTGAGTGCACGGGTGACATCCCAGCCCGTTACCCACACACCTGTTTCAGACAGAGGAGCTGTCAGCTCAGTGCTTCCGAATTCTTATTCCCACTGGTCCTCACACCACCTGCAATGCCTCCTGACAGTCTCTATTAGGGTGACCCACGCCTTACCCAGCAGTTTCTCCCCGATATTCCCAGCCACTCCAGCCCACATCCCTGTGCCGGGAGCAGCACTGACAGCCTTGAGGTTCTCTTTCGGACCCTGTTCGAAGGAAGCAGGGGGAGGGCTTGTGTGTACGTCTACGGGCTTCACAGTCCCTCCCCACTCCTCACTGACTCACCCAGAGCAGCTTCCAGTCCCGCAGGCTCCATTCATGGCGCGCACCCCATACAGGTGCACCCTTGCTCATCTTTTATTTTTACTGCACCTTTTCTATGTTTAGGTGCACGAATACTCACCGTTGCCTTACAGCTGCCTACAGTACTGAGTACAGGAACATGCCATGCAGGCGTGTAGCCTGGGCTAGACCCCAGAGCCTAGGTGTGTAGGAGGCCGTACTGACAAGGTGTGTGTGAGTGCACTCTGATGTTCGCACAATGACAAGGTCGCCTGAGGACACTTTCTCAGAGCGTACCCACGTCGTTCAGTGGCGCATGACTGTGTGAAGGGAGCGAGGGTGCCCGTCAGTCTCCCCTTCTTGTTAAAGAAGCTCTGGAACAAGCACGTCAAACTCAAAGGCTAACGGGCCAGATAAACAAGGTTTACGTTTATGTGGGCCGCAAAAACACAAAAGCTTCCGTTTTCATAGAAACGTACGTTTATTTCGATAGAGACATGCTGAATACAAAGGGCTGAAATAAATGAACACAAAGGGCTGAAAAAATAATAATATTTTTTCTTGAACATTAACTTACCAAACACTGAATAACTGCACAAACTAATAAGCGTAACGCAAATAAGCCTATTTTTCTTGTTCTCCAAAAGCGAAGTATTTCCTGTTGTGCACACCAAACAGTCCAAGACTGATGACATGGCCATCGGCTGCTAAAATTTTGCTGCTAGTATTAGTGGAGAGAAATGGTGCGCCTGCGTGTAAGGCGGGTAAGGGAAATGAACGCAACACGATTATAGTAATCAGTCATTAGCGAACGTTGTAGTTCGTTATTAATAATTATACATAACAGGATATTATAAAAATTAAGTTACGAAATTTTTATTGAAACGTTTCTTAATACCTTTATATTGGTTGGGCTGCAAAAATATTCATTGTGGGCCACATGCAGTCCGCGAGTTTGACATGCTTGTTCTAGAACTTTTCACGTAAGGCGGCCCTGAGCTCCCTCCCCAACCCTCCTCCCTGCGTGCTCCACAATTGGTTGTCACTGTCCTTCCGGAAGGGTGTAGGGTGCTGTGTGGGCTGCCAGAATCCCATCTCCCTGCCTTTTCTTCTGCTGCCCTCTCCCCTGGCATGCCCCTGTCCTGTTCTCTGTCATCACCCCATTCCCAACACGTCACTCAGCACCACCTCCAGGAAGCCTTCCCTGATACTCCCCTATCACCAGGGGTTTCTTACAAAACACATAGCATAACAAGTGTGAGCTTGCATTTCCCCCCACTATACGGTAAGCACTTTGCGGTCAGGGCTGTATCTTGGTGTCTTCGGCCACTGGCATGGCCCCCTTAGTAAGTACTGTTTGAACAAGGAATGAATGGTCGCTTTCCTTGAACACCCGAGGGCCTTTGACTGTCCTCGTGGCCTGGAACACATTGACCGTAGGTTCCGTTTATCTCACTCTTCCTCAGAGAGGTTAGCTCTTTTTAACTGAAACAGCATTCTAGGCACCCTGTGTCCCCTTCCCCGTCCCTGTCCACTGACCTGTGTAATGACAGGTAACGATGAGCACGTATGCCCAGTCACACGTAGGGAAATTCAGGGATTGTCAGTTATTACGTGTCACATACTCATTGTTTACATGCTTGTGTCTCCGCTGGGCTTGACGCCCCCCACGTGAGCGTAGGTCCGTGGTTTTCTGCACCACTCTGTTCCCACGGCCTGTCTCCCCGGAGCCTGAGGCTCGGCACCTGTCGTTCGGAAGGCACAGGGAGCCGGATCCCAAGTCCAGGCGTGGCTGGCCCTCCTGCTCCTCGGGCTGTTGTGTTTCTAAAACGGCCGTCGTCCGCCCACAGGAACATGCTGTGCTAACCCGCTGCTGCTGCCCTAGGCAGGAAGCTCTGGGCCAAGTGCCTCCGGTTGGTACTTCCCATGACCGGTGTCCTGCCTCCCGGGCCAGTCCCAGGGGCTTTTAAAACGGAAGTTGGAATGGTTGTTGGGCCCACAGAGGCTCTTGCAGGTTCCTGTTCTTCCTGTCTCTCTTACTTTCTGACCCGGCTCCCCGCTGAGAGCATGCAGGCCGCCCTGCAAGTGTTCTCTTCGTCACCATCCGCCCTTTCCCTTTTCTCTTTGTGCCGAAACCAAGAGGTTCCCTGCAGATCCTAAATTTTTTTAAACATATTTTTATTGATTTCAGAGAGGAAGGAAGAGGGAGAGAGAAACATCAATGATAAGAGAATCATTGACTGGCTGCCTCCGCACACCCCCTATTGGGGATTAAGCCCACAACCCAGGCATGTGCGCTTGAGCGGAATCGAACCCGGGACCCTTCAGTCTGCAGGCCCACGCTCCATCCACTGAGCCAGATGGCCAGGGCCAGGTCCTAAATTTATCTCGGGTTTTGACAAGAATCTGTACCGCCCTTCGCACTGCCCTAGTTCTCCTGCTCTGAGTCTCGGCCGTAGATGGGGAACTCCCAGATCCTAAATTTATCCCGGGAGTTCCCCACCTGAGGCCGAGACTCAGAGAGCAGGCGAACTGGGGCAGTGCGAAGGGCTGTACGGATTCTTGTCAAAACACAGTGGAATCTCAGTGTCAATGGGGAATATTAACACTGTGAACAGAGAGCTCACAGGACACTGATGAAGACAGCACATCCCATTCCCCCACTTCCGTTGAGATTTTTTTGGTTTGCATATTTTTCTTTTTTTTTTCCTGCTTCTAGTCCCCCTTCCCCCTTTTTTATTTTCTGTTGAGAAAGAATACACTGTAGAGCTTTTGGAGAATACAAAAGCACAAAGAAGAAAACAATCTTTCAACCCAGAGACGAGAGAGAGAGAGAGAGAGAGAGAGAGAGAGAGAGAGAGAGAGAGAGAGGGAGAGGGAGTGTTTTGGGGAGACTGCTCATTTTAAATGTTTTTTCTGTTTTTAATTTTTTCACCTTTTAATTACAAAAGTAATCGTGTGTGTTGTGGAATACTCTGACAGTTCTGAGGTGTGAAAGTAAAAGGTGAAGTCACACGGCCCTCCCCACCCTCTGTCCCCCAGGAGGGCCCTCCCAGGCCTCAGTGCATGCACAGGGTCACAGCTTGGTGATGCCTCCCTGGGGCCTGTGATGAGGTGACGCGGGTGCCGTTGGCCTGTGCGTCGTCAGTGACACTTCCCATGGGCTGACTCTTCAAACCCCTGGTCCCTCAGTGTCAGTTTCCTGCTGTCAGATTAGTTGTGTTCCCACCTTGAGAGGAAACCGTGTGGGGTTTTTGTAGAGTAAGAACTGTGATGCTCAAGGCCACCCCAAAACCCTGTAAGCTGTGTTTCCTCTGCAGCTCTTTCCTGGTTCACAGCCCAGCATGCTCCCTCCATGGGGCCAGTTTTAAAAATCTCTTGCTTAGCCCGTGGCTCAGTGGTTGAGCATCAACCTATGAACCAGGGGGTCAAAGTTTGATTCCCAGTCGGAGCACATGCCCGGGTTGTGGGCTCAATCTCCAGTAGGAGGTGTACAGGGGGCAGCCAATCAATGATTCTCCCTCATCGTTGATGTTTCTCTCTCCCTCTCCCTCTCCCTCTCCCTTCCTCTCTGAAACCAATAAAAATATGTATTTTTTAAAAAGGAAAATAAAAATCCCTTGCCTGGGAAGGGGTCTCACCATGCCCTTTCCTGTCCTTTCCCAGCCACCTGCCCTCAGCCCTACGCCGCGTGGCCCACTGTCACTGGGATGTGCAGTTGTCTGCACGCGTCGTCTCGGACAAGAGGGTGTGCTTGTCCTCTGCTCAGCCTTTGAGCTAATAAGGGTTATAAACGGGAGAGCTATCACGGTCACGTTGAACTCCGTAAAACTCGGACACTCAGGCACATGATCGAGAACTCGAACATACGGGGGCCGCGCCTGAGACATGCTTCCTGGAACGGAGGGTGCTGTCTTCTGTGTCTGGAAGGTGCCATCACCTGTGCTTGGAGGGGGTGCCTGCAGGCAGGCGGCTTGCTGCTTTCTGACCTCTCTCCCCTCGCCTTTGCAGACAGCCGCCTGAAGCTCAGCCAGGTGCAGGGGAACCTGTCGGTCCTGGAGACGCGGCAGGTGCAGCTGGAGTGCGTGGTCCTGAACCGCACCAGCCCGGCCTCCCAGCTCGTGGTGGAGTGGTTTGTGTGGAAGCCCAACCACCCGGAGCGGGAGGCCGTGGCCCGCCTGAGCCGCGAGGCCACCTTCCACTACGGGGAGCAGGCGGCCAAGAACAACCTGAAGGGCCGGCTGCACCTGGAGAGCCCTGCCCCGGGCGTGTTCCGGCTCTTCCTCCAGAACGCGGCGGTGCAGGACAGCGGCACCTACAGCTGCCACGTGGAGGAGTGGCTGCCCAGCCCCGGCGGCCTGTGGTACAAGCGGGCAGAGGACACGGCCGGGCAGACGGCTGTCACGGTCACGCGACCAGGTGAGGGCTCCCGTCCCCGGGCCTCCACACCCCTCCCCACTTCCCTGTGCGTGTGAATCACATGCGCTGCGTAACATTAGTTTGTCAATCCCTTGTCTGCACTCACGTGTGTGCGCACTCACCGCTTGCATTTGTGTTCAGTGTTGCCTCCATTTTTCCCCCTCGTGAAGGGCACATCTGGCTTGGGCCTCAGGATTCCGTTCCTTCACTAGACTATCATTTGACGATTAATGATTCCAGTGCATGGAATGTCTTCCTTTTAAAGAACACTTTCAGACTTGGACAAGTGGTGGATATGCAGGAATCTTGAAACAGGAGCCACGTGGTTCAGAAAAGGAAGCTTATGGATTTTCAGTGGGAAAAAAATTGATTCACGTGCTTCAAGTAGAAAAAGAGAAGTCCGTGCAGCCTGCACTCTCTCACTGCTGAGCAGCAAGTGCAAATGACCAGACCATGTGGCCTTGTGCTTCTCTTGTCTTCTCGTTGGTTTCTAACGTACCTGAAAACACACGATTACTAGGGCTGGTTGTGGTGACACGGTTAAACACGCAATGAAAGGAGAATTGGAGCGGGTTCCTGTGCCCGCTGCCATGACGCCACCATTCACCCGCGTGCGAGCGGCAAGCCAGGGGTCCCTCTACGGATGGGGAGCAGAGTGGGGTGCGGCCTCTGTTGGTGGGAACGCCTTGTCTTGTCTGCTCTCGGAGCCTCCCAACGTCCCGTGTGTTGCCGTTGGTCCTGTCGGGGGCTTTCGTGATGTTTTTGTTTTGTCTGAGTAGAGCAGCTTTCTCGTTGGAGCACTAGGACTTCACAGACGTGCTGGCCCGGCCCACACGTCACGGACACACTTCGGAGACTGAATACACCCTTTGTGACGGGAAAGGGGTCTCCGCGGGGGGCGGGACATCATTCC
Organism: Plecotus auritus; assembly: GCF_963455305.1. Taxonomy (NCBI): domain Eukaryota; kingdom Metazoa; phylum Chordata; class Mammalia; order Chiroptera; family Vespertilionidae; genus Plecotus; species Plecotus auritus. Next base: position 35,360,892 of record NC_137778.1, read on the forward strand.
CCCGAGTTACTCATCTTTCCCCGGGCTTTCTTCTTCTTCCTGCGTCGCCGAGGAGCGGCGGCTCGTCTTTTCCCAAAGGTAGAGCACTGGCAGCTGAACCCCCTCGTCCCCAGCTCCCACCCACGGTGCAGGTCCCCGTGCGAGGCCCCTGGTGGCCGGGGAGGAGACGTGCCCTCATGCAGCCAGGGTTGGCCGGTTCGTGTGCCGTCCTCAGACCACCCACCTGGAACATTTTACCTTGGAGGGACCCGAGGCCTGAAGAGAAAAGCCACACAGCCAGCAAGAGCAGACGGGCGGCCTCCCCGTTTCCCTCCCGCCACAGTGGGCTCCCAACATGACTTACCCTGCCTCTCACCCTCAGCCAGAGGAGTAGCCTGGATCCCCCAGCCTGCCTTCCTTCCTCCCTGTCGGAGCACAGTCACGTGCCGCTTACCCACGGGGATCGTCCCGAGCAACGCGACGCCAGGCCATTCCGTCGTCGTGCGAACATCACAGAGCGCGCTTCACACACCTGACGGTGCAGCCTCCTGCACACCAGGCCGCGTGGCCCAGCCTGTCGCTCCAGGCTACACGCCTGCATGGCGTGCTCTGTACAAAACCACCAGATTAAATCCAGCACAAGAGAAAGTGATGCAACCAGGAGACACAGTAAACGAGACATATGAGCGGTACAGGCCATACTGGTCCATAAGCAAACCTTCTTTTATTTTAAGTAGAGAGAGTGCACTTTAACAGAACAACAAAACGTACCGTATAGTAAATGCAGAAAGCAGTAACAGTCGTTGATGGTCATCATCGCACCACGTCCTATACTATACGTACGGTACTATACGTAACTGTAGGCGCTGTGCTTTATACGGTCGGCAGCGCAGTAGGGGGGTTCACACCAGCGTCGCCACGCACACTGAGGAAGGCCGTGCAGTGCAGCCTTCCAGTGGCAGCGATGTCCCTGGTGGTGGGAATGTCTCAGCCCAGGGGACCCAGTCCTGTATGTGGCCCAGCGTTGACCGAAGCTCGATTACGTGGCGCGTGACTGTATGTAAGTTGATCGTGCCAGTTATAAAACATTTGGAAAACAGAAAAGTATAGGTTTGAAAAAGCAAATTCTCTATAATCTCACTAGCATTTCATAGCCACCGTTTTCCCTGGTTGCATAACTTTCGTTGTGGGCTGTGCTTTGAGGTCTTCTTCCTGAGGTATAGATCCTGTGGTCGGCAAACTGCGGTTCATGAGCCACATGCGGCTCTTTGGCCCCTTGAGTGTGGCTCTTCCACAAAATACCACGGCCTGGGCGAGTCTGTTTTGAAGAAGTGGCATTAGAAGAAGTTTAAGTTTAAAAAATTTGGCTCTCAAAAGAAATTTCAATCGTTGTCCTGTTGATATTTGGCTCTGTTGACTAATGAGTTTGCCGACCACTGGGTTAGACGGATGGAAGACTTGGAGCAATGAAACTCCAGGAGTTCAGAGTCGCCTAGCATTGCGTAAGGTTGACCGTCGTATGAAATACGTGAGGGTGAGGGCTCCTACCCTCAGTGAGGTGGTCGCCAAGCCGATTGGCAGTTGTGTTCGGCTCACACACGTGAGGAAGAGAGAGCCACCTTCGTCAGACTGCCCGGGAGTCGGGGGTCAAGGACACTGCCTCGGAGCCGTCAGCACAACGTCGGGGAGGGCGGGGATGGACTTCCTCGGGGCTCCCACCTGGAGAAGGAAAGGAAGGAGTGCTAACTCTGAAGGGGCATGTTGGTCTATTCTGGCAGTCAGACGTGGGGAACCAAATTGGTAGAGAGGCGTGTTAAGGGGAGGGGGCTAGAGTGAGGGTGTAAGTTAATTTTATTGGAAAACCTTGTATTGAGTCACTACTGTAGACGAGGCACTTACAGGGGCCCGAAGAAGGTCTGAGCAGTTAGACAAGAAGAGACAAAGGGAGAGTGGATAGGGAAGAGCACTCGGGGGCCCGACCTCCTGCTACGGCGGGCCCGTGGCCACCTTCCCCGGGCCACTCCCCTGACACAGTGACCCGTCACTAGGGGCGTTAGGACTCAGTGTTAGACTCTGGAGGGAAAAGCACCCTAGACCGCCCCTGCTCTGCAGCATTTCTCTCCATGGCTTTGGGGTCACACGTTAGCCATCCCCTCTGGAGGAATCAGCCAGTGACTGCATCAGCCTGTGGACGGATTTCATAGTCCCCCGTTCGGCCGCTTTCTGTCCCCAGCACATCCCCACCCCCACCCCAGGAAGGTTCCGAAGCCCCCTGTGCCAGCCGCGCACATTGAGATTCCAGGTGGGCCGAGGGGGGTGCCCAGGGGCTTGGCGGAGCCCCACAAAAGCAGTGGGAACCCCAGCCTTGTGTTCGCCTGCGAGCGACATTAAGCCAATTCATTGAAAGCCCAGGACAGTCCTTGGGAAATGCTCCGATTTGGTCTTCATCCAAGGAGACTCCGACGTGGTCTCTCTGCTTTTGTTGGTGCTGCGTTGGCATCTTTCACACGCGTTTCATAAACAGCCTTTTAGGAGCTGGGGAGAGAATGGTTTGTGTAGAACCCACCCCTGTGAGCCGTTAAAAACAGCTGCAAAATGAAACAGATTCAGGCTGACGGTGTCTGTGAGCCGTGACTCACCTGGTGGGGCGCCTCCCGAGGCTGCCGTGTCTCAGTCGGGGAGACACTGCCTGTGTCATCCTCCGAGGGTGGGGGTCCCTGCTCAGTGTGAGTCCCCTTTCCGGTCTGGTGTCTGCTGTTTGGCTTCTGTCCTTGGAGAATGTTCTCCTCCTCGGGGTCACGGTAGTGTAGGCAGCAATCTACATGCACACGGTGCAGATGCAAAGGCTGCCGAGGGCGAATTCGTCTCCCAGGGCCGCCGGAACAAATGAGCCCGACTCTGATGGCTTAAAACCACCGAAATGTCTTCTCTCTCGGTTCTGGAGGCTGGAAGTCCGAGATCAGGGTGTCCTCAGGGCCGTGCTCCCCGGATGTTTCTCGGGGGGAATCCGTCCTGGCCTCTCTCCCCAGCTCCTCGGGCCCCAGTTGTCCCTGGCCTGCAGCTGTGTCGCTCCAGCCCCTGCCTCCGTCCTCCCTGTCTTCTCTGTGTGTCTCTGTGTGTCCTCTCTTTGTCTTCTTCCTTTTAAAAATACGTTTTTATTGATTTTAAAGAGAGAGGAAGGGAAAGGGAGAGAGAGGGAAACACCGATGTGAGAAACATTGATTGGCTGCCTCCTGCACGCCCCCTACTGGGGGTTGAGCCCATAGCCTGGACGTATGCCCTGTCTGGGAATTGAACCAGCGAACTTCTGTGCGACACTTGCCAGCACCTCTCCCCTTCTTATAAGGACCCCAGTCACTGGATTTAGGGCTCATCGTAGCTTAAGTACATCGGCACAGACCCTGTTTCCAATTGAGCCCCCATGCTGGGGTTCCAGGGGGACGTGACTTTGTGAGGGTGGGCGGAGGACACGCTATTCAACCACCGCAAGGGTTTACAGTGAATATAACTGCGCCCCCCCCCCCCCATTCCCATACGCAGCCCCAGTACCAGGTCTGTGAATTTCCCACGGGCACCCAGGCAAACATAAACAGACATGCACGTCAGAATAAAATGTCGTCTTCTGCTCACCATGCCGCGTAGGGAACAGCGTGCTGCTCCCGAGCGCTTTTCCTTGACTCTCCTTTCCCATCTCTGCACATGGTGCCGCTCATTCCTCTCAGCAGGTGCGCAGCATGCTATCGTCTGGATGTACTACAGTGCGTTTGGTGGTGGGCACTGAGGTTGTCTTGAGCAGAGCAATTAAAACAGACTCTTCTCCCTCCTGTGTCCCCCGTCCCCCCCCCAGAGGCCGCCCTGCAGGTGGACACGGTGGTCCCCAACGCCACGGTGACCGAGAAGGCAGCTTTCCAGCTCGACTGTAGCATCGTGTCGCGCTCCAGCCAGGACTCCCGCTTTGCGGTGGCCTGGTATTCCCTGAGGACTAAAGCCGGGCGGAACGCGGGCGGCCCTGGCCTGGAAGAACGGGAGGATGAGGAGGAGGAAGAGGAAGAGGAGGAGGAGGAAGAAGAGGAAGAGGACCCAACGGAGCGGACGGCCCTGCTGAGCGTGGGCCCTGATGCTGTGTTTGGCCCTGAGGGTGGCCCCTGGGAGGGCAGGCTTCGCTTCCAGAGGCTGTCCCCCCTGCTCTACAGGCTCACGGTGCTACAGGCCAGCCCCCGAGACACGGGCAACTACTCCTGCCACGTGGAGGAGTGGCTGCCCAGCCCCCAGAAGGAATGGTACCGGCTGACGGAGGAGGAGTCGGCCCCCATCAGCATCCGAGTGCTGGACACAAGTGAGTTTTCCCAATGAACAGGGGGAGGATGTCCCAGTTGATTACAGCTGCCTGGAGGATAAAGATTACAGCTTGGTCATGGGTTCATGAGCTGCATTCTCACCTGTCCTGGGCATTTAGGATCTGCATACCAGTTCATGGAACTGACCCTTGATTCCTTATGCCCAACACAGGGACTGAGCCCTGGCCGGTGTGGTTCAGTTGGTTAAGCACCATCCCAGGCACCGAGAGGTCTCCGGTTCTATTCTCTGACAGGCTGTCTCCAGTAGGGGGTGTGCAGGAGGCAGCCCATCCATGATTCTCTCTCATCATTGATGTTTCTCTCTCCCTCTCCCTTCCTCTCTGAAATCAATAAAAATATATATATTTTAAAAAGAATATAAAGGTCGTCCCCATTAGTGGTGGTAGGGGAAGGACAAGTGGCTTCCATGGGGTTGGGCGAGGTTTTCAAGAGCAAAAGCCGACAAGGTCCTCAGCCCTCACGGTCTTGTCTCCCTCCCGGCCCTTTCAGGTTCCACCCTGCAGTCCGCCATCTGCTCCAACGACGCGCTCTTCTACTTCGTCTTCTTCTACCCGTTCCCCATCTTCGGCATCCTGATCATCTCCATCCTGCTGGTGCGCTTCAAGAGCCGGAGCTCCAGCAAGAACTCGGACGGGAAGAACGGGGTGCCCCTGCTGTGGATCAAGGAGCCGCACCTCAACTACTCCCCCACTTGCCTGGAGCCGCCCGTCCTCAGCATCCACCCAGGAGCCATAGACTGAGGGCCCCCCGGGGACGCCGGCCACCAGGGGCCGAGGGCTCCCACGCTGCCTCTCACTCTGTGATGGGACAGCAGACAGCACCCAGACTCCGGACAGCCCTCCCAGAAAACTGTCCGACGCGAGATGTGTTCACAGTCCCCGGCCAGCCCCAGAGGCAGCCTGCCGCCTGTGGGCAGCGGCCCCGCCGGGCGAGCGATTTCCGGGCAGGTGTGGTCATCCCGCAGCATTAGGTCTCTTGTTTTCGTTCTTGGTAATGTAGTGAGCAGCGCCGGGAGCCACGCCCCCGCACAGGTAGACTAGGTAGACGTCGCAGGGGTCTCACTCTTTCTATTGGACTCTTTTTAAAACCCCGTGGTTTATTCCTTTTTGGATTTCGTAATGTCGTGGACGCATTTCTCTTAGGTACAACGGATGAGAAAAGGAGAGACGGAATAGTGCGAAGGAATCCCTTTCGAGACCTTTGGTTTTGCACACTTGAAAATGCCACCACCGGTGGAGCAAAAGACACGCGAACGTTTTTTACTTTCTTCACTTGACTTGAAAATTATGGGAAGTGTGGGCCCAGTTTGTATTATATCTTTTCCCTCAGCTGGAGTTGTTTTTTTGCTTCAAGAACTGTGTCTGTGAGAGACAAATCCTGCATAAGCCCATTAGGAGGAAGGAGATGGTGGCCGGCCAGCCTGTTCGCCAGGGAGGCGGAAGTCGGTGTCCTCCCAGCCTTGCCAAAAAATCCGAAACCTTGGTTCGAGGTCAAGTCCAAAGCCCCAGACCGCTCTCGCTCGCAGCGTGGGCAGGGGGAGCTTTCAGCAGCGACTGACTTGCAGGTCGGTCAGAACCCGTGGTTAGTGGCGGGAGGAAAGAGGGCTAGTTGTTGGCTTGATGTGTTCAGAGGGCAGTCTCCAGCTGGTAGCTGAGCCGGTGGCTTCCGTGCTAAGGTGCTTTGCCAAACTCTTAAGGGAAAGTGGCCAGCGAGCCTGGGAAGGGGACAGCGCTGAGCTGAACATATGGGCCCAAGCAGCCCCACGTCCCCCGGCAGAGGGCCCTGGGGCCTGCACAGCTCGGCCCCCTGCACCGTGGGGCAGCCGCTGTCGGAGCTGATTTCGGAGAGCAGTCAGGAAGACTGCCTCCCTGGAGGTGTGAAAGCTGGGTTTTTCTCCTTCCTTTCCATTACGTTTTCCTCAAAGATACGGATGTCTTTCCTCCTCACCATTGATCTCCCTGCTTCGCACTGCCGCGCCCAGGGCAGTCCCTTCGGTCCTTTGTAACCCTCCGCTGACGGCCTCCACAGGAAGCACCACATGCCTTTGTCCATGAGGGTTTCCCTTCCCTTCCTCAGATCTTGTCTGCGGTTTAGGTGATTTGGTGGTTCGTTGTGATGGCGGTGTTTTATTTAGATGTCCCTGAGAGTCCAACGAAGCCAGTGTCACCCTGCTGCTTCACAGGCCAGAAGCGTGGCCCCAGGGGAGTGGCAGCGGCTGCAGGTGCTCACCCCTCCACAAGGTGTCTCATGCCCCGGTTTTCCCATGTTTTGCGGGCCAGGGGGGGGCCATCACCCTTTCTCAGTGAGCATGCATCTCGAATCCCAAGGGAGTTCCTGGTTTGGAAAAAGCCAGCACGGATTTGGGCGCTAGGTCGAACCAGAGAGATCGCTGGGAAACCCTGTTCTGAGACTGAACAGCCTCCAGGGAGGCCGGGGGCTCCCCAGGCCATGTGGGTGCTGATCCTGCTCTGGGTCTGGGATGCAGGTGCCCTGGGGTGCTCAGCAGGTGCTTTGCTGCGTCCCAGCTGAAGGGAAGACAGGCTCACACACACCTGCCTTCTGCGCCTTGCAGGTGCACCAGTGCTCTCCCCCCCGTGAGGGCGCAGGCTCACATGCCCATCCCCATTCCTCGTGCTGCACGAAGGCTGTAGGGCGCATATGCGGCTCAGTGGTGAGGGGAGAAGGCAGTCTTTTGTCCCATTTCGTCATTTCAGGGCTGTGGGCTTTCAGTGGGAAATTGCTGACATTTAACTTACACACTGAGTCAATGAGGGAAGAAGACTTACGGGTCCTCTGTCTAAATGGAAAGATGCCAGAGGGCTGTCTGGGACCGCGATGTGCACCTGAGACTTGAGTTTGAATTGATTGACAGCTGCAGAAAGGTAGCTGCTGCCACACCATTACATAGGTGAAGTCATCGTGGGAACTTTGAAAGAAAAGAAACCGAAGCCAGTATTTTAATAATTGCTTTTTTTTTCCCCTGTGTCTTTTCTATGGGCTTGGGGATACCTTCAAAGGGGGAAGCTTTTACAGCTTTCTATGAAAATCCCCAGGACCTTCCTTTTTTTGGCCATTTCTATGGAAATGTGGTGTCAGATGAATGGTAATGGTGCCCTCCAGTGGCTGGGAGACCTCATTGCACATTGCCGACCGGAGCTTTGAGACCAGGAGAGAGAGACTGCCTCTTGACTTCTCTCCATCTACAATGTTGCATTAATGAACCCTACACTGTGCGAGGCCCCTCCCAGGACATGGATATGACCACACCCTCTTTGACAAGGGTGTTTCTGTAGCAAGTTTTCATATTCTTTTCAAACAATGGTTTCTCTGCGTTAATAGTTGAAGAAGAAGGTGGAGTAAGAAAACTACCCATGCATGATGTAGAGAGCTGTTGATTTTGTTTGTTTTTTTAAAGGAAAACTATTTGTAAGATGTTGCACTAAAACATTTTATATACACTTCAGACACCTGTAATAAATTATGTTGAAAATATGGCTGTTTACCTTTCCTGGAGCGCACTGTCCTTTCTCTGCACTTAGTCACCTCCTCCACGAACCTGCGCCCTGGGTGGGGTAACAGTGAGCTCTGCCCCCACATTGTCCTGCTAGGCTCAAGGTTCATGAATCGCGGCCTTTATTATCATGTACTGCCCCCAGCGTAAGTGGTGCCCTTGTGCACACGATACCAAAAAACACCCCTTTCTCAAGACACTTGACTGCCACCAGCTGAAAATGGATCATCATAAATATATAGCTCTACCCTGACTGTCAGGGCTGTGCTGTGCAGCACACACCACATCGGGAGGCCTGCGAGGCAGGTTCAGAATATAGAGCTTACGACCGCTAGCTTTCTTTTGAGGGGGTGGGGGAGGAAGAGGGCAGGATGAGGTAAGAGGAGACTGAGGGAGAAGAGCAGGAACATGGGACAATCTTCTCCTTGGCCATCGAGGGCCTCTGCAGCAAGACCACACCATCTTTCTCAAGCCGTGGAGTGCTGCCCTGACTGTGAGATACTCGGCAAGCATTTTCCAGGCTGGAGGAACAGCAGGAGCTGTGCCTTCCTGTTCAGTGAGGACACCCAGCACAACAGTCTCAGGTCCCCGCACAAGTGGAATGCTGGGGTGTTGTCTGCAAAGGGAGGAGAAGGGCAGAATGACGCAAGCCATAGCAGTGGCACAGGACTCGTCAGAACCCAGCTGTAATTGTTTAAACCCACCCCACAATATGCAGAAGGACCTAGAGAGGGTAAGAAGCGGAGAGAGGTGATTTTCCTTTTAAAACCCAAGCCCTTCCAGTGCTTTCCTCAGCTCCTTATCAACTTCCTGCAGCTGCAGGCTTGGCCAGCAGTTGAAATGTGACTTTATCCCTTGGGTACCCAGAATGGTTCCATGTTAAGTCTTATTATTTTGTCTGCTTTTTTCCCCAAATGCTCTCCCCCCACCCCCCACCCCCCACCGCCTCGGTTTTTTAAATCATTTTCCAACTAGAGGCCCGATGCATGAAATTCATGCAAGGGGCTCGGCCCTCACAGCCCTGGCTGCCTCACAGCCGCCCACTGGTTGTTCTGGAAGGTCGTTCTGCCGACCGTTCTAATTAGCAAATTAGCACATTATTATATAGGATTACACTTGACATATAACATATTAATTTCAGGTGTGCTCCCCAGTGATTAGACATTATATTACTTACTGAGCCATCATCCTGATAAATCTCGTACCCATCTGACACCATTCAGAGTTATTAGAATAATGTTGACTATATTCCCTATGCTGTACTTTACATCCCATGACTATTCTGTAACAACCAATTTGTACTTCTTAATCCCTTCACCTTTTACACCCATTTCCCAACCCTCCTCTCACCTAGCAACAGTCAAAATATCCTCTGTATCTATGAACCTGTTTTCTGCTTGTTCCTTTATTTTGTTTTTTAGGCTCAATTATTGATAGCTATGTATTTATTATTTATATTATTCATATTTTTGATCTTCTTAAAGAAGACCCTTTAACATTTCATGTAATACTGGTTTGATGGGGATGAACTACTTTAGCTTTTTCTTGTCTGGGAAGCTCTTTATATGTGTTTCAATTTTATTTTTATCTTTTTAAATCCTTACCTGAGGATATTTTTCCATTGATTTTTTTAGAGAGAATGGAAGAGAGAGGGAAAGACAGAAATATTGATGTGAGAGAAAAACATCAATTTTTTTTTGCCTCCTGCATGCATCCTGACTAGGGCCCGAACCAGGGAGGAGCCTGCAACTGAGCAACTGAGGTATGTGCCCTTGACCGGAATTGAACCCTGGACCTTTGGGTCCACAGGCGACACTCTGTCCACTAAGCCAAACCGACTAAGGCTGTGTTCCCATTTTAAATGATAGCTTTGCAGAGTAGAGTAATCTTGGTTGGAGCTACTTGTTTTTATCACTTTGACTATTTCTTGCCACTCCCTTCTGGCCTATAAAGTTTCCGTTGTGCAATCAGCTGACGGTCCAGGTGAATTTTAGAGGATGTTTATTAAAGTCCAGGACAGTGGAACAAGGAAGGGCCTAGGGCAGCCGTGGGCAAACTACGGCCCGCGGGCCAGATCCGGCTGTTCTATCCGGTTCTCTTGCTCTCCCCTCTGCTCCTTTACTTTGAATTTATATTAGTTCACACAAACACTCCATCCATGCTTTTGTTCCGGCCCTCCGGTCCAGTTTAAGAACCCATTGTGGCCCTCGAGTCAGAAAGTTTGCCCACCCCTGGCCTAGGGTAACAGGAGGGGTATATGGTGGGGAAATGAGGTTAGGCTGGGCTGCTGTGGCTCACTTGGAAGTCAGAGAAAAGGAGGCCTGGGAGACAGGTCAGGGTATTAGCTCAAGACAAGCTACCCTGGTGGCAATCTCAGGGGTCCCTTGGAGTTTAGGAGCTATGTGCCTATGGGGGAAGGAAATGGCACGGCATGCTCCCTGGAGGGAGAGCACACTGGGACCTTGTTTCCAGGTTGGGTGTTTAAGTGCAAATCCGCCTGGTGTTTATATAAGTGAAGTGAATAGACAGTTCTGCAGGAGGCAAGAGGACTCTCATGTCTGTAGGTCAGGAGCAGCGATTTCCTCTCTGTGTTCTAGGATTTGTAGGCTTCCTGGGAGAAGTTCCAAGGCTGGCAAGAACTAGAGCCAGGGAGCCAGAGAGCAGCACCCACCCCATGCTACCAGAGCAGGCGAATGAGCTCCTTTCTTACCTTCTAGTCCAGGCGTCCTCAAACTTCGGCCCGCGGGCCACATGCGGCCCGTCGAGGACATTTATCCAGCCCGCCGGGTGCCGCTGCCTGTCCTGCTTAGCAGCCGACTCGTCCCGGGTCCGCAGTGCGCATAGGAATTTGTTCATAGTTTTTTTTTGTGTTTTTTTTTAACTATAGTCCGGCCCTCCAACGGTCTGAGGGACAGTGAACTGGCCCCCTGTTTAAAAAGTTTGAGGACCCCTGTTCTAGTCCATGGTCATCTGCAGTGACAGCAGGTGAAAGTAGGCCTCCAGTCACTGGTCACAGGAGGAAAACTACATCCAGCCCTCCTTCGGTGGCAAAGTAGGGCCTGTTTGGCCGTCTGCCTGAGGCATTTCAGGTCCAGCCTTTCTGAGCCACTTCTGATTCATGAAGTCAGCTGGACCAGGTATTTAAGTGCTTCTGGAAAGGTTTTTTAAAATATATATTTTTTTATTAATTTCAGAGAGAGAGGGGGAGAGAGGTAGAAACATCAATGATGAGAGGGAATCATTAATTGGCTGCCTTCTGCACACCCTACACTGGTGATCAAGCCTGCAACCTGGGCATGTGCCCTGACTGGGAATCGAACCATGTCCTCCTGGTTCATAGGTCGATGCTCAACCACTGAGACATGCTGGCTGGGCCTAGAAAGGTTTGATGGGAGCACAGCATATTTCTCTCTCTCTCTCTCTCTCCCTCACCAGAGGATTTTTTTTTTTTTTTTCCAGAGAGAGTGAAAGGGAGGGAAAGAGAGGAAAAACAAACATGCTGTCAGAAAGACACATGGATTGGTGCATGCACCCCAGGGAGGGGATCGAACCTGTAACCCAGGTGGTGCCCTTGACGAAATCAAACCGTTGACCCTTCGGTGCAGGGGCAACGCTCTAGCCAAGGAGCACACCTGCCAGGGCAACACAGCATCTCAGGGCACTGCTCATTGGTCAGGGGCGTGTCCAACCAAGGCAGACCTAATGAATCATTCCTCACACGCCTCCGCTCTTCCACAACTGGCAGCATGTTGGTGTTTACTGCATTCGGACAGGCCCTGTCCCTGAAAGAGTTCCCTTAACTCCCACGGGCGGGCGGACTGGGTGCTTCTCTCCCAAAGAAAGGGAGCTGAGAGGGAGGCTGGTGGGAGCAGCTGGTTCTGGGGGTAACCTGGTCTGGAATCGGGTGGATTTGAGGAGAGGGCACTCCAATCAAGAAGACTGACCAATAGGATGGCGAGTTCCGTGCCTGCCCCACCTAAGGGGGCGGGGAAATTTTGGCCAAACAGTAAGGGAGCAGACCCACCGCTGCGGCCCCGGGAAGGTTCCCAGTTGAGATGGAGGAAAAGAAGAGCAAAGAGGGAAACTGAGGAGGGAGAAGCCAAAGGCTTGACGTTCCAGCCCCGGGGGAGGGAGTGTTGGGGGTGGGGGTCAGGCTTTAGGAGAAGGCGGCACGCACTTGGGTGAGGAGACTGGCGGTTAAGGGGCTGCACCAGTAACCCCGCTCATGCTAGCAGGTGTCCGACATCTCCCGTTTCCTTCCGTTTAATCGTGGAAGAAAGAGCGGCTTCAAGAGGCTGCCTGGTCGGGGTCCCATTAGCTGAGTAACTTGGCAGGGAAAGCAAGCCCCCCGCGGAGGAATCACGGGCTTCCGCGCTCCCCGTCCTTCGGCGGAGTCCTGCCACTCAGGGGCCAACTGAGTGGGGCGCAGCGGTGGGAGAGCGAACCCCCCGGCCGCGCGGTGGCCTCCGTCCCGCTCCAAATGCCGAGGAGGGGGCCGGACCGCGCCGGCGCGCGCAAGAGGAAGGCGTAGTGCGGAAGCGGTGCCTCTCGCCCGCCTCTCGCCCCGCCTCTCGCCCCGCCTCTCGCCCCGCCTCTCGCCCCGCCTCTCGCCCCGCCTCTCGCCCCGCCTCTCGCCGTGTGGGCGGGCTCAGCCTTGCCTTCCGAGGGCCGGAGAGAGAGGAGCGCGGGAGGTACCCGGGTGGGCGGTGCCTGAGCGGCCTGAATGAGGAGCCTGGCCCGCCGGACGCCCGGGGCGAGTTTCGCATTTACGCCATGACCGCGGGCAGGGCCCCGGGAGCCCTTCGCCTGTCCAGCTTGGTGCTCCTGCTCGGTGAGTGCGGCCTCCCGAGCCCCGCGGGCCTGGGCAGCGCCAGGGTGCCCTTGGCTCCAGGACTCCGGGGCCGGGTCGAAGGTTGGGGCCCGAGGCCACTGCTAGTGGCATCCTGGGTGGGGCTCAGGATGTGGGCGCGAGTGCGGAGGAACGCAGCGAACCCGAACCCGGAGAGGCAGTGCTGCCCGCACGGCACGGCTCCCTCGGTTGGGCCGGGGGAAACTGGGCTGTGGCACCTGAGTCGCTTCGGGGAGGAGAGGGACGGGACTCCGGCGCACTCGCCCCGCCCGCCGACCTCGCGCTCCCCCGGCTCCGTCTGGCTTCTCCCCGCTTTCTGGAGCTCCTTTTAAGCCCCCGCCCGGGGCGCGCGCCCCTTCCCACCCAGTGTTCCTTCCCAAGGGAGGGGCTCTTTCTCTGACTCTAGAGAGGGGGGGGGTCCCGGAACTTGAACCGACTTTCTCATTCTTGGGGCCCCACCGGCGTTGGCGGGCCGGCTCCGAAGCCCCAAACACCCCGAGGCGGCGACTCTGAATGGCCCTGCGGTGGGCGGGGCAGCGGGAGAAGGGTCCTAGCGTTGGCCTCCCTTAAAGATTCCTAAGTAGGGCCTCCCCTCTCCCTTCAAAGCGTAAAAGACTAGCATGCCTCTAGAGCTGCCTCACCCCTGTCATTCTTCGTCTATCAGGGGTCCTCAAACTTTTTAAACAGGGGGCCGGTTCACTGTCCCTCAGACCGTTGAAGGGCCGGACTATAGTTTAAAAAATAAAAACTACGAACAATTTCCTATGCGCACTGGACCCGGGGCAATTCGGCTGCTAAGCAGGACAGGCAGGAGCACCCTGCGGGCCGGATAAATGTCCTCGGACGGGCCGCATGTGGCCCGCGGACCGCAGTTTGAGGACGCCTGGCAGTTGTCACAGCAGCCCCATCATATCGATATCTTTGTCTCCATTGTTATCTCCTCAGCCTCAGACCCCTCTACACACAGGCCCCTCGTGACATTTACTGCCACCCCCCTCTCCCCGGAGTGCGGAGCGCCGTGATGTGCTTAACCAGCTTTCTCCATGCGCAGGGGTTTCCCATGCGGCCTGTGTGCACAACCCACAGGGCGAACCTTCCCTCTCCATCTGCACTCAGCATTTACCGAGTGCCTGTGGGGTACACACCTCTGCGGGGCACAGCCTAGGGGAATACCTACATGTTAGGGCACAGCAGTGGATGTCAGAGGTGGGACCAGAAGAGGTTTGGCATGCAGAGGGAGAGGTGGAGGGCAGTGTCCGGAGGGAACACTTCTCAGTATCTATTGTGAAATCAGTTATCTTTTGTGAAACAAGGACTTAGTGGGAAGGGATGGCATTTGAATTTGGCCTCTGGGGACAGATGGCACGTGGACATGCTGTGATTGGGAGAGCCGGTGAGAAAGGTAAGAAAGGCCGGGCAGCGGAGGGGAGTGGACAGGTGAGCCTGGGCATGCGTGCTGTGTCCCTGCAGAGGACGTGTGCCCACTCCAGCTGGAGGCCCCATGGGGAGCCCAGAATGGGAGTCCCCTTGGGAGTTTAGATTCTCTTCTGCAGACAAAGGAGAACTCTTTCTGGGCCTGTCAGGCTCAGAACAATGTGCTTAGGAAGAGTAAGCTGGCCGCAGGGAAAGAGGAAGGACTGCGGTGAGAGGAATTGGAGGGGGGTGGGCCCAAAGAGCTGAGAGGGAGGAGACACATGCAGAGCTTGAATGGCTGGAGTGATTCTTCCAGATGAGCTGATCTCTCCCTGGTCCCAGGATGCCCATACCTTTGGCCGCCACTGCCTGAACCTGTGGTTCAGACGTGGGCTCCACCCCTCACCTGAGTCATAACTTCTGTGTGTTACCTACCTTCCCTGTGCCTCAGTAACTTTGCCCTTGAAAGGATATTGACAGCTTCAACTTCATAGAATAATTGTGAACACTCAATAATTAATACTTAACTGAGTGTCAACTTTGTGTCAGGCGCCGTACAAGGGCCCAGGGATGTGGACGCAGCAAGTAAGACTTCCCTGGCTTTGAGAGGCATACATTGTAGTGGGGGTGGGGGGGGGGGACAGTTAACAAGGAACCAAGTAAATAGATAGAGACGGGGTGGTGGTAAAGCAGACATTTACAAATCCCTAATGCTGAGGAAAGGGGAGGGGAAGTGGTCAACATTTCTTCTTAAGCCATTAAACCTTAGGGGCATTTAAAATCTTTAGGATAGTTGCCACAATAGTACCATGAAGCCCTAACTGGTTTGGCGCAGTGGATAGAGTGTCAGCCTGCGGACTCAAGGGTCCCAGGTTCGATTCCGGTCAGAGGGCATGTACCTTGGTTGTGGGCACAACCCCAGTAGGGGGTGTGCAGGAGGCAGCTGATTGATGTTTCTCTCTCATCAGTGTTTCTAACTCTCTACCTCTCCCTTGTTTTCTGTAAAAAATCAATGAAATATATTTAAAAAATTTTAAAAATAGTACCGTGAGCACCTGTGCACTTTTCTCCTGGAATCACCAGTTGGTGACATTTTGTCACATTTGGTTTACTCCTCTCTCTCTCTCTTTATACATACATGCGTTTACTAAAATTTATTTCTATGCTGAGCCATTTGAGAGTTGCAGCTCTTATGACACCTTACTCCTACATATTTCCATGTTTGTCTTCTAAGAACCCCGTGTCTTCAATAAGACACAGAACCATTGTGGCAGGATATACAGTTTCCCTGTTTTACCCGAGAGCCCGGAAACCGAAGATGACTCACCCTGCCTTTGGAAGGCATGCCTCTTCCATCCCCTTTAACCTCAAACTGTTGCTAACTTGTTCATTTTGTTTCTTATTCTTTATGACGTCACCATTTTTGAAGGGTCCGGAGCAGTTATTTCATAAAATGTCCCTCGGTTTGGATCGTCTGTGTCTTCGTGATCAGATACTTTCTCCGGCAGGGATTTTCATGTGTTGTGGGGCGGGGGCCTGGGAATTCCCAGGTGTGTTGTGGCCTCAGCGCATCTCATCAGTGGCAGGTACAGTCCGGTTGCCCCATTATGGGGGATGTTAACTTCGGTTATTTGGTTAAGGTGAGGTTCACCAGGTTTCTCCAGGCTAGAGGCACCCTCTCCCCTGTGTACATAGTACATGACTTACTAAGTGGCATTTTGAGATTGTGTGATTATCCCGTTCCCCAACAATCTTTCACGCACTATTTTAGCAAACAGTGGCGATTCTTTGTAGGTGGCAAAATCCCAGGGCCCGTGTCTCTTTATACACGATGGACATTCTTCAGTGCTGAACTTCTGCACCTCCCTTTTCATTTCATGGATGTTTGCTGCATGGCATTCCTGTCATTGTGCATGTCGATGCTCGGCGACCTCAGATTTGCAAGTGGGAACCCCCAAGCTTCAGTGTCCTTTTGCCACATTTCCGTGAGTTTTTGAGCGCTTCCTTTCTGGCACAGAAAGACATTCTGGACTCCCTTCCTGCCTCAGCCTTGGAATCAATAGATTCCCTCATCGCGTTCCGTCGGGGAGGGCACTTAGAAATCATGCTCTGAGTGCTGGGTGCGCTCAAGGTACCGGACTCCTGGCTTCCAGGCCCTGCCTGTTGTCAGAGCCAGGACATAGTTTTCACCAAGTGGTGGGCTTGTCGTGTTACCGCTGAGGCTGATCCAATAATTAGATTCTTCTTCCCCTTCCTCCCTTCCATCTTTGCATCTTGCTTCTCCACAGTGAGAACTCTATTCTTAGTAGCATCAGTATATTTTCCTAATCTATATTAAACACAAAATTGTTTGATAATTGCTATACCAATACCACTACCAAGCACAGACAATTATTAAATATAGTTCAAGATTTCTTTGCCCTTCTTTTTTGTTGTTGTTGGTTGTTGTTTTTAATCTTTACCCAAGGAAATTTTTCCATTGATTTTATTTTAGAGAGAGTGGGAGGAATGTAAAGGCAGAGAGAGAGAGAGAGAGAGAGAGAGAGAGAGAGAAACATCAATGTGAGAGAGACACTCGATTAGTTGCCTCCCACATGCACTCTGATCGGGCCGGGATGGAACCTGCAACCCAGGTATGATGTGCCCTTGACTGGAAACCGAACCCTTGACCCTCCGGGGCACGGGCTGATGCTAGCCAGGACTCTTTGCCACTTTTTATTTTTCTACGTGTCCCTCCGGATATGTACAGAATACTAGATTTTAAAGTTACTTGAATCTTTGTTTCTTCTGTGTGGTTGTTACTGATTTGTATATAGTTGCATTAATTTGTTTCTGTTTCTATTCAGTTTTAAGCGTTTCCCCCTTGCTTTAATTTTTAAATATGTAAATATAGTAACATGATTCAGATCACAACTATAAAAAGATACGCTCAGAGAAATCCTACTACCTCCTCCCCATAGCATATCATTTGTTTCTGTTTAATCTTTCTTCTTTCTAGTTGCTGTTATAAACAGATACATGTGGTTATTTCTAACTCCCTTTCTAAGCAGCAGATAACACATACCATGTACTCTTTTATACCTGGTTTTTGTCAATTAACCATGTCTGGAAAATCATTCCATAGACACCATCCTCATTCCTTTTGTACAGCTGCGTAGTGCTCCATGGGGTGGGGGTGTGGTATTTCATTTGGTGGTTAGTGTTTTATATAGTGTGGTCGGGGGAGGGTCTCTTTAAAAGGGTGATAGTGTAGACTTAAGGAAGTGAGGGAGCAGGCCAGGTGACTGATGAGGGATGGAAGCAAAGCCCTTCCATAGGCTTCAAGCATTTAAGGAACTTGGAGGAGATCATTTTACTGGAAAGTAGTAGGAAAGAAAGCTATAAAAGTAGTCAGGGCTGGACCTTAGACATCAAGTTCTGAGGGCCCTTTAAAGACTGTGACATTTTTTACTCCCAATGAAATGGAAAGTTTTAGAGGGTTTTGAACAGGAATGAAGTTAGGACGAATCACTCTGGGTGCTGGGAGGAGAGCTGTCTGGAGAGGGCAGGGAGCATAGGAACAGTTTGGAGAGGGAGGGGTGAGGGTGCAGGATCACTGCAGATAAGGATCAAGACTGAGGAAGGAAGGAAGGAAAGAAGAAGTGGGCGCTCCTGGGAAGTGTTTTGAAGGTAAAGCCGGCAGGATTTGGGGCTGGTTGCATCAGTGGGTTGTTAATATGTGGTCAGGGCAAGTAGCAAGCTCACTACCAGGAACTGATGTGTTAGCTCTTAAGTCATTAAACCTTAGGGGCATTTAAAATCTTTAGAATAGTTGCCACGAAGCCCTAACCGGTTTGGCTCAGTGGATAGAGTGTCAGGCCTCTTTACAGAGCCTGCCCTGTTCTGATGCTGTGGAGGTTTTATGGACGCCTTTTCTGGCCAGCTGTCTCCCCAACTAGATTGATGCAGGAACCAAGTCACCGTACATTTCCTTTCGTGGACTTGTTTCAGTGCTGTTATTTTAACAGTACAGACGGTTGCAGTCTTTGTCAAGCCTTTCTCCATCTTAAGATATTACCTGCCATCATTATGTGAGACTGGCTGCTTTGCTGCCATCAAGATTCCGAGTCTGGCTTTCACTTAGGAGAGAATCCAAGTCCAGGGGCGGTGCGCTGCGTTCCTGTCCGGAAACCAGGCCCCGTGTTATCCTGGCTGTGAATCTCACAGCTCCTGGTTAGTAGTTTAGATTTTTGTTTTCATTTCATTGTCCCACCTTTTTTTTTTTTTTTAAGGCAGGGACTCTTAAAGAGAACAAAGGGTCGGTTAAGTACCTTGTCCAAGTTCACACTGCAAACAAGTAGCAGAGTGTGCTAGCACGGGGATCTGCCGATGCAGCCCATGCATTCCATCCCGAGATCAGATGAGCAACTCCTTGAAGGTTGGCGAAGCTATAGGTGTCCTTTTTCTCCCAGGTGCACGCTTGCAGTGTGATTTGGCTAAGGCGAGTGAAATTACCGAGGGCGGCAAGTTCCCACGTCCATCAGATTGTGTTCCCGCCATAATCCACAGCAGCGGGAGGGGACAGCTTGGGGCAGGGGTCCTCAAACTTCTTAAACAGGGGGCCAGTTCACTGTCCCTCAGACCGTGGGAGGGCCGGACTATAGTTTAAAAAAAAAACTATGAACTAATTCCTATGCGCACTGCGGGCCCGGGACGAGTCGGCTGCTAAGCAGGACAGGCAGCGGCACCCGTTGGGCCGCATGTGGCCCGCGGGCCGTAGTTTGAAGACGCCTGGCTTGGGGCCATAGACTTCAGAAGGCTAGTTAGTTACATATTTATTTATTAACATCTTGCCATATTTATACTTGCTCTACACTCCCACATGCTTTTACATAATTCCAATAGCATCATCATATTTATGAAAATAACAGTAATCCCTTAATATCACCCGACTTCTGCCCTTATTCAAATTTCCTTACTTGTCACAAGAACGTGTTTTTTTAAAAACAAAACAAAACAAAACAACAGGAGCTTGCCAAATTTTGCACGCTGCATTTGTTGTTGTGTTTGGCTTAATCTTGACAGATACCTTTTAGAAATTTGAGAGAGACTCGGAACCGCTCTTCAAGAACGAGACAGTGCTGTCGCCTCGGTCTCGCAGCGTCTCAGGAAGCACCGGCTTTGCAGGGAAGGCGGTTTCTCTGTTTCGGAGCAGAGTTTGCCGCACACATCAGCCCAGACGGCCGGCTGTTCTGCCTTTTGCTGTCTTCTCACGTCCTTTCTTCTCTGGTGCAGAAAGCTCTGTGCAGCTTCCCCTTGCAGGCACGGCCCCTGACACTCCGCAGTCACACATCGGACACTCTCAGGATTGAATGCGCAGCCAGGGCCCCTCCTATTCCCTTTCCTCAGACAGTGGAGGGTGTGGCAGCGAGAAGGAGCCCGTTCCAGGATTCCAGGAGAGGGCAGGACACCATCCTAGCCGTTCCTCTTTGGGGCGGCTTCCCTGTCGGTCCAGCGGCCCCCAGGGAAAATGCCTGTCAGTTACTTGATAGGCCGGACCTTCACCTTTGACGTCCCCTTCGCTGCTGCTGCGATGCCTGGAGGCCTGGGAGGCTCCCTGGGAATCAGTGGGAGTGAAGGGACCCCTGCCCAGCACCCTGTGTGCTCTCTGTCCCGTCGGGAGCTGCTGGTCCGAGGTCTACCTTTGTGACCTTGATCTGTCCTGTCAACCAGGTCTCCATCTGAGGAAGCCAGTTTATTCCGATAGCTTGTTCTTCAGAAATGAACCCCTTCTGGTTCCTAATGACCTTCATCCCTTTCCATAGCACTCCCCAAATGTCTGTGAGATTAGTGCCTCTGGCTCACTGGTGGCTCCATTCCTTCTTTCCTTCCTTCCTTCCTTCCTTCCTTCCTTCCTTCCTTCCTTCCTTCCTCCCTCCCTCCCTCCCTCCCTCCCTCCCTCCCTCCCTCCCTCCCTCCCTTCCCTCCCTCCCTCCCTCCCTCCTCCCTTCCTTCCTTCCTTCCTTCCTTCCCTCCCTCCCTCCCTCCCTCCCTCCCTCCCTCCCTCCCTCCTTCCCTCCCTCCCTCCCTCCCTCCCTCCTTCCCTCCCTCCTTCCTTCCTTCCCTCCCTCCCTCCCTCCCTCCCTCCCTTCCTTCCTTCCTTCCTTCCTTCCTTCCTTCCTTCCTTCCTTCCTTCCTTCCTTCCTTCCTTCCACATTGAATTGTACACTTCATATGTTTTTGGTTTTTTATCAATGTTTTTTAAAAAGAGAGAGAGAGGAGGGGAGAGGGAGAGAGAGAGACATCAATGTGAACATAGACTAGCTGCCTCCTGTATGTACCCCGACCAGGAATTGAACCCAAAACCTGGGCATGTCCCCTGACCCAGAATTGAACTGGTGATCTTTTGGTGTCCAGGATGATGCCCAACCAACTGAGCCACACCGGCCAGGGCTCACTGGTAGTTTCTTGAACATTTCCCCCATAGACCATTTAAAACCTCGTGGGGGGGGGGGGGGCGAGGGCGGGAATCAAGGTTCAGCAAATTATAAGAGATTAATAAGGTTATGTCATAAATTAGTTGTAATGGAGTTTCTCAACTATGAACTGAAAAAATGGAAAATAAAAGGGTTTATAAAGAAATTTTGTAATGAAATGATCAATAGTCTGTTGAAATACCTTGAATCAGACTTTGGAGAATAGATGTACGAAGACTGACAGCGTCTTAAATTACTGTAGTAAGAACCTTTTTCCCCGAAGCAGGCTGTAGGCCTCAATATATTCTGAGAACAGTCAAAGGTGAATGTGGCTTTTGAGCATGGTAGCATGTGGTTACCTTAAAAGCATGGGCTACTAGTAAGTAGTGCTGTCAGAGAGGAATAGAATGCAAACAGGTGAAACCCATTTTAGTAATATATTTTATTTAACCGGGCAGGGATTTCTATTTTGGTTAAGGTGAGGTTCACCAGGTTTCTGATGGGGGCTCCACCCCCTCACCTGAGTCATAACTTCCTGCACCTGAGTGCTGTAGGTACAATATTTTCGTTTCAACATGTAGTTGGTATAAGTAAGAGATTTAAAAAAAAATTTTTTTTATTGATTTCAGAGAGGAAGGAAGAGGGAGAGAGATAAGAAACATCAATGATGAGAGAGAATCATTGATTGGCTGCCTCCTGCATGCCCCACACTGGGGATTGAGCCTGCAACCCTGGCATGTGCCCTGACTGGGAATCGAACCGTGACCTCCTGGTTCGTAGGTTGACACTCAACCACTAAGCCACACTGGCCGGGTTAAGTAAGAGATTTCTACATTCCCCTTTTCATACCAGATCTTCAGCGTCTGGTTAGTATTTTACCCACACACACTCCATCTCATTGTGGACTGACCACATGTGGTGTGCTCACAAGCCACGTGTGGTTAGTGGCTACTGACGTGGACTGGATGGCAGCGGCTCGGAGAGGAGAGGAGAGGAGGGGAGAGTGCTGTAGGTGCAGGAATGTAGAAAGGAGAGTCTGTTAGGACAGAAGACAGAAATGATCGAAAGGAGGTGGATGTAGAGAGCCGGCGCCTGGATTCTGGACCAGTTCCTCCCGGAGGCACGGAGAGCAGGTGTCAGATGGTTTGGGCAGTTGTCTGGGGTCTGGGGGCCGGGGTGATTGTAACAGGTGCCAGGTGAGTGCGTTTCCAGGCAGAAATAGATGGAGACGGGCACGTCGTGCTGTTGCAGCCGAGACCGTGGATTTCTGCCTTTAGTGACCACGGAAACAGAAATGACGGCCTGGGCCTGGGTCCGCGGGGAACCAGCCAGGAAAGACGGGGGCGCCCCGCGTGGTGGCTCACGGTGCAGGCCTCAGAGGCGGGCTGCCTGTGTCTGGACCCGCTCTGTCCTGGGCCAGCTGAGGGACTCGTGAGCTTCAGAGCCCCAGGTTCCTCATCTGTGACCCAGTGGTTCTCAGTCCATGGAATGCTCTTCCCCATATTCCCAAGCTCCCTCCCTCCCTTTGTCTGGGCCCTGCTGCAGGCCAGCTGTGACCCCATCACATACAGTGGCAGCCCTCACTAGTGACCACCCGCCCCCCCCCCCCCCCCCGCTCTGCTTCATTTTGCTCAGCGGCACTTTACTTCACCCACATACAGAGACTTCACTTTGCCATGTGTCCAGTTCCTCCCGGTCACGCTCACGTGCACTCCGGGGCGACAGGGGGCTGTGTTTTGTTTACTGCTTCTGACAGGGCCTGGGACATAGGAGGGGCTCAGTATCTGGTGAGTGAAAACATGAATAATAAGACCGCTCTCAGGGAGTTGAGTCGAGGAATAAATGAAGGAAGATAGATAGATGGGTAGATAATTAGATGGATCTAGCTTTTTTTGGGTTAATCCTCACTGGAGGATATTTTTTCCCATTGATTTGTAGAGAGAGTGGGAAAGAGAGAGAGAAGAGAGAGAGACAAACATCGGATGATGTGAGAGAGACACTTTGATTGGTTGCCTCCTGGACATGCCCTCACCGGCCTGGATTGGAACCTGCAACCCAGGTACGTGGGCTTGACCGGGAATTTAACCCATGACCCTTTGGTGTGCAAGACGATGCTCTAACCAGCGAGGCACACCGGCCAGGCTAGCTCTAGCTTTTCAGAAGATGCTTGGCACACAGGAAGCCCCAAATGCAGTGAGTGTTTGTGCTGCTGCCATTGTTAGACGTTATCGAGGCCGAGCTGGCCTGGGGCTCATTTGATTGGATTTACTAGGAACTAAGAATCGAGCTGCAGCAAACTCCCTTGAGTAACACACGGTGTCCTTTATCATCTCCATACCTGCTGAGCGTGTTTTCACCCCAAAACTGGAACACGCGTCTGACTGAGCTGAGAATATTCATGAACTTAATGAAACATGACTTGGTACCAGCACCTCCTCAGTCATTCTGGGAGGATGGCCCCTCTCCTGTATGTAAATGTCTGAGCAGAGACTTCGTTGCCCAGACTGTGAGCAGGTCCTCCAAGGGGGTGTGGGCTGAAAGTGAGACGTGATTTCAGAGAAGTGAGAGAGGCAAGGTTGTGTCAAAGCAAGCAGGGCTGCCCCGGACCCTGCCATCCCAGGTCTACGGAGGCCTCAGCCAGTCCCCGTGGCAGTCACACACACGGGAAATGCCACGCTGCATATATTCGGGTACTGAAACTATTAGGGGATTTTATTGTTTCGCCTCAAATAAACTTTTACCTTAACTGCTACTGCCTGCAGGCCACCTGACCCGGAGGGGTGCTTTAGAGAGAGAAAGCAGTCTTTCAAAAGGCCTCCTGCATTTCTAAGCTTGCAGTCAAAACAGCCCCCTTTCTTTCCCCTGCCTGCCTCCGGCCAAAGCCAGACGGGAGGGTCTGCTGGCTCCCCACTCCCCATCCTATCCCACCATCCTATCCCACCATCCTATCCCCGCTATTCCTTTTAGATGTTCCCTTTGTCTACTGCCTCCCCTTCAAGGCGGAGGGGGCACACCCGCTAAGGGTGTAAACCTGTACCCTGTACCCTGTACCCACGCAGGGACGCCAGCCCCAATGCAAGTCCCAACCTGTCTGAGGCCCGGGAGAGGCAGCCCTGAAGAGTGGTTGGCGCTGCCTCTCCCGGGCCTCAGACTGGTTGGGACTTGCATTGGGGCTGGCGTCCCTGCGTGGGTACAGGGTACAGGTTTACCAGGTTTACACCCTTAGCGGGTGCGCCCCCTCCGCCTTGAAGGGGAGGCAGTAGTCAAAGGGAACATCTAAAAGGAATAGCAGGGATAGGATGGTGGGATAGAATGGTGGGATAGGATGGGGAGTGGGGAGCCAGCAGACCCTCCCACTGGCTTTGGCCGGAGGCAGGCAGGGAAAGGAAGGGGCTGTTTTGACTGCATCTGAGTGGTCCCAGGCCACTAACACGTCGGCTCCAGTTAAAGGTCTGTGCCTGTCCTGGCCACGTCATGGCTCTTCACCCAGGTTCCATGGCACTCGGGGTTTGGGGTGATTCCAATTTTGCTGCCTTTTGGACTGCATTTAAGTTGTATTTTAATCAGTTTAGTTAATTCGCTTAACTGTTTATTGAATTTCCCTGTGACTTCTTTGATTGCACCTTGGATGGATGGATGGATGGACGGATGGACGGATGGACGGACGGATGGACGGATGGATTTGCTCTGGTTTTTCTTCCTTCCTGCACTTAAGTCTCTCTTGTGCCCTTTCCTCTCCCTCACTTTTTTACATCTCACATTTTCATTTACCTTAAAAAAGTTTATTGGGGTGACATTGGTTAATAAAAGTGTATAGGTTTCAGGTGTACAGTTCTATAACACATCATCTGTATATTGTAGTGCGTGTTCACCACCCCAAGTCAAGTCTTCTTCCATTGTCATTTATCTCCCCTTTACCCTCTTTTAACTCTCCCCACCCCCATTCCCTCTGGTAATCAGTCACCCTACCGTTGTCTGCGTCTGTGTTGTTTTTTTCTTTTCTTTTTTTTTTTTTTTTTAAATATATTTTATTGATATTTCACAGAGAGGAAGGGAGAGGGACAGAGAGCCAGAAACATCGATGAGAGAGAAACACCGATCAGCTGCCTCCTGCACACCTCCCACTGAGGATGTGCCCGCAACCAAGGCACATACCCTTGACCGGAATCGAACCCGGGACCTTTCAGTCCGCAGGCCGACGCTCCATCCACTGAGCCAAACCGGTTTCGGCTGTGTTGTTTTTTTCTTTGCTTAATCCATTCACCTTTATCGCCCAGCCCCCAACCCCATTCCCCTCTGACAGCTGTCAGCCTGCTCCTGTCCATGAGTCTGTTTCTGTTTTGTTTGTTGGTCCATTTTGTTCATTAGATTCCCCATATGAGTGACATCATGGGTACTTGTCCTTCTCTGACTTACTTCACTTCGCATAACCCTCTCCAGGACCATCCGCGCTGTCCCACAGGGTAAGATTCCCTTCTTTCCTAAGGCCCAGCAGTACTCCCCTGTGTAAATGCACCACAGCTTCTCAATCCGCTCCTCGGATGGCCTCCCGCAGTTGCATTTGGATGTTTGTCTAATTGTTTGTTCGAAGTCTGGCATCTCCAACAGAACGTAAGCTCCAAGAGGCATGGACTGTGCTTGCCTGGTTCTCACACACAGAATGGAGGCCCAGTGAGTATTTTCGGAATGAATGAATGAATGAATGAATGAATGACGGGACCAGGCTGTGATGAAAGGGGAGCTGAGCAAGGAATCAGAAAACCTGTGTCCTGGCCCCTCAGCTGCCCTAAACGCGCTGAGACACGGGGCAGTTGGTGTGCCTCGGGGCCTATTTGCCCATCTGTAAAATGGACGTAGCATCCCCACTGCACCTGGGCGTGCGGAGGGCTCAGGAAGGACTCGGGAGGACGTGAACACACACCTGGAAGAGTGGAGGCCCCAGTCATACGCAGTTTCACTTTTCTTGGTGCTCTGTCCCGTCACCTGTGAAATGGAGGTAATTTGAATAAACTTCAGAGTTTGTTCCAGCTCAGAATTACTGCGATTCTTTCTGAACACAAGTCTCCCTTCTCTCCCTCCTCGCTTCTCTCCTCACCGCTCCTGGCTTGTTTCTCTTTCCTATTTCACACAGTTCAGGGAACATCGCTTTCCCCGGGGAGGACAGAAGCCATCTCCATGCAGCTAGGGTGCGGCCGTTCAGCCATGCCTCTTCTCTCCCACCTCCACCCTACGCGCTCATTCATTCATTCATT
This sequence comes from Plecotus auritus, assembly GCF_963455305.1. Classification (NCBI taxonomy): domain Eukaryota; kingdom Metazoa; phylum Chordata; class Mammalia; order Chiroptera; family Vespertilionidae; genus Plecotus; species Plecotus auritus. The sequence continues at coordinate 35,386,709 of NC_137778.1, forward strand.
CATTCAAAGGCATTTCAAGCCCCACTACAGTGTGTGGGCAGACTCCACTTGGAATCCTGCCTCTTTCATCTGACTTCCCACGTACTGTTGAATCCGGGAGATAGCGCATAATCAGCAAAGCAGCGGAAGGGTGCTGGTGTCTTTTTGAGGGCAGTCTCCCTGAATTAAGGAGGATGGTTCTAAATATCCTTGCAAATAGACAGATGGGGGGTATTTGCTTCTCATTTGGAATTACTGGGCACAGTTGCCTACAATTGGTTATTGAATGTCTCGATGTTTCCTGCACTCCTGCAGTTACCCTGGTTGCTGCTCGGCAAAAACTTCAAATTTTAGTTTATCTTTAATGTCTTTTCCCTTAACAGCTGTTCTTCTCTCTTTAACAAGGAAGTTAAGTCTGGAGCAAGATGCATTTAAACGCATTTGGGGGTATCAGGAATATCCCGGTCTTAGTGGTGGTAATAAATGTTTAATGACTGGATTGGTGTGTGGGGGGGGAGGGGGGCGGGAGTTCCTCATTTAAATCCTTCAATCAGAGAGGTTAACCACTGGCTTGTGACACAGGTTTGAATCCGCTCCAGCACACATGGTCCCTTAATCCTCACCGTCCCTCTGGCGTGCTTCCTGTCATTGAGTTTGCTCTCATTAGCTCCCCGTCAGCCAAGAAAGAGGACTGCCCGACAGCCACCAACCAGTACGTCCTCCCTCCCCCTCGTCCCCCACATCCCGTCACCAACTCCTGCGGTAACCTCTCAGGTCCATCCACTCGCGGGGCGTCCCTGGCCGGGTCTGTCTGTCTGTCCGCCACTCCTTGCACTGCCTCTACCCTGCTTTCTCTGCCTCCACGCTTGCGCCCCTCGACCCCTGCCCGCTCTGCAGACGGTCAGCTGGCGGGACTTACATTGCGTCCTGCTCGTCTTTTGGTGACACCCTTTCTGTAGCTCTCCTTTGCCATCAGGATCCGTCCCAAGCCCTTAGCATCCTTCCCTGACCCCCTGCAGCCCCTGCTCACACACTCGGAGCGGGCCCCGCCCGCCTCCACAGCCTCCTTCCTGCTCCCCACCCCCTGGCTCTCTGTTCCAGACATTCGGAACGGCTTTTATTTCCTCAAACAGACCCACCCCTTCATTTGGGACAGGCCTTGGAGCGCTGCTTCCTCCGTCTGCCCGCCCACTCTCCTCCCTCCTTAGCCAGCCCTCAGCTGGCCGGCTCCCCTCATCCTTCAGCGACTTTTGTTCCTGTGTCCCTGCAGCATGGCTTCCTGGGGAAGGCCCCGCCCAGGTGTCGGTCCTCCTCTCCTGTGTCCTCTCCACGCAGTGAGACTCCTCGAGGGCCTGGAGCGACGCCCGTCCTGTTTGCTGCCATATTCCCAGCATTGCCCACGTGCCTGGCGTGTGGGTGGTACTCCACCAATGTTAACTCCACTTCTTGGGTTTTTATGGGCCCCAAGTAAAGAGTGGATTCTAGCCCTAGCCGGTTTGGCTCGGTAGATAGAGCGTCAGCCCACGGACCGAAGGGTCCCCGGTTCAATTCCTGTCAAGGGCACGTGCAGGCTCAATCCCCAGCCGTGGTCAGGGCGTGTGTGGGAGGCAGCCAATCCGTGTGTGTCTCTCACATCAATGTTTCTCGCACTCTGTCTCTCCCCCTCCCTTCCACTCTCTCTAAAAATCAATGGAAAAATATCCTCAGGTGAGGATTAAAAAGAAAAAAGAGTGGTTTCTACCTGGTCAAGCATCTATTTTCTCTACTTTCTGTCAGCGGTTTATCAGCTTAGCACACAAAATAGCTGATGAATAATTTTTACCACGAAATTCAACTCTTTTCTCCATAGAGCATCTTGGAAGATGGTTTTCTGTTTCCAACAGTCGTATTTTTTCCTCACTATTTTCTTTCCTCTCTCCTAGGTTTCATCAGCTGCCAGAGCGTGCCGCGTTTTGGACGTGTAGGTGAGAACATCACTTTGTCGCCATCGAGCACTGTAAACTTTACAGAAATCATATGGAAAAAAGGAAGGAATAAGGTCATAGAATGGAATGTAAACATGGGGGTCAAACATTACCCACTTTTAAAAGACAGAGTTCGTTTAGACAATAAGTCAGGTGACCTCGTCATCTTCAATTTAACATCATCGGATGAAGATGAATATGAAATTGAATCCGTGGATCTTACAAATGGCCCGAAGTTTAATCTTACAGTCCTCGGTGAGTATTTCATAACTTGGTTTGTTTAAAATGGCAAATTTCGCCTGGCTGGCGTGGCTCAGTGGTTGAGCATTGTTCACTAGGACGGTCACGGTTTGATCCATGGTCAGGGCACATGCCCAGGTTGCGGGCTTGATCCCCAGTGTGGGGTATGCAGGAGGCAGCCGATCGATGATTCTCTCTCATCATTGATGTTTCTACCTCTGTCTCCCGCTCCCTTCCTCTCTGAAATCAATAAAAATGTATTTTTATGGCTGACTAATATTCTGTTGTGTGTACAGATACCACAGCTTTTATATCTATTCATCCTACGATGGACACGTAGGTTGTTTCTGTGTCTTGGCTACTGTACATAATGCTGCCCTGAACATCACTCCCCAATTTTTCTGGATCGTTCTAAGTGCCTGGTTCATTTTCACTGTTTCTGATGTTCCTGCCAGGGTCATAGTTCTCGGGGATTGTGATATTGAAATAAAGGTTATTTTTTTTTAAAAAAACAAAATAATCTTTTTAGGTGCATAATCTTTTTTTTTTTTTTAATATATATTTTATTGATTTTAGAGAGGAAGGGAGAGGAAGAGAGAGTAGAAACATCAATGATGAGAGAGAATCATTGATTGGCTGCCTCCTGCACGCCCCCGACTGGGGATTGAGCCAGCAACCCAGGCGTGTGCCCTTGGCTGGAATCAAACCTGGGACTCTTCAGTCCGCAGGCCCACGCTCTATCCACTGAGCCAAACCAACCAGGGCAAAGGTTATTTTTAATGTCCCAGTTTCTCAGGCCTTGCTGTCCTCGCTTGCCATGGTGTAACCCAGAACTTGTCATTGCCAGTCACTCTGATCCCTTCATCTCTCAGTGGCAGATGTCCCACCCCTCCTATTTTTGGCTCAGGTCCTGGGCTGTGCTGACCGATAGCCTGAGGAAGCCTGGCGAAGGCCTCAGAGGAGCCGAGCACAGGGAGGCACGTTTCCATCAGTGATAAACGCAGTGTCGACCGGGGGACTTGAGGTCCCGCTTGGGGAACCGGGGCGGGAGCCTGTGGCTGTGAGGAGCCTCTGTCTCCAGCACTGGAGCAGCGGTGTGGCTCGGTGAAATCTGTTTTTGGAGGATGACTCGGGTGGTAGGTATTTTCGGTGGCTAGGGACAAGAGGCGCCGGGTAGAAGCCACTGTGGTCGCTCAGGTAGACAGAGTGTCGGTAGGAGATGTTGGAAAAGGAGAGGATCCGGAGAGGAGCCAAGGAAGACTCAACCGTATTTAGAACTTGTCATAAAAAGACGTAGGATGACTCATGGCTTCACACCGGTTGACAGAATAATTCATCATACTCGTTTCTTAGAAATGGGAAGTCATACTTTTGGGGGAGGCTGTGTTTAGTTCTATTTAAGTGCCTTGGCATTACTCTTCCGGAGACACCAGACCCAACGGAAAACTTTCAGAAAGGGGGTTTTACGGGTGGAAGGGGATTTCCTGGCGCCTCTTCTGTGTAGAAGGTGCTATCTGCTTTCCCTTTTCCCGCAAAGCCCCCTACCAATATCCGCTAATGGCATTTATTAGCTCTTTCTCAGCCCCTTCACAACCTTCGTTGCATTGGTAATGTCCATGTAAGCAGAAGTGACTGTCCTTCCCTTAAACATCCAGACCGGTGTATAACTTTTTTTTTTCAATATATTTTATTGATTTTTTACAGAGAGGAAGGGAGAGGGATAGGTTTAGAAACATTAATGAGAGAGAAACATCGATCAGCTTCCTCCTGCACACCCCCTACTGGGGATGTGCCTGCAACCAAGGTACATGCCCTTGACCAGAATCGAACCTGGGACCCTTCAATCTGCAGGCCGACGCTCTATCCACTGAGCCAAACCGGTCAGGGATGGTGTATAACTTTTTACTGAAGTTAATAGAAATATACAGATGCCAGCTCGTCTGTATACGAAATCCTCATCTCTGACAGGGTGGTGAGCTGAATTGATTAATTATAAAGCGACTAATTCCGTTATTGTAGGGGGTGAAGGAGGCACATTCCTGGCCTGTTTAATCTGTCTAAGGTACAAGGCGTAACTAATCTGTTAGAAGTCGCTGTGGTAAGTCCCCGGGCAGCGCGAGGCTAGGCAAGGTTATCGATGGGAGGATCTGAGTGCAGAAGTTCACCCCGATGCCACAGAAAGGTCTGCATGCCTGTTGGTGAGCAGGTGGGCTCGGCCCTCCCAGGCCTGGGATGCGACAGTGGTGGAGTAACGAGACCGCCTGGAAGAGCTCCTCTGTCGCCAAGTGGGCTCTGACAGCACAGAACGTGATACCAGTTCTTCCACGGGTCTCCCCGCACAGCATTTTCCTATCCCACCTGGCCTGGACCGTGACCGTATTCTGTTCTCTCTTACAGAGGAAAATGAGACGGACTCAGCAAGGGGTTTCTCCTTTTATGGGACAGGAGCCTGGGCTGGATGGTTTCTCTAAAGTCTTGCAGCTCCTACAGGAGCTGTGGTCCAAGGCCGCACAGCCCGCCGGGGCTAACGCTCACACCTCCCAGCTCCTGGCCAGTGACCCGTCCCAGTGCCCCACGCCCTCCCGGGATTCTCACCTGGCCAGCCTTGATGCACTTTCTGTAATTCCTGTTTTTGTGCATGTTTATAATGTATTGAGATTTTATTATCCAAATGCTACCAGGATTTTTTTTGTGTACATTTCATATATATTTACATGTTTTTTCATATCTCTTATAATTAGTTTGGGGGTGGGAGTAGAGATGCAGGAAGGCATATGAATGAAATATGGGACGAGTGAGACACAAATGAGCATTACGATGTGAGAGGTGAGATGGTGCAGTGTGACCTGTGAGTGTCTTCGCCTGCGGTGTGCAGGTCCAGGCTGCCTTAGCCAGGAGGAGGCGCTTCCCGGAGGAAATCTGGGAGGGAGGCCTCGGGACTGGCAGGTCTCTGACAGGTGCCACACCTTATTCTACCTGTCAGCGGGGCCAGCCCACGGTACCTTTCACAAAACCCTTTGAGTCACTTTGAAACATTTCAGATTTTCAAAAGGTAGTATAAACTATTTCCTCTCTGTAGAATAAAAAGCACCCCACTGTCCTAGCCGGCTTGGCTCAGTGGATAGAGCGTCGGCCTGGGGACAGAAGGGTCCTGGCTTCATTCAATTCTGGTCAAGGGCACATTCCGGGTTGCGGGCTCGATCCTCACTAAGGGGCATGCAGGAGTCAGCCGATCAATGATTCTGTCTCATCACTGATGTTTCTATATCTCCCTCTCCCTTCCTTTCTGAAATCAATAAAAATATATTTTAAAAAGTGCAGTTCTCTACAAAAAAAAAAAAAAAGCACCCCATGTAGTTATGGGGAGCACCCTACACTCAAGCACGTGACTGTTTTTAGTTAACGCGGTAATGAATATTTATAATAAGTGAGAAAAATAAAAACTAGAAATCCTCATGTCTGTTCAGGTGAGGATCTGCAGCTAACTAAGTTTGCCACCATCCTGTCTACGATCCTGGGGCTTTCAGAGTCGAGGATGAGGGGTCAGGGGCCCCCATGTGGTCTGAATTCGAGCAGGCAGATCGGACTCCGAGGAGGAGAGAATGCTCTCCTGTCGGTGCCCGAGGAAGTGGCCTGCCACAAGAAAGTTGGGAGCTTTTCATAAGTTCACAGACGATGAGTCTGCATATTACTATTCTTGTACTAAACGTTACCTTTTTTCCCCAGACCCTCTTCCGTCTCCGACACTATCTTGTACGCTGACGAATGAAAGCATTTCAGTCCGTTGTGAGATGCCTCAGAGTTACAGCCGGCATCGGGAGCTGTTACGCTACGCGTGGCATTGCTCTTCCCAGCAGTGTGAGAGGAGCTCGCAGCTCGGGGCCCTCGTTCCCTACACGCCGCCACGTACGCTGCATTTTACGAAGGATGACGATCTCTCACAGGAAGTACACTGTTTTTTTGAAAATCCAGTATCCAACAGGACATCATCGATGGTTTTGTCAAACTGCGTCCCAGGTGGTGAGTACACAGCTACACGTCCTACGGCAGAGATGCTATATAGTAACGGGGTTCACGGACCAGTGGCGGTTTGTGGGTTTCAAACTACAGGGATAGTGGCCAACATCCATTTCACAAATGCAAAATGTAAAGTGAGCTGTAATGTTCATGGACACCCCATTAGAGCTATAAGCTAACATTTTTAGCACTTCCTCTGTCAAACACCACTCTAATACATGTATCAGTTAATTCGCACACGACCCAATGGGTTGGGTGCTACAGTAATTATTCCTTTTTATGGGGAGAAACCAAGACGCAGGGAGTGTAAGTTGCCTGCCTCAGGTCAACAGCTAGTAAGTAGAAAAGCCTGGATTTGAAATCAGGCCATCTTGGGTCCAGAGCCCCTGCTCTTAACTATTTATAATACTGTTTCTTTCTTTCTTTCTTTCTTTCTTTCTTTCTTTCTTTCTTTCTTTCTTTCTTTCTTTCTTTCTTTTCTTTTTTTTCTTTCTTTCTTTCTTGCCTTTTAGAGAGAGAGGAAGGGAGAAGAACAGAGAAAGAGAAACCTCAATGAGAGAGAATCATTGATCGGCTGCTTCCTGCACACCCTCACTGGGGATTGATCCCACAACCCAGGCATATGCCCTGACCAGGAATTGAACTGGTGACCTCTTGGTTCCTGGGCCAATACTCCATCACTGAGCCACATCCACTGGGCTGCTTTGTAATATTCTTCATTGCCATTATGTTCTCACATGTGCTACAAGACTCTGCATTTGATACATTTGTCTAGTTTAGCGATTTTTAACCCGTGTGCCCCAGTGATTTTTAAAACATGCAGTACCTGACCGTTTAGTCAGGGGCACTGACCTCATTTCCTGTAGATTGTCAAATAAAAAAATGGAACAGTTGTGGTTTGTGGGCTTCACACAACATGAGATGAAAAAGGTCGAAAATCGTTGGTCTGACACCACCCAATCTCATGACAAGCTGTCTCACTGATGGTCTTTTTTATGTTAAGTCTTAAGTGCATTTGTAATTGGCCATTTTTATTATCTAATTTTTACATTATACCTTCAGTTTACAAACAAAAGGACCAGTGATTTGAAAGTGGTTCATTAAAACGTAAAAGAACAGATGAATTATAGTATTAATTATAATTCAGAATATCATAATTATATATCATGAACAGGATTTCCAGGGCAAATAGAGAATATGAGTTTCTTTGGGCTGAGATAGGACGATTCTGTGAATGAAATTTTTTTTAACATAATGAATAGTAAACATAATGAATATAAAAACCTTGAATTTGATGAGTGAGCCATTCTCATTACATCTCCAGTGTATCGTACCTTTTGAAACTTCAAATAATGACATGAAGCCATTAAAGTTATGGTTTCATTTTCAGACAAAGCAGTGTGACTTCTAAAGTAAAACAAATATTTGCAGGAAAAGTACAAAATGGGTTCCAGTTTGCAGCTGATGGATTTGGTCCCTAAAGACAGAGAAAAGACCAAACCCACGGAGGTGTCACTCAGGGAGGCACCGTTTGCACAGCCACACAACTGCCAAGAAGATTTAAAAACCCACTGCAGCTCCAGCTGGTTTAGCTCAGTGGATAGAGCATTGGCCTGCAGACTAGAGGGTCCCAGGTTTGATTCCAGTCAAGAGCACATTCCCGGGGCTCAATCCCCAGTAGGGGGCGTGCAGGAGGCAGCCAATCAGTGATTCTCTCTCATCATTGATGTTTACATCTCTCTCTCTCCCTCTCCCTTCCTCTCTGAGATCAATAAAAACATTTTAAAAACCCACAGCAAAGTTAGTGACAGTTGTTATGCTTGGAGCAAATTCATGAATTCCACTTGTTGGGTGTTGCATACTACCCAAGGCAGACTGTGTGGAAATACCATCCATGTGCGAGCAGATAGCTGATTCCCAGTGGGAGTGACAGAAAGCCACGCCAGTGTGCTTCAGCTCATGGGCTGGGCGCATAACCAACCAGGAGAAAGAGGCTGACCGGGTACAGCGTGAGTCAGCAAGCAGAAATCTGGAAAAGCTTCCAGTGTTCTAGGAAGCAACATCCTTGAAGGACGTAATTCCTGGACAAGATCCTCTGTAGAATTATGTGGAACTAGAGGCCCGATGCACGAAGATATGTGCCAGAATGGGCCTTCCTTCCTCTGGCCCTGAGCTGCCTTGCCGCCTTCCCACGCTGCCCAGAGGCCTGGAGCAGCTGGGGCGGGGCCTGTGTATGCAAATTAACCCACCATCTTTTTTGGATTAATCTGCATACTCCTGATTGGTTTGTGGGCGTCGCAAAGGTACGGTCAATTTGCATCTTACTCTTTTATTAGTGTAGATGTTTCATGAGGTTTTCAAGCATCCTGTCCTTGCCCAGTTTTCATTTAACATTTGCCGTTGGGATAGAATGCTACACCTCGTAGACACCTTGAAGAAAAAGATCATCACCATAACATCTCTCTCACTGATGTGAAATATGAGTTGTGAATTTGAAAACAAACCCTTTTTTATTAAATAATTGTGATTCATCTTTAAAAATCTGCCCCCCCCCATTCACATGACATTGTAGATTTTGAAAGTTTGAGAGACATTGCTAGATAGTTCTTTGACCTTTTAAATCTCAGATAGTGTTGACATGTGAGATACATATATGTCTGGGGACCTGTTTTTGGTCTCCAGTTAACCAAATGTTTTCTTCTCTGAAAATCTGGGCCTGAGCTTAATGATCTAAATGATTATTTTCAACAATAAAAACCTAGGGTCTCTCTCCCTCTCCCTCCCCGCCATGGTTTTGAATACTTTTCTTGAGTTGCATGCATCATAACAGATATAAATCCATGAAGATGTAACATTTAAATATTGGATCTTACTTGTTCAAGTGTTAATTTCTTTTTTTTAAAAATATATTTTATTGATTTTTTACAGAGAGGAAGGGAGAGGGATAGAGAGTTAGAAACATCGATGAGAGAGAAACATCGATCAGCTGCCTCCTACACACCCCCTTCTGGGGATGTGCCCGCAACCAAGGTACATGCCCTTGACCGGAATCGAACTTGGGACCCTTGAGTCCATAGGCTGATGCTCTATCCACTGAGCCAAACCGGTTAGGGCTCAAGTGTTAATTTCTTGTGTAGACTTTCTTTTTTTTTTTTTTTTTTTTTAAATATATTTTATTGATTTTTTTACAGAGAGGAAGAGAGGAAGGGAGAGGGATAGAGAGCTAGAAACATCGATGAGAGAGAAACATCGATCAGCTGCCTCTTGCACGCCCCCTACTGGGGATGTGCCCGCAACCAAGGTACATGCCCTTGACCGGAATCGAACCTGGGACCCTTGAGTCCGCAGGCCGACGCTCTATCCACTGAGCCAAACCGGTTTTGGCTTGTGTAGACTTTCTAATGCTTTATCAAGTGAATCACAGTGACTCACATTGACTAGTCTGCTACTCGTTAGCAAACCCTTCCAAAAGCTGTTTCCTCACCACCACCATTGTAGACTGGCTGGACAGGAGTTGTTTATTTTTTAAGAGTGAGGAGACTGGTTCAACAGGTGGGGTGACTTTGCCAAGGTCACTTAAGTAATGGAGATAGAATTAAAATGTAGGCCTTCAAATTCTGTTGCTGTGGCCAAATTCATACCAGGAAATGGGATAGGCACCTGCCCGCCTCTGGTCACAACATTTTTGGTGAAGTATCAATACATAAATAACCTTGTTTTGTTTTTAAAGACAACTTATTTAATACATATGGATGATTCATTAACATTGAACTCACGGCCAATAGTGCTATCTAAATCAGACCTAAAGGAAGCTTAGCCAACATACACGTTTTCTTTGTGAGGCATATCGCAGCCTTTTTGTGCTTGGGGATACTAGACAACATGTCAGCACTACGCTTGGGAGACCATTTTAAACAGTGAAATCGCCAACAAAAGACAAACAAACATTAAAAAATCTGAAAAACTGGCACTGAAGAGACCACGTATAGAACACTTGCTGATAGTCTGAGAGCTGGAACAGGAAGGCAGCGTGTTGCCTTGCTCAGACTCAGCGGGGACAGGTGCTTCGGGTGACTCAACATTTTTCACCATCTGCCGCACGTGCCCACGAATGACCGTGAAGGTGCTGTGGGGATTGATGTGAGGAATACAAATGAATTTTAGCAAGTAGGTAAATTGCAAACATGGAAGCTGCAGATAAGGAGGATCTTTATTTTGACCAGATCAGCTAATTGCATTTCTTTCTTTTTTTTTTTTTTTTTTACAGATAATTCGAGGAATAGATATACACTCATAGCTGTACCGTTCGTAGGAATATTCTTTGTAATAGGTATGTATACTTCTCTTAAAAATACAAGTTTTCAAACATGAGTTGGTTTTCCAAAGGCTGGAAAGTAAGTTTGGAGATAAAAACAAAGTTTGAAATTGTAGGCATTTCGAAAGAAGCAGGAACTTCTGTGTTTTACTTGTCTGGCTGCTGGTGTGCCAGGTCCCTCCAAAGATTCTGCATTCTTCTAGGGTGGGATGAGTCCTCGGGCCGCGGCGAGTTTCCAGGCAGGGGCACAGCCAGATATTCCTGGGATCTAATCCACAGCCGCCTCCTGTCCGTGGCCCACTTCAACATAGAGTTATACTTCCAGTCTCCAAGCCAGATTTTGCAAAAGACCCCTTACTCTTGGCTGCTGTGGTCATAATGCCCATGTCTTACAGCTTGGGAGGAGGTCCTAGGTAGGAAGGAACTTTTGTTGAGTTGGGTGACATGGAGTCCTATATAATAAAAGCCTAATATGCTAAGTGTCTGGTCATCTGGTCGGCCATTCAACCAATCAAAGCATAATATGCTAATGACATGCTAAGGCCGTTCATCCGCTCGCTATGACATCATAACAGATATAAATCCATGAAGATGTAACTGACCATCAGGAGGCAGACAGTCGACCAGTCGCTATGACGTGCACTGACCACCAGGGGCAGACGCTCCAACCAGTAGGTTAGCTTGCTGCTGGGGTCTGGCTGATCAGAACTGAGCAAAACGGGCCGGACACGCCCAGGAGCCTTCCCATAGTCCCTCCCTGCTGGTCAACCTCCTGTGTCCCTCCCTGGCCCTCTCGCAATCTGGGCTCAGGGGACCCCCCCCAAGTGCACAAATTTCATGCACTGGGCCTCTAGTGGGTAATAAAGATCTGGTATTACCTGTGTTGCCTTCCTGAGACTTCCTTAGTCCCCCAGAGATCTCGGGCCAACCTAGAAAGCAACCCGTGTGCCCTGGAGAATGGGTGACCTGACACACAGCCCTTCCTCACATCCCAAAGGACATTGACCAGATGTGAACATATAGATGTTCTTGAAGGCCCATCCGTTTCTGTATCTACCTTCACCAAAAGGGTGTTTGCAAGACCCATGTGTGACTCCCACAGGGAGTGCTAACGAGGAAGCTAAAGGTCATTCAGTGGAGAGGAAATCACTCCAGTGTCAGTACTGGTAGCACCACGTAACCTAAAAACAATTGTTCTAAAAAAATAACCTGGCACACATCTCAGCTCTCCAGCCATGAATTGGGAAATGGTGAGGTGCTGGTCATAGAGCTTTGGGAAGGCGAGTGAGTGGAGTGTAAACAGCTCCAGCACCTCGTTGTAGTGGACAGACACCTGTACGTGCTCAGGCAGGCCTGTGGGCCAGGCTGCCGGACCAGGAGTATGGCTCGAGGCTGAGGCTGGTGCCCTGTGGGAAAGAAACATGCGTACCCATGGGAACGGTACCTTCATGTCCAAGCCTGCACTGCCTGACACCGAAGCCACGAGCCACCTGTGGCTGTTGAGCCCTTGAAATGTGGGAGTCCAGCACTCACTGGGCTGTGAGTATAAAATACACACTAGGTTTATAAGACAGTATTAAAGAAAGGAATGTGAAATAGGTCAATAATAACGTTTCTATTGATTACATGTTGAAATGAAAATATTCTTATATGTTGGGCTAATAAGTAAGACATACTATGAAAAGTAATTTTACCGATTTCTTTCTGTCTAATCTGTAATGTGGCTACTGACCTTTTTTAAATACTTGTGTGGCTCACATTATACTCCCATTGGGCAGCGTTAGTCCAAACCATTCTAGCCTTGCCTTCATTGTCAGCCCTGTGCCCAATGCTGTAGGCATAACCATTTTGTCAGCAATTTCTGCTTCTCTGTCATCTGATAACTGATTTTTGAGCAACTCTTTGGACCAACTCAGTCCCCAGTTTCATGGAAGCGTTTGGGACAGTGAGGCATGCCGGCTGGCAGGGCTCAGGTTTGTTTTTTTTAAAATATATTTTTATTGATTTCAGAGAGGAAGGGAGAGGGTTTGAGAGATAGAAACATTAATGATGAGAGAGAATCATTGATTGGCTGCCTCCTGCATGCCCCCTACTGGGGATCAAGCCCGCAACACAGGCATGTGCCCTTGACTGGAATCGAACCTGGGACCCTTCAGTCCGCAGGCCAATGCTCTATCCACCGAGCCAAACCAGCCAGGGCCAGGGCTCAGGTTTTGAGTTGTCCACGTCCACGTCTCTAAAAGGCAGTCAGTGACTTCAGGTTTCAGCTTCCGTATCCAGTTCTTTAATTGAGATGAAAATGTCTTCATTTGTAGGTTTTCTGAACTATGCCAGACGGACAGAAAGAACCAGGTAAGTACCCTGTAGAGTAGACTGTGCATGGGGGAAACTGTGTGTCGTGGACTAGACCAGGACGGCCTTGCTGTCGGGTGCCCGTCACTCGGGGAGCCAGATTCTGTGTATCTGCCAGTGCCTGGGACAGTACCCAGTGACATCAGCAGAGAGAGAGACAAACCAGTTCATTCAGCACCAGCCGCGTGCCCGGCACGGCGCTGGCCACACTCCATGTCTCATCCCATTGAACCCTCTCCACGAGTTCGCACGGGGTCAGTACCACGTGCTAGAGACCCTGAAGGTGAAACTCAGGAGTCCAGTCCCGTGGCAGCAAGTGGGAGAGCCGAGATGCACATCGAGGTCTTCAGGCCCTGAGGGTTGTACTCTCCACCAGCACCATGTCCCTGCTCCTCCCACCCAGGAAGATCGGACCGAGGATTCGCCTCAGGAGCCAGGGTCAGGGCTGGGCCTGGGTCCAAGCAAAGGATAGGACCCGGGCATAGTCACCAGGGGCAGTGTCCGTAGTAAACTGCCATAAGGAGGCCCCGAGGGCCCCGTGTGACAGATCCGGCTGGTGGGAGGAGGCTGGGGCCCAGGAACCCGGCTCTGCGGGGTGAGGGGAAGAGAGACCCAGGCTGTAGCGGGCAGGACAGGAAGTGGCAGGTGGACCGGCAGGTTGGGCCAGACCAAGACATTGAGAGCTGCCAAGAGGTCTGGTCTTTTCTTCAGGGGAAGCACTGAGGATGTTTGAGCAGAGCTTCGCGTTAGATCCCTCCGCTAGCGACGTGCAGGGTGGGTTAGTAGACAAGTGGCTGGGAATGGGGCCACGGGGGAGTGAATAAATGGAATAACCCGGCCAAGCACAGAGGGCCTGGATCGGGGGGTCACGCAGATGTGAAGATGGCGGCAGAGATGTGGGGGGACGGGACTGGGTGTTTGGTCAAGGGCACGGCCCACGCTGCAACAAGCTGAAGAGGCGGCAAAGGAGCCGTGTTTGCAGTCGGAGGCTGAATGACTGACATGGCCCGGGAGCCGGGAGCTTCCTGAGAGGAGGGCTCTGCATGCGCAGACTGCTCTGGGGTCGGGTCCAGGAAGGCAAACCTGCCATTGAGGGGGACATCCCGGGAGGAGCCTGGCCCGCTCGGGCTGGGTGTGGGAGAGGAGCGTCCCTTTTCTCAGGATGCTTTTGTTTACTCTCACACTTCGCATTCGGTGTGTTTGCCACTTATTCGATAATAATTTTTAAAGGCAAAGAGCCCATCTTGGCTTGAGGGGGAGTTCCCGAAGCTCCGATGTTAGAGTCACGTGTTTGACGGAGGGTGGGAATTAGGGGGAGAGCTGGCGGGGGACAAGCATATCCGGCAACAAATGCAGAATTGTCACATCTCCTGAGGACAGTGTCAGTGAGAACCAGCTGAGCACGGCTCTGTCGGTGTCAGGTGTCTGCGGGCGAACGGACAGTCCCTTTGGGCAGTTTCGGGGAGTGCTGGTAAAGGCCTGGAAACAGATCCCAACATCCGCCACGTTCCAAAGGCAGCAGAACTCCCTCTCCCCGGGAGGAGAGATTTGCAGGTGCATCTCCGCCTGTGGGAGCTGGAGCTGCGGGTCTGGTTCTCTGGAGCGGGTGAATCAGGCTGTGGGTGGTGGGGAGCTGGGGCCGCGGGCGCTACGCCCGGCAAGGTGGTGCTCTCAGGAGGAGCCCGGTGCTGGCCAGGACTCGGTTGAGAAGGGCTGCCTCTTGTATCCCTCACAACCCGCAGCACCCACTTCCATGTTCTATGGGCTCTGGATAGGGGGGAAAGCACCGGGTTATTTCCCACAGCAGGAGTGTCTTAGGAAGGCTGGGTGTGGAGGACAGATATTTTGGGAACTCCAGTCCCGGTCTGGTCCCGGCTGATCCGCTCTGGTCTGTGAAATCCAGACTGTGGAGCACACAGAAGCCAGGGAGGGCGTGGGCTCGTGGTGAGGGAACTTGCTCAGGGAGGCAGTGCCCCAGGATTTAGCCGCTTCCTCTGAGAGAACCCCAGCTTGTGTCAGCACCAGGGAGGTGCCCAAGAGGGAAGTTGAGGTGGGAAGGAAGCCGTCACCAGCAGAGTCATGTGGCAAAGAAGGAAATAAATGCTGAAGGGGTGACGGCTGCCGTGGGGGACGTTTCCACTGCACGCCGAGATGGTTGGTTTGAGGAGAGGGCTGCGCACCGAAGGTGGTGCTCGTGCGGAACCCCGCTGCGTCGGCCTGGAGACCAGGCCTCGTCTCTGCCCCGCGCCCTCGCTGCTGTTGGAGTTACTGCAGACGGGCACGGACAGGAGGGCAGTCATGACTCGGGCTGCAGCGCAGGTGGACTGCACTTTACCAGTTACTGACGTGAGACGTTTTCTTCTTACAGCACCAGATGATGGAACCAAATCCTGTCACTAACTTAAAACAACTTGGAATCTACCTGATTGCCTCTGCAGTATTAGAGTCTTAGAAAACCTTCAGAAGTTACCTTAACTGGTAACTTCGTCAGTGTTTTGTTATTTGTTTGTTTTAAGAAAAAACAAGCCCTAACCGGTTTGGCTCAGTGGATAGAGCATCGGCCTGCAGACTGAAAGGTCCCGGGTTCGATTCCGGTCAAGGGCATGTACCTTGGTTGCGGGCACATCCCCAGTAGGAGGTGTGCAAGAGGCAGCTGATCGATGTTTCTCATCGATGTGTCTAACTCTTTATCCCTCTCCCTTCCTCTCTGTAAAATATCAATAAAATATATTTAAAAAAAAGAAAAAAAACAAACAAAAGTGATTACCCTCTCCCCAGTCTCCCCAGCACTGTGTGGCCGCTAGTCCTCTCATTGTCCCTCGCGGCACACTGTAAATAAATGTAAGTATGTACAGAAACAACGAGGTGGCTGGGCTCTTTTTCTCCTAAGGTAAAAAAAAATAAAGTGGCCGCGTACCACAGGAGGTCAAGGCTTTTTACTGAGAGCTGCACTCCACTGGCCTGTTGCTCTAGAGCTGTGGTCGGCAAACTGCGGCTCGCGAGCCACATGCGGCTCTTTGGCCCCTTGAGTGTGGCTCTTCCACAAAATACCACGGCCTGGGCGAGTCTATTTTGAAGAAGTGGCGTTAGAAGAAGTTTAAGTTTAAAAAATTTGGCTCTCAGAAGAAATTTCAATCATACTGTTGATACTTGGCTCTGCTGACTAATGAGTTTGCCGACCACTGGTCTAGAGGAAAAAGAACTCATTGCAGCGTCAGTAGTAGAGCGAAGGAGGAGAGGGGCAAAGCGCTCTCGCCCGTGGGCTCCGTGGCCGTGGACAGGAGGCAAGCTCGCAGGGGCCATCTGTTTCTCTTGCAAAGGCCACGTCCCCACCACCCAAATGCAGGCGTGGGTCCTGGTGGGGCAGTGAGAGCCGCGCCATGAAGATCTGTTACCCACATAGTGTCCTGTGCTCCTTATCGCACACATTAACAAACACACGAGCATACTGCCGTGGCCGAGTGTTGACCCGTGTTGCCGCCATACACCACTGGGAGTGAACGCTGTGGAGGACCGTGAACATAGGCAGCAGGAACAGAAGGCGGAGAAGAGGTTAGAAAAGCAAAGACAAAAGGGAGGATGAACTAAGAAACCAGGATTCTTGAGAAGATAGAAGTGGGGTAGCCCCGTGGTGCTCAAGTTGCTACAGACGAAAAAATACGGTAAAGAGAAGTCAAGTGCTCAGCAGAGATGGAGATTCACATGTGTGCGCCCACACCCACCACGCCCACACCCACATCATTCATTGAACACTTCGGATGTGCCGGGCACAGTGCTGAGCTGCCCCTCAGCCCGCACTAGCAGGAGGTAGGGCTTTTACTCCCATTATATGATCCCCATTACACAGAAGGACAAGCAGTGCACAGAAGCGCAGTAGCATGGCTGAGATTGCTTTGCTAGTAAGTGGCCGTACTGGGATCTGGGCCCCAGGCCTAGCCCCGGTTTCCCAGCTGGGCCTGCGAAAGGCTTACCCAGCAAGTGGGGAGCCGTCAAGCTAAATCAAGGCTGGGTTGGGGGGTTTCTGAGGAACTGGTGTGGTCACAGGGGCCTTCCGGGGGAGGTTTGAGCCCTGTAAGACTGCTGGGGGCCCTGAGCTGGGGCCGGGAGGCTGGGCGCAACCCAACACGCCCTGGCAGTCAGCACCCAGGGGAAGGAGTGACTCATCATCCCCTCGTCGGCCCTGGCGATTGCATCACATGGGGTGAGCATGCAGCAGCGAGTTGCAGGAAGTGCACCTTTAAGGAGCTGCTGGCTCAGCTCCCGGAGGGAATGAGCAACCGTCCTACTGCGCGCCCAGTGCTCGGTGGGCGCTGGGCCCTGGCCTCGGCCTCTGGGGGACAAGACTGCTGGGGACCGAAGACCGCGGCCTGGAGGAGACCCGTCCGTCAGGCGTGGGTGCTGAGGAAGGATGCGCGTCAGCAGCTTCGAGGAGCTGCCCACGTAGGCCCCACTGTGTGACCTCCGTGGAAGGTCATGGAAGAAGAGGCTCCCTGAGCCTGCTCCCACCCTCACAGGAGGGGAATGACGCTGCCCCCACCCCAAGGTGGGGTCGCTGTGAAACGGGAGGCACTACAGAAACGGCAGTGTGTGCCGGAGCCAGAGTGGCCACGGCTGAAGAGCCTGGACTCCCCAGGGAGGCCCGTGGGAGATCCCGTGTGTGGGGGGGGGGCGGGGGGGGGGGCGACTGCATTCCAGCCAGAATCAAGGGCCAGAGGGCCTTGCCCTCAGCCCCCTCCTGGGAATACAGGGTGTTAACTACAAACCTGTGGGGCAGCCGGGCTTCCTGTGCGAGCCCAGGCCCCCTCCCCCCCCCGCCCCGTGCGAGCCCAGGCCCCCTCCCCCCCCCGCCCCGTGCGAGCCCAGGCCCCCTCCTCCCCCCCCCCCGCCCCGTGGGAGCCCAGGCCTCCTCCTCCCCCCGCCCCGTGCAAGCCCAGGCCCCCTCCTCCCCCCGCCCCGTGAGAGCCCAGGCCCCCTCCTCCCCCCGCCCCGTGAGAGCCCAGGCCCCCCTCCTCCCCCCGCCCCGTGAGAGCCCAGGCCCCCTCCTCCCCCCGCCCCGTGAGAGCCCAGGCCCCCTCCTCCCCCCGCCCCGTGAGAGCCCAGGCCCCCTCCTCCCCCCGCCCCGTGAGAGCCCAGGCCCCCTCCTCCCCCCGCCCCGTGAGAGCCCAGGCCTCCTCCTCCCCCCGCCCCGTGCCAGCCCAGGCCCCCCTCCTCCCCACGCCCCGTGCGAGCCCAGGCCCCCTCCTCACCCCCCCCACCCCGTGCGAGCCCAGGCCCCCTCCTCACCCCCCCCCCGCCCCGTGCGAGCCCAGGCCCCCTCCTCCCCCCGCCCCGTGCGAGCCCAGGCCCCCTCCTCCCCCCGCCCCGTGCCAGCCCAGGCCCCCTCCTCCCCACGCCCCGTGCCAGCCCAGGCCCCCTCCTCCCCCCGCCCCGTGCGAGCCCAGGCCCCCTCCTCCCCCCGCCCCGTGCCAGCCCAGGCCCCCTCCTCCCCACGCCCCGTGCCAGCCCAGGCCCCCTCCTCCCCCCGCCCCGTGCGAGCCCAGGCCCCCTCCTCCCCCCGCCCCGTGCCAGCCCAGGCCCCCTCCCCCCCACGCCCCGTGCCAGCCCAGGCCCCCCTCCCCCCCACGCCCCGTGCCAGCCCAGGCCCCCTCCCCCCCCCCCGCCCCGTGCCAGCCCAGGCCCCCTCCCCCCCCCGCCCCGTGCGAGCCCAGGCCCCCTCCTCCCCCCCCCCGCCCCGTGGGAGCCCAGGCCTCCTCCTCCCCCCGCCCCGTGCAAGCCCAGGCCCCCTCCTCCCCCCGCCCCGTGAGAGCCCAGGCCCCCTCCTCCCCCCGCCCCGTGAGAGCCCAGGCCCCCTCCTCCCCCCGCCCCGTGAGAGCCCAGGCCTCCTCCTCCCCCCGCCCCGTGCCAGCCCAGGCCCCCCTCCTCCCCACGCCCCGTGCGAGCCCAGGCCCCCTCCTCACCCCCCCCACCCCGTGCGAGCCCAGGCCCCCTCCTCCCCCCGCCCCGTGCGAGCCCAGGCCCCCTCCTCCCCCCGCCCCGTGCGAGCCCAGGCCCCCTCCTCCCCCCGCCCCGTGCGAGCCCAGGCCCCCTCCTCCCCCCGCCCCGTGCGAGCCCAGGCCCCCTCCTCCCCACGCCCCGTGCCAGCCCAGGCCCCCTCCTCCCCCCGCCCCGTGCGAGCCCAGGCCCCCTCCTCCCCCCGCCCCGTGCGAGCCCAGGCCCCCTCCCCCCCACGCCCCGTGCCAGCCCAGGCCCCCCTCCTCCCCACGCCCCGTGCCAGCCCAGGCCCCCTCCCCCCCACGCCCCGTGCCAGCCCAGGCCCCCTCCTCCCCACGGGAGGTCTCCACCTGAGCAGAGCGGCTGCCCTGCGCTGCCTCTGGGAACCTTTGAAGACCGTTCAGCCAATGGGGGTTCAAATCTCAGCTCTTCCCTGTGTGAGCTGAAGCCAAGCCTGACCTCCGCTTCTTCCTCTACAGGAGTCCAGAGGACTGAGCCCTCCCACGGCCGCAGTGCGAAGCATGGAGAAAGACCGGGTGACTGACGCCCCGCTGAAGGCCCTTCTCCGCCTGGGTGGCTCCTCTCCCAGTGGGAGGCGGGAAGGGCGAGTGGAGGTGACGGGACTTTGAGGAATCCACCAGGTGCTGTGCAGGAACGCGTCTGACCCTGCCAGCCCCCCGGGAGGTGAGCGTGGTCACCCTTCCTTTACAAAGAGGCCCGTGGGGCTCAGGGAGGGCCAGCTGGCTCCCCAGGGTCCTAGCTTAGACCTGGGCCCGACCCCCAGAGCCACACCCTCACATAACACCACACCCACAGCCTGTTCGGATCGGCCACTTCTCTTCTCACTGGCCAAGTGAGAAGAACCTCAAGGTACCAAATACATGCCGAATGACGTAAGTGTCACACACAGCCTCGTATTTTTCAGGCACTCCTGTTAAATCCCCTCTTGGATATCTTTTTAAAAGAAAATGGATTGATTGATTGATTGGTAGAGAGCAAGGAAGGGGAGAGAGAGAGGCATCAACTTCTCATTCCACCTATTTGTGGGTTCATTGGTTGCTTCTCGGATGTGCCCCATCCAGGGGTCGAACCCGGAACCTTGGTGTATGGGGATGACACCCCAACCAACTGAGCTACCTGGCCAGGCCTCTTGAATGACTCTTATCACCACTGTCCTTTTTCTGATCTCACTCTGCCTGCACCCACCCCAGACATAGTTGGAGCTAAAACCAGAGAGTACAGGGACCTCCAAGGCCATCCCGTCCATCGGTGGAGGGGAGGAAACCGAATTCCAGAACATGTGCTGCCAGTCACCCGGTTAGCGGCCTGGGCCCCGCCTCCCGAGAGGTGTTTGTCCTCCCCCCCGCGCCCCTCTCTCAGGAGCAGGTGTTGGAGACACAGCATCAAGGGTGGGTACATCACAGCATCTTCCTTTGCACTGGATGCTGGTCCGCTGATTGACACTTTATTTTGCCAGGTCCACATCTGGTTGCTAAGAAATGAATGTTTCCAAAGAAAGTGGTTGTTTGGGGACTTTACTGAGCCTGTCACACCCCCTGAGCCAATGGGAGGAGGCCATTACCTGACAAAGAAAAATGCATCTATAATAATAAAAGCGTAATATGCTAATTAGACCAGATGTCCTTCCGGATGACCTTCCAGATGAAGCCAGGGCTGCAAGGGAAGCCCGGGTCCTGGGTGCCTGCCAGTGGCCGGAGGGAAGCCCGGGTCCCGGGTGTCAGAGGGAAGCCGGTGCCGGCAGCCGGGGGAAGGAAGGCCTACTCTTTTTTTTTTTTTTAAATATATATTATTGATTTTTAGAGAGGAAGGGAGAGGGATAGAGAGATAGAAACATCAATGATGAGAGAGAATCATTGATTGGCTGCCTCCTGCACGCCCCCTACTGGGGATTGAACCCACAATCCAGGCATGTGCCTTGGCTGGAATTGAACCTGGGACCCTTCAGTCCATAGGCTGACGCTCTATACACTGAGCCACACCAACTAGGGCAGGAAGGCCTACTCTTGCATGAATTTCGTGCATCGGGCCTCTAGTGTGTCCATAACTAAAACTCATTTCAACCTTGTGGCTCATAGAGATATTTTATGTCCGTGTAACCTGGCTTTCCACTCTCTCATGGAATGCGATGCAGGTCTGCCTGCCTGCCTGCCTGCCCACAGCAGCTAACTGCACGGCCTAGGTGCTTGCTGTGTGATCACAGGAAAATTCCTAGGGATGGTGAGCCCCATCTGTGAGCTGGGAGCAATGATGCCCTTTTCACCAGGTTAAGTGAGAGGAGGCATGTGCCATGCTTGGCATAGGGTCTGCTCCTGTGACAGCAACTATTGTTACGCAGTTATTCTGCATGTGTGACATAACTATAAAGCTTCTATAGGGAGGGACCAGGAAGGCAGTGTAATGGACAGCAGGGCAGGTACTAGGAGACAATAGGGAGTGGTGGGGACTGTGGCAAACTGGAAAACCCTTGCCAGTCCAAAGGGGGCAGCAGTGCCTCAGCTTCAGCCCCTGCTGCTGGGTGAGAATTCAGAACAAGTGTTGCCTGACTTTTTCAGAAATGCTGGGAATCCTAATTTGTAATTTCAATTCAAATAAAAACCCACAAACAATAGCAACAACCAAAAACTTAACAACATTGTGGGACACACTGAGCAGGTCCTGGAGCAAAGCTGGACTGAAGGAAGCTAACACAGAGCCTGGTGAGGGCCCACTGTTCTAGGGTGGAGCTGCCCCCCAGGGAAGACCCGAGAAGCAAAGGCAGGCACAGAGGGAGCACTCCCACCAGGTCTGGGAAATGGCAGCCGTGCTGGAACAGGCATACACCAGCCTCCCTCAGCAGGGGGCCCGCGGGGCGCAACACTCATTCAGTTGCATGTGCTGGGACCTTGACTCAAACACAACACCGGCCTGTGCACGCCCAGCCAGGACGGGAGGCTGGGACCTGAGGGCTGGGTGGGACATGAGGGAGATTCTGGAGCTCTTCTTAGGGACGGCGATACCACCAACGTCCACTGGGTGTCGCTCTCATATAAATGATGGCCCTGCGGTCCCCAATTCTGCCCCAGGCCAGGCCTCCCTGGGAGGATTGCCACAGCTCAGATGGTCTTCCCAGGGACCAGACTCCCTGTTAAATGCGCATAGAAGCCAAACCTGGATTTGAAGGGCAGCTCTCCTGCCAGCCAGCCAGCCTGTCGTCTTCCAGAAAGTCCTTGGAGATACTCTCTGCACACCAGGATTCTCGAACCTTAGGGTCTCCCAGACTCTGCCGCCGAGGACCTCCACCTCCTTCCCCGATGGGCCGCACACGAGAATATCCCAGGCGTCAGGGACTCCCCTTTCGGGAGCAGCTTCATCAGGTCAAACGTTCCCACTTAGAGGTCAAAGATCTGGGCTTGGGTTCTGGTTCTGCTGCTCACTAGCGGTGTGGCCTTGGGCCAGGCTTAACCTTTCTGGGCCTCCCCGTTCTCTTTCCAGATGTCTATGTGGGGTGGGCCTCACGAAAGAGGATCAGAGAAGATTCTACCAGAAAATGAGCCCGCAATCCAGTGAAAGGGCTTTCGTTTCTTGAATTGTTTCTGGAGGGAGGCTTTACCTCAAGCGCGAGTTTGACATGCTTGTTCTACTTTCATCGGCGACCCAGTCACGGAACAGCCCGGGACTGGCGCCCCCTGGTGGACTTAGAGGGTTCTGCAGGCCAGGGACCTGCCCCTAAGCCAGGTGCTTCTTTGTTCCAGATTCGGTCACACAAATGATCAAAGGCAGCAGGTACCAGCCCCTCAAAGAACAGAGAGCCGGAAAGCTGGCTGTGCCTGTGGAATCCTGGCCACAGCGGCAACAGCGCCTGCTGTGCAGGAGGCCGACGCCTCGTCCCTGGAAGGGATTGTTTGCAAGCGTCTGGGGGAGGTGGGGGCGGCGAGTGGGGGGTGGAGGGGGCTATGTGCAGTTGTGCTTCTGTTCTCCCTCCCCAGCTCTGCTCCCACTGACCCAAGACAAGATGTCCTTAGGTAGACAGGGGCTGCCTGGCCCCCTGAGGTCCTGTCCGCCGTCAGGAACCCCTGGTGCCTCCAAGGCAAGTTAGACCCCTGGGAGACAGTCTCCGTCATCCGGGCCTCGGATAACGTCAACTAGAAAACTGGCCAGGCCTCAGGGTCCAGGAAGGAGAGAGACTTTGAAAATCCATCCAACTCCCACGTAGAGAATGAGGCCAGCCCCATGTGGGGATGACAAAGAGGAGAGAAACCAAGTATCCACCCCAAGAAGCTCAGCAGCTGGGGTGGGAGCTGGGAAGGCTCACCAGCCACCGGAGGGCGCGGGGAGGGTCTGTGGGCCCTCGCCTTGCCTTGCTCCCGTGTGGCCCCGTGGTTCCCAAACCGGCAGGTCATGAGGTCACTGGGGGAACTTCGATGGTGTAGACTCCCAGGTGGCTCCTTCGGAGATGCCAGTTCAGTTGGCCCAGGTGGGGCCTGGGAATCTTCTGGGGGAAACTGACAAGCTGCTGGGGAACCCCCTCCCCAGTCTCCTCAGCCACCTAACCCCCCCCCCCCTTCGGTACCTCATTGTCTCAGAACGTCTCTCCCAGGTGGAGCTATTGGTCTGTGAAACCACAAAGTGGCCTGAAATATCCCCAGAACATAACCCACACTCGTGCAGATATTTTTAAAATATATTTTTATTGGTTTCAGAGATAGAGAGAGAGAGAGAGAGAGAGAGAAACATCAATGATGAGAGAGAATCATTGATCAGCTTCCTCCTGCATACCCCCAGTGGGGATTGAGCCCCCAACCCGGGCATGTGCCCTGACTGGGAATCGAACCGTGTTGATACTCAACCACTGAGCCACACCAGCTGGGCTGGTGCAGATATCTTTATGGGGCACCACAAACTTCACTGAGGAAGACCCTGTACAGGTGGGAATGAGTGTGGGGTGAGGCATGCTGAATAGGGGGGACCCCAGACATCATGCCAGAAACCAAAGACAAGCAGAGATGCCCCAACAGAAAGAGAAGAGAGGGGCGGGAACGATGGATGGTAATTTTCTCTCCATTCCCGAGAAGAAAAATATCTCAACAAAACAGACCAAAAGCCACCAACTGAAAAGATTAAAAAAAAATAATAATTTCTATTGATTTCAGAGAGGAAGGGAGAGGGAGAGAGAGCGAAACATCAACAACGAGAGAGAATCATTGATCGGCTGCCTCCTGCATGCCTCACACTGGGGATCGAGCCCATAATCAGGGCATGTGCCCTGAGCAGGAATTGAACCCTGACCTTTTGGTTCATAGGTCGATGCTCAACGCCAGCCGGACTGAAAAGATTTCTGAGTCAGGTCTTTCCTGGAAGCTGAGGAGTTGGCCCAGCAGCATTAATCTCACAGTGAGCCCTTGACCTCCCCAAATGGGCTCTGTCCCTATTGCTGGCTTCTTCTTAACCTTTGATCTTTCCCATGATGCAGCCAGACCTGACCCGGGAGCCCGAAGGCCGGTGCTCTCCCTCTCTCGGCGGGCACGGCCCCCACCTCCTCCTCCACGACCTGCCCCCTGTGCTTCCTCTACGTGCTGAGAGGGGCCGTCTGCCTGTGGTGCCCTCTGACCCCCGGATGTGGCTGGGCCCAGCTGAGGGACTCATTCTGCAAACAGCCTGCAGCGTCCCCTCTGTTACCTCAGCCGAGACGGCCGAGGGAGGCCACAGCTCCCGCCATCACGGCTGATCAGCCTCGGCTGTTTCTGCAGCTCCGGTGTCTGAGCGTGGCTTTCCCGCGCTCCTGGGAAGCGCTCACGGAAATGGTTTCTTAGGAAATGGCAAGGCATCCCATCGGGGCTGCCTGGCTGCCTGGCTTGGGTTCTCGCTGTGCCCTTGAGGGGTGAGGACCGGTGGGTCTGCCTCCAAAACGGCCAGCTCAGAGGTGCCCCTCCTGGGGCGCAGCACAAAAGGGCCCGAGTTCGAGTTCTGCCCTCGCCAGCGGTGGGTCTGGGAGGGGCCTGGCGGCAGCCGGGTTTCAGGGAGCTCTTTGTCCCACGATGCCTTGGGGAACAGGGCTAAGTGAGAAAAAGCCTCAGCATTCACTATCCAAACCCTCATTTCCGGGGAGCAGGAGGCGTGGCCCCAAGTGGGGCCTCAAGGTCAGAGGCAGCATCACGGGGCTCCGGCAGGCGCTGAGAGCTGGCGCAGGGCTGGGGGTGGCTCGTGAGCTCTGTCCCGGTCAGGGGCCCTTCTCCCAGCCGTGGCTTCCGAGCCAGCTTTTCCGTGGCCCGCCCGCCTGGGGGGCTCCAGGTTTGGGGTTTGCTTTGGGGTTTCCCCCACCAGCACCTTCTCAGGCTCAGGGACCCCCTTCAGTGGGACAGCCCTGGTGGGGGGGGGGAGCAGGTCTCCCGCAGCCTCTCTCAGCTGGGCACCTGCACACACGCCCCCCACCCCCCACCCCAGAGCTGTGTCTCTGCTTCCAGGCACAGAACCCCTTTCCCCAGGTGGCCAGGGCTCTGGGCTGAGTGGGGAGTGCTCTCTGGGGTCATCTCTGAGCAGCTCTGGCCCGCACCCCGGAGACGTCCTGCAGATTGTCGGGGTGCGGGGTCCAGCTCCCAGGTGGAGTCCCTTTCTCACCTGGGTGGGGACTTCTCTCCGCTGACCCCCACCTCAGGGGGCTGGAGACAGATTCCAGGAAAAAGAGGTTGGGGCACCCAGCCCAAAGCCGCCTCCTCCGGGCACTGCAGCCCAGCTGCTGGCCTCACCCACACAGAAAACAGGGTGTTTCCGGCTCTGCCACCCCCCCCCCCCGCCCCAGGCTCCGGGTAGAGGGACATTGCCCATTTGACAAACGGAAGGCCCCCGATCCACACCTCAGGTTGGTAAGCTTAACCTTGTCCTAAAGAACATTCTGGAAGAGACCCAGGTTCGCCCAGCCTGGGGCGGCGGCCATGAGGTTGGCGGTCACGTGACCGTGCAGAAGGGTCCCTGGCTGTGGTAAGGAAGGGGGTCACGGGCCCTGGAGGTACCCAGGTCCCTGGGTTTTCACCAGGGGACACGCAAACAAGGCGAAAGAAAACTTGAAACATAAAAATGAGTGAGTGGGCCCTGGCTGGTTTGGCTCAGTGGATAGAGCGTCGGCCTGTGGACTGAAGGGTCCCAGGTTCGAGTCTGGTCAAGGGCACATGCCTGGGTTGCAGGCTCGATCCCCAGTAGGGGTAGTGCAAGAGGCAGCCCACCAGTGATTCTCTCTCATTGATGTTTCTCTCTCCCTCTCCCTTCCTCTCTGACATCAATTAAAAAATATATATATTTTTTAAAATGAGTGAGTGTTCACCACAATAAACCCTTCTGAATAACAAAGCGTTCTTGTCCATCCTTCCCTCCTCCGAGTTTCTCTCTCAAGGTTTTCCTTGTCTTCGGACTGCGTATGCCCCCCGTGCTGTGCAGAGCCGTGCGGCCTGGCCTGCCGGCGCTCCAGGCTTACCGTCCTCAGGAAGTCAGACTGGGGTTAACTGGACGGGCGGGGCCTGAGTTGTGGTCTGAGAGTCGGGGGAGCAGCCCTCATCAAGGGCCCGTGGTCAGCACCGGCCTGGGCCCCACGGGCGCGGAGAAACACAGCACGTGATTCCACTCACGCGCATTAGGGTCCGCGGCCCTGCGATTGGTGGGTTCGGACTGAAGGGATTAGAAACTGCAGACAGGAGGCAGCTCTGTGCTGGACGTGGAGGCCGCCAGAGAAGGTAGGGGACGGTTTCCATATTTGGGGGGTGGTTGGTAGTGGTGGGTGTGGGGCTGCAGATGAATAAGTCACAGGCCCCCAGTTCCGGGAGGCAGGGGAGCAGAGGGGCCGAGCTGGCCTGGAGAAACCCAGTCTCTAGTCTGAAAGGTCACGTGCAGGGTTCAGCGGCACCATCTTCCCCACCCCGCACCCTGCTGTGCTGTTGTGCAGCATTCTAGTTTCCATAGCAACTAACACACCGTGTCAGAGCCAGGAATCTGACCAGGTGGGCTGTGCACAGAAGGGGCACGTAAAACCGCTAAGTGACAGAGACCTGGTTTCCCAGCAAGGGCCTCTGCTGAGACAGGAAATGGGCCAGCTGGGAGATAGCGGCCCAGGCCGCACACCAGCTCCGTCTCCCACGCGGCATCAGCTGTGCTGGGCACGTAGCAACCTGATCGGTTCAACAAGAACCACCCTGGCAGGCACGGCCTCGGCCTCGGGCAGGCGGTCTGCAGACCGAGGGCGCTGGGGGGCAGGGATGGGGTGCCCGATGCCAGGTGGGGAACGCCCTCCATGTGGCCCTCAGCCTTGCATGCATTCCTCATGCTTTTCCTGGAAAAGCTGCCCTTTGGGGGCTGCGACCCCAGCAGGACCCCTCGGGATCCCGCTTGCCTGCTCTCCTCTCATGTGTGGGTGAGCGAGGGGCTGGGCCCAGTGCAGCCCTCACTGATGGGAAGTGACTGGGAAAAGCTGGAAGGTGAGGGGCTGGGCCCAGTGCAGCCCTCACTGATGGGAAGTGACTGGGAAAAGCTGGAAGGTGAGGGGCTGGGCCTAGTGCAGCCTCACTGATGGGAAGTGACTGGGAACAGCTGGAAGGTGAGGGGCTGGGCCCAGTGCAGGCCTCACTGATGGGAAGTGACTGGGAAAAGCTGGAAGGTGAGGGGCTGGGCCAGGGCAGCCTCACTGATGGGAAGTGACTGGGAAAAGCTGGAAGGTGAAGGGCTGGGCCCAGTGCGGCCTCACTGATGGGAAGTGACTGGGAAAAGCTGGAAGGTGAAGGGCTGGGCCCAGTGCAGCCCTCACTGATGGGAAGTGACTGGGAAAAGCTGGAAGGTGAAGGGCTGGGCCCAGTGCAGCCCTCACTGATGGGAAGTGACTGGGAACAGCTGGAAGGTGAGGGGCTGGGCCAGGGCAGCCCTCACTGATGGGAAGTGACTGGGAAAAGCTGGAAGGTGAGGTGCTGGCCCAGGGCAGCCTCACTGATGGGAAGTGACTGGGAAAAGCTGGAAGGTGAGGGGCTGGGCCCAGTGCGGCCTCACTGATGGGAAGTGACTGGGAAAAGCTGGAAGGTGAGGGGCTGGGCCTAGTGCAGCCCTCACTGATGGGAAGTGACTGGGAAAAGCTGGAAGGTGAGGGGCTGGGCCCAGTGCAGCCCTCACTGATGGGAAGTGACTGGGAACAGCTGGAAGGTGAGGGGCTGGGCCAGGGCGGCCTCACTGATGGGAAGTGACTGGGAAAAGCTGGAAGGTGAGGGGCTGGGCCAGGGCAGCCTCACTGATGGGAAGTGACTGGGAAAAGCTGGAAGGTGAAGGGCTGGGCCCAGTGCGGCCTCACTGATGGGAAGTGACTGGGAAAAGCTGGAAGGTGAAGGGCTGGGCCCAGTGCAGCCCTCACTGATGGGAAGTGACTGGGAAAAGCTGGAAGGTGAAGGGCTGGGCCCAGTGCAGCCCTCACTGATGGGAAGTGACTGGGAAAAGCTGGAAGGTGAAGGGCTGGGCCCAGTGCAGCCCTCACTGATGGGAAGTGACTGGGAACAGCTGGAAGGTGAGGGGCTGGGCCCAGTGCAGCCCTCACTGATGGGAAGTGACTGGGAACAGCTGGAAGGTGAGGGGCTGGGCCAGGGCGGCCTCACTGATGGGAAGTGACTGGGAAAAGCTGGAAGGTGAGGGGCTGGGCCCAGTGCAGCCTCACTGATGGGAAGTGACTGGGAACAGCTGGAAGGTGAGGGGCTGGGCCAGGGCAGCCTCACTGATGGGAAGTGACTGGGAAAAGTTGGAAGGTGAGGGGCTGGGCCAGGGCAGCCTCACTGATGGGAAGTGACTGGGAAAAGCTGGAAGGTGAGGGGCTGGGCCAGGGCGGCCTCACTGATAGGAAGTGACTGGGAAAAGCTGGAAGGTGAAGGGCTGGGCCCAGTGCAGCCCTCACTGATGGGAAGTGACTGGGAAAAGCTGGAAGGTGAGGGGCTGGGCCAGGGCGGCCTCACTGATAGGAAGTGACTGGGAAAAGTTGGAAGGTGAGGGGCTGGGCCAGGGCAGCCTCACTGATGGGAAGTGACTGGGAAAAGTTGGAAGGTGAGGGGCTGGGCCAGGGCGGCCTCACTGATGGGAAGTGACTGGGAAAAGCTGGAAGGTGAGGGGCTGGGCCAGGGCAGCCTCACTGATGGGAAGTGACTGGGTACAGCTGGAGGGCGAGGTGTTTTCGGAGCAAAGTGCATCATGGCTCCTCAGGCCTGACTGAGGCGGTGACTCGGTCAGAGAATCCGAGTCTGGTCCAGTCTGTCTGCCGCTCACAGGTGTGACCTTGGCCAGGTCACCCACCTGTCCTGGATGGGGCCGTGGGGCTCACTCACCTCAGGGCGATGCCTGCACTGTCCCGTCCTGGCTGGGGCAGAGCCCACGGTGAGTGACCGCCGTGAGCGACGGCTGTGCCTGGAGACTGATGAGCTGCAGGGAGTTCAGAGAGCAGGACCGAGACCACCCACTCACTGCCATTCATTTCTGTCCTCAGTGAACGCTGACCGACACCGAGTGCGTGAGCATCACGGCGCCAGGCACCGGCATCAGGTAAGACGTCGTGGCCCCAGGGCCCTCACCGCTGCGGTGGGTGCCCGCATGGGCCGTGGGCCTGGGGCCTGGGGCCGGCGACTGTGGTTGTGGCTGCAGCGCCCAGGATGTGGCTGGAGGCCGCC
The DNA here is from genome assembly GCF_963455305.1 of Plecotus auritus. Taxonomy (NCBI): domain Eukaryota; kingdom Metazoa; phylum Chordata; class Mammalia; order Chiroptera; family Vespertilionidae; genus Plecotus; species Plecotus auritus. The sequence goes on from NC_137778.1 coordinate 35,416,237, forward strand.
GTGGAGGGGTGCTGAGGAGGCCCCCAGAGGACGCAGGGACCCCGGGGTAGGGGTAGGGACAGGGGAGGGGGAACAGACAGGCCGCGCCGGCCCAGGTGTGGGTCTGCAGGAGCTGGAGATGACAGCGTCGGCGGGAAGGGAGAGCAGCAGGCAGAGTCCGGGAAGGAGGAAGCTCTGGGTTCGTGAGCCGCTGGAGGAGACTCGGACGGTGCTGGTGGCTGGTGTGGGCAGAGCTGGAGTGAGCGCCCAGGCTGGGCAAGGACTGAGGGGAGGGGAGACTGGCAGATGGCAGAGGCAGGGACTTGGTGAAGGGCCGTGACAGTCCCCGCTGAGACCCCGGAGAGTTGGGGAGGGGGTCGTTGCTGCGTCGCGCGGTGAAGCTGGGCCGGGGTCAGAGGGCAAACGCCCGACTGGGTGTCTGTGCCTCCTGCTCAAAGGTTTCCCGGCAGCTGCTCGGGGTTGTGGGGTGCTAAGCGTTCTTGAGGCTCAGCCAAGGCGGAGGCCCCGCCCGGCCCTTGCGGGGTTCCGAGGACAGCTCCGCGTTGCTGTGCGACACACACGCACACGCACACACGCACACGCACACACGCACACACACACGCGCACACACGCACGCACACACACACACACGCACACACACGCGCACACACACACACACACACACACACACACACACACACACGAGTGCAGGCTCCCGTGGGCCGAGCCGGCTGTGTGTGCAGGCCACGCCAGCAGCAAAGCCCAGGAGAGAGGGGTCGTCTCTCCCGGGGACAGTGGCATTTGCTAAGGTCTCAAAAGGGACCTCGGTGGAGATGGAGAGGTCAGAACCGAGGCGGTCCTGCAGGCAGTGAGAGAAAGCTTCCAGAAGCTTCCGGTGCGTAGCCGCGAGCGCTGTCTCGGAGGAAACCTGGGTACCAGCATGGACAGGAGGACCTTCCGACACTGGAACTTCACTTCGGGCCTGACATTTAGGAGCTGCAGGGCCCGGCCAGCCTCCTCCGCGTCCGTGGGCCTCGCTGTCCTCATCTGTAAGGGGGTGGTGGGGAGGAGGTAATGTTGATCTCAAGGGGCTTAGGGAGGGTGGGACTAAATGTGGCCACAGGTAACGCACCGGCATCAGCGGGCCTCCAGGAATAGGGTCCCTGCCCCTCCCAGCCCCGGGAGACTGGGAGGAAAGGAATATTCCAGAAGTCCTCCGAGTGCCCTTGGAGATGCGCACACAGGCTGGTCCGCGGGGAGCTGGGTTCCCTTCCAGCCCGGACCACGCACAGTTGCCTCCGGATGTGTGACTTCCTGCATCTTCCCTGAACAATGGCACCCCTGTCTCGGCCCCACCGGCCAGCCGTCCCAGGCGAGCAGGTTCTCGTCACATGTCCTGGTCCTGGAGTGAGTCACCGGAGGCCGGGGCTGCGGTCATAACCTTCACCCGCGCAGGGAGGTGAAGGTGGGCTGGAATGAGCACCGACGCGGTACAACTCGGTGCTCAATGTTCCCGTCCGTCAGCATTCGCCCCAGGCCTTCACCTCGCGACTCCGAGGGGAGGGGGGCGGGGGCGGCCTAATGAATGCCATAAACCGAGTGACCCCCTTGCCATCCACAAAATAGGGCTTTTCACTAGGGGGTGGCTCAGTCTTATCTGCAAAATCAAATCTAGCCAGTGGCAGCCGGAGGGGGCCCGGGGGACCCAGGGGCACTTAGACCCCACAGGAAGTGGGAAAAGCCACTTTGACACTTTCCCAGGGACAAACGGTCACAGTGCACAGAGAAGGGACCGTCTGACCAACAGAGGGAAAGACAGATGGGGTTTAACCTTCGACCCTGGCCTTGATCGTGCACGTGTACCATAACTCCATGAAGGCAGGCGTCAGAACAAACACACAGACCCAGGCGTGACTTCCACGACCTCTGACGTGACCTTGGGACTCGAGGGGTCTAACGTGGGCAGCTGGGGTGGCGGAGCAGAGAAATAGTCAGCTGGGAGGTGGGACAGCCTGGGTGGCACCGTGCACTCGGGTCAGGTGACCTTGGGACAGCCACCTTGCCTCTCTGGGACGGAGGGCCCTTAGTGAAAAATGAATGGTACGTCTACATAATTTAAAGTTCCCTTTCAATCTCCCCCCACCCCACCCGGCTTTAAAAAAGAAGAGGGGAGGCCAAGCTGGCGGGGCCCAGTGGTTGAGCGTTGACCTATGAACCAACCAGGAGGTCACGGTTCGATTCCCGTCAGGGCACATGCCTGGGTTGCGGGCTCAGTCCCCTGTGTGGGGCGTGCAGGAGGCAGCCGATCAATGATTCTCTCTCATCACTGATGTTTCTATCTCTCTCTCCCTCTCTCTTCCTCTCTGAAATCAATAAAAATATTATAAAAAGGTAAAAGATGAGCAAGCGAGCATGGCCCCAGCCCCGTGGAAGCTCATAGTCTCAGAGGGAACGCAGAACGACTTGCAGTCTGAGCCTAATGGAAGCAGAGCGTGAGAGCGTGGGAAGAGTTCTAGCTGGGAGGCAGGTGGGATGGAGGCAGGTGGGATGGAGACAGGTGGGATGGAGACAGGTTGAGACGGGAGCAGCAGGGGGACAGGGGCACAGGCCGCACCGAGCTTTGGGCTGCAAGGGAGCTGAGCTCAGCACGCGGCGAAGGCCTGGTCCCAGGCAGTCTGCGGATTCTAAGGCATTTGGACTTGGAGGGAGGAGCTAGAAACCACGGACATCCTGGAGCAGGGGTGTGGGGGAGAAGAGGGAGTAGACCGGACAGTGAGGGGACTCTGACAGTGGCCATGCAGGGCTGGCCGTCAGGGAGACCAGGCCTGGGGAGGAGGGACACTGGGGAGGCGCTCTGGGAGCCAGGGAGGGGACTCTGAGCGTGATGGGATGTGCGGGCTGACGCCGCACGGAGGCCGCAGAGAACGTCGCCAAGGAATCCAGGCCCCTGCCCTGCCCGGACTCACAGAGCAGCCTACCCCGGGCCGGGGTCGGGGTGTCGCCCGGAAGTGCCCCAAGTCAGGACGTGAGGCGGCTGGGTGAAACTGACCACTGTGGGTTCTCTCCCCAAAACCTGCTTTCCTTTCTTAAAAATAGAGGCTGATTCGGATCTAGACACACGCCTCCTGCCCCCGCTCTGAACAGACGCTTTCTGCATTTCTCACATCAGCCTTGGTCCATAGCCACATCTGGCCAGTCCATCTGTGATCGGGAGTGTCAGGCTTTTGGAAAATAGAGTTTTCCTGCTGGTTAGAGGCGGTGCGGTTGAGAGGATTCAGGTCTTGTAGCTGCGCTCAGGGGGAGTCCTGCCCGGAGCTGGCATGCGGGACATCGTGGCTGGCCAGGAACCCACTCGCGGGAAACCTTTGGGTCACAGGTGTCTGCTCTCTGCCGCCTGCATCCTAGTGCTTCTATCTCCAGGTGCCGCCTTTCCCCTCTCTGTCTTATTGAGGAGATATTGGTTCTGGGGACAGCGCAGCCTGAAGGGAGGCTGATAGCAGAGGTTGGCTGCTGGGAGGGGGGGAGGCGATTCTCACCTCCCAGCCCCGGGAAGACGTCTGCAGGTGAAGCTGGTTGAGGTGGGGAGATGGTGCGATGGGGTCCATGCCTGCTGACGTTGAGGCTCTAATCATTAGCCGATACTATTGAACAGGCATTGAGCGCTCGCTTACTCTGTGCCTGGCACTGTTCTCAGCACTCAAACACATCACGTCACGGCCACCGTCACTGCGGGGGCTGCCACGGTCCCCCCACTCGCCGGCAGGGAAACTGGGCGCTCAAGAGGGGCGGCCACTTGCTCACTGTCATAGCAGGGCCAAGAGCTGTCACTCAACTCGTTGTTTCTGATGCCGGGGGCCCTTAACTCTTACTTCGTCAGCTGTTCTTCGGGAGTTTAGACTTTTTCCTTCCCCACAAACTCCCCCTCAGCAGAACGTACCTGGTCTTGATGGCATCACTTCCATACTTGGGTAACCAGTGGGCGGGCCCCTCTCCCGGTGACGGTATTTGAAGTTTGACAGGGGCTTTGCAGGGGCGTGCTGACAAATCCACTGGAGCGGGGTGGGCACAGGGAGAGCTAGAATTTGAGCTTTTGCCATGTCGTTGGTGTAAATGCTTCCATCATGTCCGATTTCCAGTTGCCACTGCAGCTTGTAAAATTCCTGAATATTTCATAATCAACTCTGATACAGACAGCGGCAACACACCGCCGGGGCCCAGAGGGTTGTAGCTGAAAGAGTGCCCGTGCTGGCTGGGAATTCTGGGAGCCCGTGGCTGGCATGAGCGTGGGAAAGCACTGGGAGCCCCCAGTGCGCGTCCAGGTGCGCCTTTGAGGGCATCCCGGACACTTCTCCCAGAGGTCTGACCCAGGACCTATGCGAGGCTGTGCCCTGGCCTGCGGAGTGGGCTCCCCTCCTGAAAACAGCCCCTGCGGCCAGCAGGTGGCAGCACCCTCGCGCTCAACACTCGGTGAGGAAGCAAAACGAGGCGCCTTTGTTCAGCGCCAGAGGCCGTGTCACGAAGAGAAAGGCCCAGAGGGGCCAGCTAATCAGCCTGTCCTTAGCTGACCTTGGGCAGCAGAGCCCACAGACAGGCTCCCGCAGCTCGGTAGACGAGAGCAACCTCAGCCCACACTGGGGACGCCACCGTCTCCACACCCTCCCTGCCCGTCCTTAGGGCTTAGGCGTGGCGGGGTGGCATCCTGGGGACATACCAGGGTCCTTTCAAAAACAGGGAGCTGAGTGCCAAGAAGGATGCCTCCAGATCTAAGGGTTCACTCTGTTCCTACCAGCCGCTCCCCACAAGCCACACTGTGCGAATGACCTTGACCGTTGACTCTACTGGACGGTCAACCCTGGCTAGAGTGACCAACTGTCTCAGTTCACCGGGGACTGGCCTGGTCTGAGCCCTGGAAGGGCCGCATCCTGGGGAACCCCTGTCCCTGGCAGCGAGGACAGCTGGCCACCTCGACTCCTGGTCCCAGTTCTTGCAGAGTGCCTGCCTGGCGCGCAGTGGGCACTTTCCGGGGTGCGTGCTGCCGCAGGTGGGGGTCCTGCCTGAGAGGGGCCACGCGGGCGTCAGGCAGGATGGCAAGGGCTGAGCAAACCCCCCAGACGGGGTCTCATTTCCTTTCCTTTGTAAAACCTGCCCCTCTGCTTTTTATCAGAACTGAGGGCAGAATGTGTGAGGGGGAAACCCCACAGGTCCCCCTTTCTCCTTGCCTCTCACTTTCCCTGTGTCCTCCCTCCCTCCCGCCTCCCTCCCTCCCACACCTGCAGCCTCGCATCCTGCACCTGGGCCGGGCCTCCCGGAGTCCTTGGCAGAGAACTCTGTGTTCCAGGGAAGGGTGGGGCGGCGAAGAGGGCGGCCAGAGGAGGGTGGGGCAGGACAGGGGCGCCGCAGCCACCTTGACACGGAGGAGCAGGAGGACAGCTGTCCCTGGAGCCCTCAGCTGCCCCCTCAGCTCCAGGCAGGGGCAGGTGCGTTCCTCATTCCTCGCCTGTAACCCGAGCCCCGTGGTGATGGGCTCATCTGCTACACTGCTTCCCTTCTCCTCCCAGTACCTGAGTACCTACCGGCTCGGCAAGCCAGGCTCCGCGAACACAGCCTGCACTCTGACTTGAATCTGAGCAGAAAGCGTTGCTTAAACCAATGGCGGAAACGTGCGGCTTCTTCCCTGGACACTGGGGGAAAGGGCAGACTCTCGCCGTGGCCCCCAAGCTCTGCACGGACTGGTCCTTGTGGATGCCCCAAACGGTCCCGCTTTCCCCAGCACCCACCGTGGCGGTCACCCTGCCTTCTCCCAGTCCCTAGAAGTGCCACACTCTTTCCTGCCTGGGGATCTGCCCTCGGCCGTCCCTCTGCCCGGGTGGGAATGGCAGGCGGGACCCGGCTCCGATGGTGTGGTCCGGGGCGGGGAAATGGAAGCGCTGACTTGAAGGGTGAGGAGGGATCGCAGCACCATTCTGGGGGACAGTCGGGGTGGGACAGGTATCGTCCGTCCCGCAGTTAGGAGGAGTTATTGGTGCTTAGAAAGACAGACTTCTCAGAAGTTTCACGTTTCAGATTTTCTGAATGACCCGTCCCTCCTCACGTCAAAGTCTATCCTGCTCAGTGGGTTCCTATTTACATTCTGCTGGTGACAGATGAATGCAGGCCCGGCCCTGTTCCCGATGACACGGACCCTGCGGGTGAGATCCTGCCGGTGAGATCCTGCCGACACCTGCCTCGCGGCCAGCGCGTGCATTTGCTGGAGCTGCTTATCCCAGGTCTCCGCAGGCTCTTGGTCTCCGCAGGCTCTTGGCACTTGGTGATTTCCACCCGGAGGCGCCATCGTCCAGGCGCCTCTCCCCTGAGAGAACTCGGGCCAGGCGCGTGGGGGCCGTCTCCGGCCACCAGCGGATAATGGTCCGTGGAGATGGAGTTTGTGAGTCTGTGCCCTGGAGCGTGCCAGGCAAACCAGATGCTCGCTGGGATGCACGGCAACCCGCTTCCTAAGACCCGGGACCTCCAGATCGCAGCCTGTGCTGATGTGAAAGAAGGGCTCGGACTCTTGCACAGCAGGGGACACGGTGTAACTGTGGGGGAGACACCGGGAGGCAGGCACCCCCGAGGCTGGGGCCGACTCCTTGCAGCCCATCACAAAATGATTCCCATGGAAACGGGGTATGGGCGTGCCTCGCCCCGTTTGGAAGCAGTCCCCATCGGATCGGATCCTGGGGCTAGCCGAGCCTTTGTTCCTTCCCAAGAGCCTGTGTGTAGGACAGCTTCCTTCCCAGGCCGGCTCCAGCCACGTTCCCCCGGCCCCTCTCCCAGGAGGAAGGCAGCTGCTGGGCAAGTCCCAGGGTCTGGGGCCTCCAGGCAGTTTCAGGGAAGCGGGGGCCTGGCTGGGCTTGGCCTCCATCGATGATACACGCAGACTTCCCAGGTTGCCATGGCGAGGAGTGGCAGGCTGGGAAGCAAAGGCCTGGATGTGGGGAGGGGACATGGAGGAAAGGCCCAAGGTGCCTTTTGTGATTTGTTTTCTGGGCAGCTTCAATCCTGTCTGTGCTCGGAGTCCCCTGGACTGCCCCCCCGCCCCCACACCCCAGCGCCCTTTCACCTGCCTGCCACCCCACCCTCCGGAACACGGAGTTCTGTCCCCAGCCCTGTGGTGCAGGGAGCGGGGCAGGCAGAGCTGGAGTGAGGTGTTTACTGCTTCTCCCTTAGGTACTGGCTCCCACCTGCTGTCACAGACAAGGAAGCAGGGCTTTTTCATGAAATGGCATCTCACTCCCCACACTTGGTGACCTTTGAACCCCCCCTGACGCGGCCCCTCGGCCTCAGTCCTTGGTCCTTGGAGCCGGTCTGTGCGGGGCCCAGGTGCCAGGTCGGGCTCGACAGGCGGGGAAACAGTTAAAAGGCTGCAGTGGGTGGCGCACGTGTAAAAGCTCCCTCCTGAGAATGGGGAGCCACATGGCATTTTTAAACATCGGTTCCTGGAGGTCACCTTCCTTCTTAAAGGAGCCCCTGCTGCCCGCATCCGTGCAGCCACCAGGCAGTCTCGGCTCTCACGGGGGGAAGGAGGGGGTTCCCGCGGCAGCATCCCGCCTGTCAGTCACAGGGGTCCCCACAGGAGAAGGTCAGCAGGTCAGCTCACCCCACAGGGCCTCTGTCCTTGAGGAAACAGTCTGTGGCCCAGACTACAGCTCGGTGGGTGGCTGGGGGCCGGGACGCGCCGTGAGCCCCGGATGGCCACTCCCGCAGTGACCCTGGCAATCAAGTCCACTCACCAGTGGTCTTCAAGTGGACGAAGAGTTGAATAGTTAGTTAATTTTAGGTGTGAAAGCGTAAGCAGGAATTTGCGTCTGTATTATGGAAAACTAGTCAATAAAAACAAGGCACCAACTATTGATACACGCACCAACGTGGATGGCCTCGAGGCAGTTACGCCGAGCGAAACCAGTCTCGCAAGGTTGCGGACAGTATGATTTCACTGATGGAACATTCTAGAAGTGACAAAATTATGGAGACGGATAGGTGAAGGGTTGCCAGGACTTAGGAGCTGGTGGGGAGGGCATGGGCGGGGCTATAAGGAGCCTGGTGGGATGACACAGTTATGGGTCTGGAATGTGCTGGTGGCTACGCAAGAGACAAAACTGCATACAACCCCCCTCCCCACCCCCCCCCACCCCCACACGAGTGCTTGTAAAACCAGTGAGTCTGACTTAGCACCACGTTGCCATTTCCTGGTTTTGACGGTTTATTTGCTGTGCAGGGTGTTACCATGGAGATGGCTGGGTTAAGGGTGCATTGGACTCCCCTGCACGTTTTGGGGGGTGGTAAAATATGTCATAACAAAATGTGCAGTTTAACCTATTTTTTCATCGTTTACATAATTCCATCGTCTGGTGGCATTAAGCGCATTCACATTGTTGTCAACCATCACCCCCATTTACCTCCAGAGCCTTCTCATCTTTCCATGCAAAGGCTCCGTGTCCCCTAAACAGCTCCCCGTGCCCCTGGCAACCCCCCTTCTACTTATCTTTCTGTGGGTTTGCCTGCTCCGGGTACCCCATGTAAGCGGAGTCACACAGCATTTCTTCCTTTGTGTCTGGCTCTTCAGTTAGCTCATCCATGTTGTAGCATGCATCAGAGTCCCCCTCCTCTTGAAGGCTGAATGTCGTTCTATTTTGTGTGTGTAACACACGTTGTTTATCTCTTCATATATGTTTTGCAACTTTCTTTGACTTTATAATGATCTCAACGTACAGGCATACCTCATCTGACCCTGTTTATCACAGACGCTGCCCTTTTTACAACTCGAAGGCAGGACCCTCCACCACTCGCTTTATTGAGGTGCTCTGGATCCGAACCCACAAGGTCTCCGAGGTGCTGCCTGTACACTGTTACAGAGGAGAATCGGGGTGGGAGGAGAGGGTCCCGCTCTCGTAGGACAAGGTGGGGGCCCAGCCAAGAGGATGCTGACGCCACCGTCACCTCCCCACCCCTGTGTCTGGGAGGCCTCACATGGCGGAGGGTGCTGACAGAGGGGACCGTGTGCTGGCTGCTGGAACGCCGTCAGCTGAGCACAGGCTGTGCTTGCTTGTTCTGATGCAGGTCTAGGGGCTGTGTGGATGTACAGACACTGGAAACACAATCTCTCTTGGTGCATATTTTTCTGGGGAAGAAGCCCACACCTTCCCTCCATCTGTGAGGGTCCAGGCATGACCTTCGCAGAGCCGATGCTGATAAGTGCTCCTGGGAACGCGCTCCACCGAGCTGCCCCCACTTCCTCTGTTTCCTTTTCTTCTTTTTCTTCCCATCTCCTTGTCTGGCTTTGTGTCCTCTCTCCCCTTCCTCGCCTCCTCTCCCCCCTCCCCAAATGCGGCTCGCATATCACTTTCCTGCCGGCCTCTCCTGCGATATTGATTTGACATTTAATCATTACAACAACAGCTAAAAATTCCACCACGCTTCATTAATCCAGAGGAAAATGCCGTGTCGGCGGGCGAGTGCTGTAGGGTATACGCATGTGTTCTTCCCAGGGTCCAGGAGAGTGGAAATTTCTGTTTCCATTCGTCACAAAACAGGAGGCCCTTATGGAAGGCCACGAGAGCCGGCGGGGGCTGGGGGTGGGGGGTTGGGAGGGAGGGGCATGGGGGGAGCCGTGGGGGGCTGGCTCCAATCCCTGAAGGCATTAGTCACCCTCCCGGACCCTGACAGACCTTGGGCTGTTCAAGGACTCCCGCCCTAGAGACTGAGTTATAAAGAAGGTCCTATTAGGGTTGCCAAGACCAGAATCGTGTGACTTTAATAAGGTTAACATTTGGCATTTCTACAGCTTTTATTATGATAAGGTTCACAGTCACATGACAGGGGGAGGAACCAGAGGAGGGTCTGTCTGAACTTAGCTGGTCAGGCCTCAGGGTCTGGTCAGGCCTGGCCTCTTGCCAGGCTCCCAAGGTGTCCCTGGTCGTGCTGTGGGCCCAGCTTTGCGGCCCCTCTGCCGGCGCACCAGGTCGCCTGCTCACCCAGGTCGGGACCTGGGGCTGACGGGGAATGAACCCGGGCAGCGATGTGCAGACAGGAAGAGCCCTGGAGACAAGCGGACTTGTTAGAGAGAAGCGAATGCCCCGTCCCCCAGCCAAAGGCGGCACCAACCTGGCCTGCCCCGGCCGTCCCTGGGAGCAGGGGAGAAGGCTCCGTTCCGTAAGCGCTGTGGCTTCGGTGCCTTTGTCAGTGTCCTCTGTTCTGGAACACTCTATTGTCCACCTGGATCCGTCCGTCCTGCAAACACCCCCCCTCAGGGAGGCCTTCCCTGGCTTCGTCCTCCCTTTCTGGGCTCCGGCGGGCCCATCGCTCCCTCCCCGCAGAGCTCAGGGTCCTTCTGAAGCAGGGCCCACCCCAGGGGACAGGTCCCTGTGAACGTGCCTGCGCCCCACGAGACGGAGCCCGCCACGCAGGGTGCATTTGAGCCTTGTGTTCTGTGAGGACTCAGCCCGGCACACAGTAGGTGCCATAGATGTTGAATGAACACTGACTCGGCAGGAGGCCTCCCCTCCCCCTGGGAAGGTGGCTCGAGTGCCACCTCCTCTACCCAGGCATCATCTTTGCTCACAGAGCACCATTTCCAAACAGGGTGCCAGCTTCTCGAGGTGGGCTCTGCAGCAGCCCGTGCATCCCTGACATCTGCCGTCGTATGTCCATGGGTGTGAATTTCAAATGCATCAGGTAGTCATGCCTACGTCCATCGTGTCGTCATGGTGATTCAGATACGAAACTCGTTCCTCCAATTGGACATGTCACGTCGACACCATTGATTTGGCACCTGTCCCGAGTGAGGGTGGTTGTGAGCTCTCAGGGCCACTGTGGGGGGTGCTAGCTTTCCAGCGGGGCCCGGGAGCCCCCTTCAGAGCTCCTTGGATGAGGGGGGCCCAGAACAGACCCTGCATCTGGCATATGCTCACCTCAGGACCAGGCCAGAACTGTGCCTAACTGCACAGCAGGAAGGAGGACTGGGGGTGGCATCTCCCGGGGGGGCGGGGGCAAGCCACCTGCACCTCTCAGCTCTCACGCAGCCCTGGCCCTTCAGTCCACAGCACCTACGCTTGGAACATGGTGGCCAGGGAGCGGTGAGCGTGGGCACAGTGACATCGCCCTGGGCCCTGATTGGCTTTCTCAGCTGGAAACGCAAGACGTCAGAGGGCAGCCTGGGCCACAGTGGGGTCTTGGCGTCCAGCTACCAGTTCCTGGGGGGCAGGGAGGGGTGGCAGAGTGTCTCCCGCGTTTGCCCAGGAGCCGGGACAGTAAGGGACCACTCGTACCCCGGGACCAGGAATGAGGCTGATTTTCCAAATGTGCTCTCTTGATCCTCAGCCTGCCGTGCCAGGGGCAGGAGACACCCTTGGGAATGGCCGTCCTGGCCCCAGTCCCCTCCGCTGGCCGAGGGCGGCAGTGGCCTTTGCCCCGGCCACTCCTGGCTCGTGCACGGAGCGTGACGCACACGTGCGGGGCGGGCAGCGGCTGTCAGTGAACCGAATTCCGATGCCGGGCAGACCCAAATAGCATGCTTTTCTATGAATAGCCTCCCCAGTTGTTCCGCAGAGGCCGCCTCCGGTTCTTATCCAAAGTACACTTGTTCTTCTTTATGAGCTGTGCCGGGCACCACGGGCTGCCTACCTTTGGCCCCTCAAGGCCAGCTTCGTGTTCTTTGTTCCCTCAAGTCTCACCCAGGTGAAACATTAACCGGTGGTGCGACGGAAGGGCCCGGGAGCTCGGAAGGCAGGGCTGACCACGGACACCTGGGGTGTTGTTCGCTGACCTGGAATTTTCCATTCCTCCGGAGCTCACATGACCAGGCAGTGTTTTCTCCAAGCCACACCACAAAGATGGTCAGCCGGGTGGGTGTGCTGAGTACCTGGACGGGGGTGACCACAGCTGTGTCCAGCGCCGTGGGCCGTGGCGATGCTGACCTCAGCGAGGCAGCGTGTGGGAATGATTAGGCCTGAGAGCCGGTCCTGGGCGGGCCCTGGCTCTGCCTGCAGAGCAGCCTGGGACCTGGGGGAGGCAGTAGGTGTCTCGGGCTTCGGTTTCCTGTAAAAACTAGGGCTGGCGTGCCTCAGTGGTTGAGCGTCAACCTATGAACCAGGAGATCACGGTTCGATTCCCGGTCGGGGCACATGCCCAGGTTGTGGGCTCGATTCCCAGTGGGGGGTGTGCAAGAGGCACAGATCAATGATTCTCACTCATCGTTGATGTTTCGATCTCTCTCTCCCTCTCCCTCCCTCTCTGACATCAATGAATGCGAGTGTTCCTCTGGCCTGGGAGTGTTTGCAGGACGGACAGATCCAGGTGGACAATAGCGTGTTCCAGGCCAGAAACCACTGATGCGAGACCAATGAACTCTCACAGCCAGCTGTAGCGCCTGCACTTCTTTATCACCCGAGGAGCTATGAGGGCCCGCCCTCGGCTGCCTTCCCTTCTCTCTCCTTCCCCACCCCCCCTTCTGCCTCGCTGCTGCTTCGTGGCCTCCCTCCCCTTATCTCACTGCCTTTATCTCGGGTCTGAGGACTCCTTTGAAGCTAGAGCACAAATCAATCACGTCTTTTTAAATGTTTTCCATCGAGTGGGCATTCCGTACTCTGTGGCCTCCGTTTCAGATGCACCGCACAGTGGTCCGACAGTCATGTACTTTCCGGAGTGGTCCTGCTGCCCCAAGCACCCACCTGCCACCCGCACGGCCGTCAGCCCCCCGCCCCCCCATGCTGTCATCGACATCTCCGTCATCACGCCTCTGAGTCCAGCGGACCTGCCTTCGCCGCCGTCTAACGCTGCCACCTCCTAGCTGTGTGATGCGACCTTGGCCAAGTTATTTGGTTTCTTTGGGCATCCGCGTCCTCGTCTATATTTGGGCTTTTGTAAGAATGACACCCCATGCCATCATACACCAAGTCTCCAGAAATAGAAGCCATTATACGCTACAAGTTGGCACACACAGAACTGACCCCTCCTCCCAAGACCTCCTCCTTCAGCTTCTTTCTGTTAACGGGGGCACGCTCCCCCGATTTCCGGGGCTCTGGGCCTGATGTCACCTTGGTGTTTTTTCTCGCCTGTTCTCTGCAGTAAGTTCGATCTCCAGAAGCCTTCCTTGCATTTCCCTGGGGTCCGGCAGCTGCAGGCAGACGGCCTGTCGGCCCAGCGCCACGCACGGGCTCGGCCGTCTGCAGAGATGGGGGTCCTCGCTGTGGGAATCGCTGGAAGGTTTATTCCCCCACTTTTCTGGGGAGGGTGACTTGGAATCATGGTTGATTGGCCCGGATTCCCCTGAACGGATGTGGGCCTCCCCGGCTGGGCTCAGGAGGGCCAGCTGCCTTCTCTTGGATTGGCTGTTGACCTGTTGCTGTGGACCTGTCTGTTCTGGTGCAGATGGCATTCCCCGGGCACCACAGGGCGTCATGGGGATCGTTCCGAGTGCCGTTGGCTTGAAACACGTAGTGGAGTGGGCTTTCCCCGCCAGCTCGTTCCGTGGGCACTTAGTGGAATGCAAGCTGGGTCTGGCACCCCCTTGGCCAGGAGCCTCGTGCAAGGCCCAACCTGCCCGACCTTAAGGGGAGACCCTGGCGCGCGCCCGCAGAAGGCTGGTCCGTGTCTCTCACAGTGAAGCCTCGGTGCCGAGCCAGAGGCCTGGCCCCATGCGGACGGATGCTCACTAAATGCTGCTGAGCGTCGGGTGAATAAAGAAAAGGTGACGTCTCAGCTAAGGATGCTCCATGTCATGGATGCCCGAGAGCTCGTATGCCAACAGCGTGGGGTAGGTGAGAGCATGTGTGTGGGAGCCGGACAAGACTGCGTTTGGATTTTGCCTTGCCGCCTCCCGAATGCCTGATCTTAGCTCCTCTGAGCCCCACTTTCTCCTTCGTAAAATAGGGGTGAAGAGCACCTGCCTCTGGCGCTGGGGGCTCTCTGAGATGACCTGTGTCGGTGTTGGTCAAAGGTTGTGCTGTCCTGGGTGTCTCCTGTGAGCCCTGAGGGGTATTCCCTGGGCTCCCTCGTCTGAGCTTCAGGGTTGGCAAGCAGGGAGGCTTTCCAGGGGGCCTCGCAGATAGGGGTCGAGGTGGCTTGTGGTGATCTGTTCGCTCCTGGCACCCAACGCACACACGTACGGGGCCTCAAAACCCAGTAGGCGCTCAAGCCTTGAGTGTGTCAGCTTCCCAGGAAAGGCGTGGCTTCTGCGGGTGAGGCCACAAGTCTCGTCTGCCACGCGCTGCCTCCCACTCCTGCACCCCCAGTCCTTTGGCGTGGTCTTGGAGATCCGCCATCGTCTTGTAGCCAATCTCACCATCAGCAGAGACGGGGAAACAGAGGCCTCTCCACGGGACTTTGCGCTCCCGCGCCTGGCCCCGGACCGCAGCGTCTGCACGCTGGGGTGGAAACGAACGTGCCGGCTTCCGAGGAGGCTCGGCTGAGGAGGATAGCACACGCCCACGGGGTCCGTGTCTGTGTTCTTAAAGCGCTCAGCAGTCCGTCTGCGAGGCCGCCGCGGACGGTGCGTCCTTGAGCAGGGCTGCCGGGGGGAGTGAACCAGGCCCTGCAGAGGAGCTGGAGAAAGTGGCTAAACATATTCAGGCCAGAGGGGACGGGGCAGAGGACTTTCCTGTCAGCGGTTGCACACGTCTGTGGGACCTAGAGAGCACCGTGGGTTTTTTTAAGCCTAAAAAAAAGTTTGCACCTGGCTGATTTGGCTCAGTGGATAAAGCGTCGGCCTGCGGACCTCAGGGTCCCGGGTTCGATTCCGGTCATGGGCATGTGCCTGGTTGTGGGCTCAATCCCCCGTGGGGGGCGTGCAGGAGGCAGCTGATCGGTGATTCGCTCTCATCACTGATATTTCTGTCTCTCTCTCTCCCTGTCCCTCTCTGAATCAATGAAAATATATTAAAAAAAAAAAAAGTTTACTACATAGAAACATCAGTATTGGCCCCTGCTCGCTGATCAAGAGATCAGGTGACTTTGGAGGGGCAGCGAGGGGGTTGGAGGTGGTAGAAGTGAGAGTTCATGAAATAGTGGGATGAGCCCAGGACTGAGAATCAGAAAACTTGGTTGTAAATCTCTGTTCTGTCCCCGATTGGTGATGTGATTGATATGTGACTTCATCTGCCAGGGCCTCGTCTCCCCGTCACGCGAGGGCCCCACGGGGACCTGTGGAAGTCACCAGAGGTTGTGCGGACAGTACAGCCCCTGCCATCAGCAGGGCATTCAGCCCATCTTCTCGGACACCTTGGATTGGGGGTGGGGGGTGGGGGGCAGGAGGGAGACCTGGAGGGCACTGGAGTCTTGTTCCACGGGGAGCTGTTCTGATGGTGTGCTGGGGAGCCGTCCTCTGCCCAGATGATGGGGTTGGCGTCACGGCAGCGTTAAAAAGCTTCTGGCATAAAGCAAGGCAGTTGTGAGTGGAAGGGAGGGAGGAGGATAGAGCAGATAACAGAGAACGCACACCCAGGTGTGGGTGCTGGGCTGAGAGGGTGCTCAGGTGAGGGAGTGAGGAGACAAGCCGCTGTGAGCACACAGCAAGCAGCAGATGCTCAACCTGCTGCTGGGGTGGTGGTGGGGGCGGGGCGGGGGGGGGCAAACAGGGAAGGCAGGAGGGCCAGGCAGGCAGAGTGAGCCTCACCACTCCAGCTCCTGCAGAGGGGGCCTGAGTACTCGCAGGGGCCTCTGGGAATGGGAGGAGGCGCACGACTTAAGAGGGGGGCAAAAATAAAGTCTCTGTGATCAAAACAAGCGGGTCCTAATGCAATATTTTAATCGACTTTTAAAAATGTGTTTTTATTGATTCCCATCCCCCCCCTCCGCCCCCGAGAGAAAGGAAGGGAGAAGGAGAGATAGAAACATCCATCAGCTGCCTCCTGCACACCCCCTGCTGGGCATGGAGCCTGAAGCCCGGGCATGTGCCCTGATGGGGAATCACACCAGTGACCTCTTGGTGGAGGGGACAACGCTCAATCCACCGAGCCACACTGGCCTCGGTGTGACATTTTTAGAGTAGTTTTAGGTTCACAACAAAACTGAGCAAGAGGTACAGAGATTTCCATATCACCCCTGCCCTGCCCCTCCCCCCCATTCCTAGCCCCCTGCACTGTCAGCATCCCCATTAGGGGGAGACAGTAGCTACAGTGAGCGAACCTAGACTGACACCATCACAGTCACCCACAGTACGCAGTCCACGTTAGGGTTCAAATGTGAGTTTGGGGTTCTCCCATGGCTTTTCCTGGCTCGGCAGCTCATCCCTTTTTCGTGCTGAATAATATTCCACCGTCTGGATGTGCCACCGTTTACGTATCCACCCGCCTACCGCAGGGCATCTTGGTTGCATCTAGCTTTTGCCAGTTATGAATAAACCTACTCTGAACACCTGTGCCCAGGGTTTTTTTAAAAAATATATTTTTATTGGTTTTTTGTTTGTTTGTTTGTTTGTTTTTTTTACAGAGAGGAAGGGAGAGGGAGAGAGAGTTAGAAAAATCGATGAGAGAGAAACATCGATCAGCTGCCTCCTGCACACCCCCCACTGGGGATGTGCCCGCAACCAAGGTACATGCCCTTGACCGGAATCGAACCTGGACCGACCCTTCAGTCTGCTGGCTGATGCTCTATCCACTGAGCCAAACCAGTCAGGGCTGTGCCCAGGGTTTTGTGTGACATGTTTTCAACCCTTTGGGGAATGCCAAGGAGAGCAATTGCTGCATTGATACAGTATTTTTAAAAATCAAAATTAACCCCCCACAAACTAACTAATAAAAATGTAGCTAAAGATAGACTCTGACCCTGCACACAAACTAACAGAAATGCAACTAAAGATAGAATCTGCCCTGCGTGCTCTAGGCCTCGGCCTGCGCCCTGGTCATCCCGCCCTCTTGGGTGTTACCCTTGCAACTGAGCAGCTTTTTGATGGAAACTTTCCTACGCAGACTCACTCCGCCTTTCTGACAGACTCCGCCCCTAGTAGTTCCAAAAGGATTTACTCTTTATGGGGTGGGGTAATGCCCTCAGCGATTCCAAGTAACTCTCCGCTCCTTTTCTCCTTAGGGGAGGTCACCGTACCCAGCCTATACCCGCACTTCATGCCTGCTGGGGGCAGTCTGCGACCCTCAGGAATGTGTGCGCTGGGTAACGGAGGGGCGCTGTGAGTACACTGGGAGGGGGCGCTGCATGATTTTATACTTGGTGCCTAATTGTTTGCAAAGGGTTCCTTTGTTTATCTGTCCGACTTCCCACCTACTATCAACCAGATACTGTACGCTAGAGGCATTCATTCATGTGTGCATTCACACGTTTCTCAAGCTCCTGTTGTGTGGCAGGCTTTCCTTGGTGCAGGGAACACAGAGGCGGATACATGGGCCCTGACCTAGAAGTGCTAACAGCCCACTGGGGAGACAAGTGCGGGGCGATGAGGGTGGTGAGGCCCAGGCTGGAGGATTTGCCCAGGATGCCGCAGGGCACAGAGGGGGACCATTTAACGTGCTTCTACCTGCAGGGTTGGAACATGTGAGTGCCAGATTTTTTTGTTTTTGGTAATCCCCACCCGAGGATATTTTTCCATTGATTTTTAGAGAGAGTAGAAGGGAAGGGGGGAGACACAGAGAGAGACACATGGATGTGAGAGAGACACATCGATAGAGTACCTCCTACACTCACCCCAACCAGGGCCGGGGAACCTGCAACCAAGGTTCATGCCCCTGGACCAGAATCGAACCCGGGACCCTTCCGTCGGTGGGCCGACGCTCAAGCCACTGAGCCAAACTGACTGGGCTGAGTCCCAGGATTAAGCTAACGGGGGGCGGGGAGGGGAGGAAAGCATTTCAGCAGAGGGGACTACACGTGTGAAGCCATGACTCCCCCCTGTCCTCGGTGTGCCAAGGGGTCTGAGGGCCATGCCCTCGGCATGCTCCCTGCAGGCCCCTCCAAATAACGCCGCTGTCCGTGCAAGAAGAGAGGGCCCACTCTGCAAGTGCAGCCTCCTGGCAGGGGCCCCGTGCGTGCACACCGACCTCCCCACCCTCCCTCCGCCTGCACTTTCTGGGACTGCCAGGGCCCTTGTGTGACCCCACTGGGCTCATGAGTCAGGCCCGTCCACTGTGGCAGCCCCGTCCCCAGTTCAGTGCGTGGTTCACAGTGAGTGCTCAGTAAAACCTTTGTTCAGTGAGGGAATGAATGAGGGAATGAATGAGGGAATGAATGAGGGAATGAATGAATGAGGGAATGAATGAATGAGGCAATGAATGAATGAGGGAATGAATGAGGGAATGAATGAAGGAATGAATGAGGGAATGAATGAATGGAGGTAAGAGCAACAAGTTTAAGGACTCACCAGTGTACTTAGCACCTGGATTCTCTTATATGTTCCTTTTATATTCTTTTAGTATTACCTAATGTGTGAACGTTGGATATAGGCGGCATCCAATACGTATACACTTGAATTATGATCTACTGGCTGATAGTGGCCTGGGAAGCTAGACCCGCGCCTAGGCCTTGTCCAAAGACTGGTAGCTTCTCCTCCTCTTCCCTCTCCTGCCAATGGGTCCCTGTGGCAAGTCATTGCCTGTGGGCTGGACCCCCGAGGTCAGTGGGTGTAGCCTTTACAACATGATAAACTGCCCCTGCCTTGTATGTTCGGCTTCCAAAGTAAAACGGAGAGGAATTAAGAACTATTATACAATCGTGGGCAGCACCAATGCAATGATGAAAGGGTAGCTTAAAAATACACCCCTTAGCTGGCCGGTGTGGCTCAGTGGGTGATCATCGACCTATGAACCAGGAGGTCAAGGCACATGCTGGGGTTGTGGGCTTGGTCCCCATGGGGGGGTGTGCAGGAGGCAGCTGCTCAGTGATTTTCTCTTATCATTGATGTTTCTGTCTCTCTCTTCCTCTCCCTTCCTCTCTGAAATCAATAATATATATACATATATATGTGTATTTTAAAAAATACACTACTTACACATCCCCTGCGCATTTCAAATAGCTATACTGATTAACAGATCCCTTCATGGAACAAACACATTATTTATTAGTGGACAGTGTTCAAAGACTAGAGCTTGGATAATACAACAGTCTGGAAAAGTGTGGCCTTCAGCTAGAGATAATGACAGAATCCATCGTTCTAAGGGCTGGGTCCTCTGTGTACTTTGTCTGCATCCCCGGACAAGTTTCCTCTTCTCCCCGAGTACTTCCCCATCTGTCCGATGGAAACGGGACGCCTGGCTGGCTCACCACACCAGCGCTGCTGTGCAGATTGAATGCAGTCATGGAAGTGAAGGTGTTTTGTGAACCACAATGTGCTGCAGAAATAGAGAGAATTATTATTATTATTATATTTTTATTAAAAATAAATCTGAATAATATTCATAGAGGATGCAAAATTGCTACCTTTCTAGGAACATGGGGGTGGTAGGGACATCAGCCCTCAGCAACCCCCTGCCCCTAAACCAGAACCCACAGAGCAGGGATGTGGGAGAGCCTTCTAGAAATGCAACTGGCAAAGTCTGTCTCTAATGGATGCGCTTAGTCATCTGCAGTCATAAAGCAAGACGAAGTGGGCATGCCCGAGGGCTTGAGAGCGCTCCATCTCCGATCAAGGGGACCCTGCTGTAACCCCAGGGAGACGGGCCTGCACGTCACTGCAAGGGAGAAAGCAGGACCCTCGTGGCTTGTATTGCACTCGACCCTCCAAGCCGTGATGTGGCACTGCTTCCACGTGGTCTCCAGGGAACCCACCTCCAAGTCACCTGGGCACTGTGTGCAGGGGAGTGGGTGGTTAAGCGCACGTTCTGGGGCTCCGTATCCCAGAACCGTGAGTCAGCATCTCCAGCGTTAAAGACTCACCCCAGGTTCCAGAACAACTATGTCGTAGAGTTGGTTTGATACTAGTCCACTTAGGGGCATCTCCTTATCTTTTTTTTTAATATAATTTTTTAAAAAGTACACTTTTTATTGATTTCAAAGCAGAAGGGAGAAGGAGAGAGGTTGAAACATCAATGATGAGACAGAATCATTGATCAGCTGCCTCCTGCACGCCCCACACGGGGGATCGAGCCCGCAACCCAGGCACATGCCCTAATTGGGAATCGAACCGTGACCTCCTGGTTCATAGGTCAATGCTCAACCACTGAACCACACCAGCCAGGTGCATCTTATTATCTTAAGGTGAAAGCAACATTTTCAGAAGGGGGAAATAACTGATTTAGGGAGAAGAGGACTTGTTTCTAAAGGAAAATGAAATATGTATAGGATGGGCTAAATGAAGTCATGACTATGGTGTGTAAATATTTTAGAAACACGTTTAAGTGGTGGCATCTAGATGTTTTATTCAGGTAGCAAGCCGCTAGCGTAAGTAGGTAATGGAATGACATAAGCAAAGAGAACATGGGCCAGACATCAAGGAAAACACCCTGACAGTGTGAAGAAAAAAGTTAGAGAATCATTTCACATTGTTCAGTCAACAGAACGTCGGTCCATTCAGTGGGAAACAAAGCAGTTGGGCAGCGTTTGAAAAAACAAACCAATCGCGTGGTTAAAATTTCTCTCTCTTAAACCGTTGTTCTGCGGTCTGAAGCTTTGTTATCCTAAGTCACAGGAATCAAGGTTCTTAGTAAATGAAAATGGGGCAGACGTTGAGGAAAAGAAGGAACTACTGTTCTGGCCTCGAGCTAAAATGTAGAGAAACAGAAAGTCAGCCTAAAACGGCGTTGAGCATCATTCTGTGGCCTTGGGCCCCGCCCTCGAAATGGTGTCTGCACCAAAGAAGGTGACATTTACTGAGAACTGGCTCTGTGCCAGGTCCCGTCTCACTCACTCGGCACAGCCTGTCGGGGAGGTGTGATCCAGTTCGTGGGTGGGGAAAGTCAGGCTTAAAGAACATAAACTCCTAGGAAATGAAAAGCCTGGGATTGGAGTCCTCATCGGACTCCAGAGTCCATGCTTTCCCTCCTCAGACAGGCCTGGAGCACAGAGCTCCGTGGCCCTCACTGGGGCTTCTCTTTGTACCTAAAGATGGGCGAAGGGGAGCTAACGCGTCACGCAGGTACCGACGAGGAAACTGCCTCGGAGCTACCTTGACACTGGGGGCTCTGGGAGCAATGGCTGTGCCGCCTCCTTTCAGATCCTGCCATTGTCCACAAAGACTTGCTGTTGTGAACACTGGTAAGATCAGAGTTAACGGGGTGGCTGGTGGAAGGGTGCCATTTGGGCAACCTTTCAAGCCCAAGGGAGGTCTCAGAACCAGAGCAATGATGATGGAAATTGTCCTTCTCTCTATCCCTCGCTCCTCTTTTTCCTCTCCCTCCTCATCTTCCACCACCACCAACCTCAGCTAACATCACCATCACTAGTACCACTCTCACTACCATCACCACCATCTCTCTCACCACACCTACCACCTCCACCATCTCTATCACCTCCACCATCTCTATCACCTCCACCATCTCTATCACCACCACCACCATCTCTATCACCACCATCACCATCTCTATCACCACCACCAGTTCCACTCCCATTACCATCACTACCATCTCTCTCACCACCATCACCATCTCCATCTCCATCTCCATCACCACCATCACCATCTCTATCACCCCCATCACCATCTCTATCACCATCACCATCATCTCTATCACCACCACCACCATCTCTATCACCACCACCATCACCATCATCTCTGTCATCACCACCACCATCATCACCATCTCTATCACCACCTCCAGCATCACTGGTTTATGAGAAAAATTTAATATTATGCATTTAATATTCATGAACATTCCTCACCAACACCCCTAACCCAAAGAACCCAAAGCCATGTTCCATGCTAGAGGTTCTACCTTTTATACCAGCCACCCTTTGGGAGCATGAAGTAGACCAATGACCTCAATATAAAAACAAAAACAGCCAGAATTCCTTCCTCCTCAAACAGGTATTGAGTACAGGTGTTGTCCTTGCAAAAGGACAACAGGGTCCTCAACCACCTACCCAGTCGTTAAGACGTCAGAATCCCTTTACAATGAAACCAGATCTAAGATACAAAGGGAGGTCGGCTCTCCTCCAGCATCAAGGGGTTACAAGAAAGCAGCGTCTGGTAAGCCCCCGGCATCATGGCCTCTCTTCACATGTGGCCCCGAGTGGGAACTCAGAGCCGTGGTCTCAGGGCCTTGAGCATAAACACGTGATGGATAGGTTCTGCAGTGGGGGTGTAGCCCCTCCAGGAAATCTCAGACTGGGAACCTGCTGCCATAAACACGGGAAAGGCTTGGCGTCGGAGGGCTTGTTTTGGAAGCTGAAAACTGGCTTGGACAACAGTGGAGCCCCACAGCTCCCTCCCTGCGCCTCGCTGGGAGGCCCAGGAAGCCGTCCGGGGCCCCCCGGGGCGTGGAGCCGCTCTGCTTAGGTAAGAGCTCTGTGCAAATAGGCCCCGCTGGGCCTGCAGACAGTAAACAGCTCCCCACTGGCTTCGGGCACAAGCAGCATCCACAGGACCAGACTTCAGATCCGAGTGCAGAAGAGGGGCTGGGCCTGCACTTGTGCCTGAGGAGTGGAGAGGGCTCCAGGACGGCCACTGGTCTCGGCGTGGGCCTGTGACGGGCGGCACGAAGATGGGAGTCCACTGGGCAGGCGGGCGTGGAACCGGCTCTGCCAGGACTTGGACAGGAAATGTGCAATCAGCGTCAGGGTTGTGGAACCGGCTCTGCCAGGACTTGGACAGGGAACGTGCAATCAGCATCAGGGTCGGGGTTGCTCCGGTAAAGACAGCTTTGGCTGACACAGCGAAAGGGAGAGAGAGAGAAGACGGAAAGGGTAAGGCTCAGGAAAGAGCTGCGTCCGTCAAGTATCTTCCAAGGAACTTATTGTAAGGGGTGAGGTTCTCCTCCGTCTGCCTGGTCCAGAGTTACCATACAAGATTGGGTGGAATTGGGGAGCAATCCCCCCGTGCTGGGGTATTTTGATCAATAAAATAAAATGGAAGTTGAAGGGAAAGTCAATGGGGAAAGCACACACAGAAGACACTTCCCCATCTCTGAGCCTCCATCTCTGCATTTTGACATTCTGTTTTATTTTATTATTTATTTTTCATTTTGACATCTTAGACGACGAACCAAGTCAACGGAGGGGGAAGTGTTTCAGATACGATCGATGGGAATGTGTCTCCCCTACGGACGGTGTTGGCTCCATGTCTTGATCTCCCCTTCTGCCCATGGTTGGCCTGACACTTGCTTCTCCGTCTCCCCCCAGGCCCCCCTCTTGCCTTCAGTCCTCATCGTGGCTGCCCTCCCAACAGGTGGATTCTTCCTTGCTGAGCAGGACCCCAGCCAGGATCCCTTGTGTTGCTAAAAGCCACACTGACTTGGTGCTGCCTTTTTCCAGCAGCTACATAAGGGTGTTGTCTTAGAAGACTGGCCCTTCAATGGATGGTCATTTCCCTTACCCATTTCTCCATCTACTCATCGATTCACTGTCATTCATTCGGCACCCGTTACTGCCAGGCGCTAGGCCAGCTCTTGGCCCTACGAAAGTGCGGAACGCCTGGCCCCGTGTAATGTAGTGGGGTCTCCAATGGGTGGTGCGTGAGGTCTGAGAGGTTGGCGACCGCTGCTAAGCATGGAAGCGGCCAAAGAGAAAGAAAGCGTTGAGATCAGGGCACTTCCTGCTGTGTGATCTCGGGCACATTATTGACCCTCTCTGAGCTTCAGACTGCCCCAAAGGGCTGTTGTAAGGATCGATGACAGAACATTGGCGCAGCGCTCACTGGAATGGCTGGAATGTAGTAGTTGCTCCGTTAATTGCCCTTTTTTCCCTTCTGAAGGACTCACAGTTGGGCTGTGAGACTGCGTGTAGTGGGGGTGGGGAGGGAGGGGGGGCAAGGGGTAATTTTGGAGGCAGTGGGTAGGGGGTTGGGAAATCTGGAGCGTGGGGGACGGTGCCGGGTGGAGGCGTCTTGGTTGAGCAGCCTGTTGGTTTTGGGCACGCGCCAGCGGGAAGGTAGGGCGTCAGGGCCGCCAAGGGCGTGTCTGTGTGGAGACCGGGTGGGAGGGAATGCGGCCGAAGACCTTTGCCTTTCTGCTCAAGACCAGGCTGTGTGGTGGGCGCTGTAAACAAGGGTTGTTTGTTTTGACTAAAATAACCCACCTCTGGTACCCCGGTCTCTGCTTCTGCTGTTTTCCCATCACGTCTGTGAGGTTCAGCGTGGGCCTGAGATAAAGGGCCGGCTCTGAGGTACCTCGTGGCTGTGGCAAGTGGCCGTGTAAGCGTGGCCTTTGGACCAGGCCGGGTCGGGGGCAGCCTCATAGGCCAGCTCTGGACATCTGCCGCTTTCACTGCTGACCAATGACACTCGCCTTCTGGCCTGGCTTCTGGTCTCCACCGCCGAGCCGGCCCCTCCATCCTCCATCCTCTGGTCCAGCCGGGGCCTCAGAGACACGTGCCAGGGGCCTGGGTGCGGGCCCTGTGTGGGCAGGCGCACCAGACAGCTAGCTCCATTTGGCTTCTGTTTCTGCTGCCTGACCACCTTCCCTTACGCACCCCTTCCGCTGCTGCTGCTTCTTTTTTTAAAAAAATATGTTTTTATTGATTTCAGCGAGAGGAAGGGAAAGGGAGAGAGAGAGAAGCATGGATGAGAGAGAAACCTCAGTGGCCTGCCTCCTGCACACCCCACAAGCCGGGCCTGTGCCCTCACCGGGAATTGAACTGTGACCTCCTGGTTCAAGGGGCGATGCTCAACCAACTGGGCCACACTGGCTGGGCCCCCACCCCTTCAAAAGCCCTCCCCCTCCCCGTGTCCTCTCCTTCCTTCAAGTCTGTCGCCGTCTCCAGCCTCAGTATCTACCGCCCTGTTTGCTCACACTGAGGCTGAGCCCGAGCGAGCAGCCAACCCAAGGGAGTGCGGTGGCCTGGACAGCACAGGGCTCCTGAGCGAGTGTGAGGGGCGCCCTGGGCAGCCCGGCCTCAGAGGTCAGCACCGGGGCCTCACAGCAAAGCCCATGTGGGGTGGCGTCTCGGGAATCTGCCTTCCTGATGGAAAGATACTCTCGGGCCTGAGGCAGTTTGCGGGGCCTCGAGCCATCCTCCCCTCCTGGGTGGGAGAGCCACTCACTCCCCTGCGGTTCCATTCCTCTTCCCTGGCCCACCGCCCACCCCCCACCGCCCACCGCCCACCCCCCAACCCCATAATCACACCAGGGCCTGGATCTGCTTTCAGCGCATCTCAAAACAATTTGAAAGGACAAATGCAGGTCCCAGGTGCTCAGCCGCCTGCCCTTGGTGAGTTTCCAGAAATAGCTCCTTCCCAGCTCCTTAGCCTTGGTGCCGGCCCGCAGGCCACATTTACATAATTCATGGGCTCCCGTCTCCAGCGGAGGCAGCAGCTAAAGAGGGGCCACGCACTGCTCACTCAGTGTGCGACTTGGGGAGTGAATGTCCATCCCCAGCGATCCACTTACCCACTTGTAAGGGGGGCGGGGGGGGGGGCGTCTACAGCCGGACAAACAGGACGCAGGAGGTGAGGCTGAAGTACCGAGGCAGGGACTCTGCTCCATGAACATGGCTGCTGCCATGACAGGTCCCACGCTTGGCTGCGGCCGGGGTGGCCTCAGGCTGTGGCCCCATCGAAGCTTTGGTTTTTCTCCACCGCCCCCTTGACAAGCGTCCCGGGAAGAGAGGGAGGAAGGGAGAGACTTTGGGATCCGGTCCATATGGCCGTCCCCCTGCCCTGGTTTGCAGAACCAACGCTAGCCCCGAGGAAGGGTAAGCCCGGGTCCGGGTCCCGCCTCTGCCCCGTGTGACTGCCCCATTGCTTCCCTCTCGCCGCTCTCCTTCGTTCGCTGTAAAATCCCTGTCTCGTCGGGATGGATGAGGATGACATGAGATGACGTATGGAAAGGTTAGCACAGAACTAGGCTGGGTCCGAGTAGGGATCCACAAGGGGTTATTGTAATTAGAATGAATGGTCATTTTAGAGCTAGAAGTCTTCAGAGATGAGAAATACTCAACTCTCAAAAGGAGGAGAGAGAAAAGGAAAGCAGGTTCCTTCTTCTTTTTTAAATTCTTTGTTGTTTAAAGTATTACGTAAGTCTCCTTTTTCCCCCATGGACCTCTCCCCGGCTGCCCCCACCCCCAGCACATGCCCTCACCGCCCCCCGCCCCACTGTCTGGGTCCATTGTCCATTGGTTATGCTCATATGCACGCATACAAGTCCTTTGGTTGATCTCTTACCCCTCACCGCCCGCCTTCCCTCATAGGTTAGACAGTCTGTTCGATGCTTCTGTCACTGGTTGTTTTTTTGTTCATCAGTTTATGTTGTTCATTATATTCCACAAATGAGTGAGATCATGTGGCATTTATCTTTCTCCGACTGGCTTATTTTGCTTAGCATAATGCTCTCCAGTTCCATCCATGCTGTTGCAAATGGTACGAGTTCCTTCTTTTTTATAGCAAAATAGTATTCCATTGGGTAGATCAGTGGTCGGCAAACTCATTAGTCAACAGAGCCAAATATCAATAGGACAATTGAAATTTCCTTTGAGAACCAAATTTTTTAAACTTAAACTTCTTCTAACGCCACTTCTTCAAAATAGACTCAGCCCAGGCCGTGGTATTTTGTGGAAGAGCCACACTCAAGGGGCCAAAGAGCCGCATGTGGCTCGCGAGCCGCAGTTTGCCGACCACTGGGGTAGATGTACCACAGTTCTCTAACCCACTCACCTGCTGACGGGGGAGTGGGTTTCTTAGCGTGTGCTCACCCTGTTCTAGCCTCTCCAGCCTACAAACCCACTATGTCCAAATCCTCCTCGCACTGACTTCTGTTTTCTGGGAAAAGATTGCCACCGATGCTGAGGTCTGGCCCATTTGTCAGAGTAGATTTTGACATCTAATCATCGCCCATTTGAAAGATGAGAAAACCGAGGCTCACCCGGTGAATGAAGTGACTTACCTAAGGCGGTGAGGGCCCGGGACCATGTCCAGGTCTCTGCTGCAACCCCGGTGCTCTCTCTGTCACTGACAGTGCCACTCGGCCACTCCACTCCCTGTCCCCCGGCCACTCACTCCCTGCTCCCCTGACCCAGCAGCCCCCCGGCCCATGAGCCCACCTCTTCCAAAGGCAGACCGACACTTTGGGAGCCTCAGGAGTGACACGTCCCAGACATTATGATTATGAAAAACATCAGAGTCCCCCTGGGAGTTTAGTGAAGTCAGTCATCAGGCTGTCCCCCGCCGGCACCTCTCCGTCTCTTACAGAATGCCCGACGCCCCTGTGTGCACCACGCCTCATCTTCTGCCCTCTGGTCTCTCTATTGCATCTCATAGGCAGCGCGAAGGAAACCTCCACGTGGAGGAGATCTCCCGCCGACACCTAATAAATGGAAACGGTTCGGGCACAGGAGGGAACCAATTTCCTTGCAGGCCGAGGCTCCCACCCGAGATCCTCTGGGGTTAATAGCTGAGCTTGCATTGTGCTGACTTTGCGGAGTGGTGTGACATGGTGGCAAGGCAGGGAAATGCACGCTCGGCCCGAGTTCAGCCGAGCCAGAGAGGCAGAGCTGAGGGTGCTGGGAGGGGCCTGCCTCTGGTTCTTGGGCCCGGCCTGGCTGCGGCAGAGCCTCAGGCGAGGGTCTGGGGTGGGCGAGGAGGTGCAGACGTGGAGCGGGTCAAGGGGAGGCCGCTCTGCAGGGTGTGTCTGGGGCCCAGCACGTCACCAGCTCCCTTAGGCTCTGTGCACAACCATTACGAGACTCTCCTCTGTGCTGGCCACCCCCCGCCTGTCTGCTCCCAAACCACCTCACCGGGAACACCTGTTTCGTTCTTCCTGGGATTATAGTAGCTTTTTTTTTTTATAATTTCCCACTGGGTTTTAAGTTTCTTGAGATGAGGGACCGTGTTGTAAGCACCTCTGGCCTTTGAGCCCTTGCAGAAATAAGTGCCCGCTATGCATTTGCTGAATGAATGAATCGATAAACCCACGAACAAGGTACGTGCTTGGTAATTATTTATGGACTATGGCCTATAATGGGTTTTGGCAGGATAATCCCTCTTCTGGGCCGGGAGCTCCTTAGCAGAGTCCGCCTAATCAAGGGACTGTCTTTCTGTGTTACCCGACTGTCCCTGCAAAGTGGTTGAGACTTGTAAGCATCATATGAAACTGACCAATGTAACGTGATGATGACTTCATAGGTGGGGCGGGGGGCCTATGCTGTGGTTAGAATACAAGAGCCTGATTTAGCTAAATGTGTTTGGAAGTCTGAGGCGTCGTTCGCACAGTCCCTGAATGACGGGCCATTGTTATTAAGGCTCAAGGTGACCCCCGGCTGGCCCCGGGAGAGACGGCCAATGTGCCTGTTTGTTGGGGCGGCTGGAGCTCCCTGGGAAGTTCTGTCCCTCCCCGGCCCGCCTTGGAAGGTCCTGGTTTTCTTGGAAGAGATCACAGGCTATCAGAACGAACCCACGTACACACTCATCACTTCAGCGGAACCACACCTGATGGAGGGATAGGCCATCCTCTCCCTTCATTCACCTTTGGCCTGCGTCTCCTCCCGCTCTTGCCTGACGGATCTTGGGAGGACCAGAGTGAACTTTAGCCATGCTTGCGTTTCACCAATGCCCGGGTCTTTGTCTAAAGGACCGCTTGCTAGGAAGTGAGTCCCGAAACAGCATTTTAAAATAACTAGCACCCGTTGAGATGTTACCTGCCAGCCACTGGCACGCACTTTGCATGCACCAGCCTCCTCTCGTTCACAGGGCACCGCTAGGAGGGCGCGTCTTCTGTGCTGCAGACGGGGAGAGTGGGTTGGTGGTACCTTATCGTTACCTTTCCTCTCCTTTTTTTTTTTTTTTTTAAATATATTTTATTGATTTTTTACAGAGAGGAAGGGAGAGTGATAGAGAGTTAGACACATCGATGAGAGAGAAACATCGATCAGCTGCCTCCTGCACACCCCCCACTGGGGATGTGCCTGCAACCAAGGTACATGCCCTTCACCAGAATCGAACCTGGGACCCTTCAGTCCGCAGGCCGACGCGCTATCCAGTGAGCCACACCGGTCAGGGCACCTTTTCTTTTCTATGAAAGGTTCAGAGGCAGCTGCTCCGTGAAAGGGTGGCTGGCCATTCACAGCCCAGTGGCGGCTGCTCACATTTGTACGGAACTTGTGCATGAGTCACTGGTGAACATTATCTCATCGGGACCTCTCCCGGCCGGCCGTCTGTGGTCTGTGCCCTGCGCATGCCCCGGCTTACCTATAAGGGGGCTGAAGACAAGACAGGGCAACGTGTCCAAGGACAGTAAGTGATAGAGACAGAACGGAGGCTCCGGGTTTATAGTGGCACGTCCCGCGTTCTCTTTGCTTTACTCAAACACGTGCTCTGAGCTCTACGTGGCCGTCGTCATTCTAGAAGCTCATCTGGCTGGTAGAGGGGGTGACACCCTCAGAGTCTGGGCACCTGCAGGTCTCCTGGGGGAAAGGCGGGGGACGGGTGAAGGCAGAGGGGATGCAGGAAGGGCAGGGGGCATCCTAAAGGAAGTCTGCCAGCTTGATGCCCCTGCCAGG
This sequence comes from Plecotus auritus, assembly GCF_963455305.1. Lineage (NCBI taxonomy): Eukaryota > Metazoa > Chordata > Mammalia > Chiroptera > Vespertilionidae > Plecotus > Plecotus auritus. The sequence goes on from NC_137778.1 coordinate 35,445,769, forward strand.
GGGTGAGTCTGCTTTGGGCTCGGAAGTGGCCACTGGAGCCCATCCTAATCCAAAAAGACGTAAAAAATCGTTGTTGTTCTATGACTCGCCTGGCTCAGCCGAATGTTTTCCCCAGCTAAGCAGTAACGGGAGTCCGCGAGCACAGGCCTGCGGGGCGATCCCACGGGAACCCGCTGGCCTTGGTGTTTACACAGGATGAGACAGACCGGAGGGCGGCTCCGGCAGGGGGCACGGAGCCTGCAGGGAGGGTCCCAGGGTCTGTGGAAACCGGAGCCCCGTGGCGGGGATGCAGTCGGTCCTCAGACACGAGAGGCCTGGTGGGGATTGGCGAGGGAGAGCGCGTTCCCATTTCTTGCGCCGGTTGGTCAAAAGCAGATTAAGAGCAGAGCAGTGTGTGTTCTCAGCGGGAGGAGAGGTGAGCGGCGTGCCCGCCACGGTGCCAACGCTCGTGTGTTCATGTTCATGCACTCGGTCCGTAGACCTCTGTGAGCCCCGGGTGGGGCCACGGGGGAGGGGCTGGGGTCTTGTCCTCGGGCTGCTCACAGTCTAGGTGGGAGGCAGACATGGCAGTAAAGGGGTCCTCCTCCGAGTGTCAAGCACCCAGAGCGCAGGTGGAACTAGGCAGCGTCGACAGGGAAGGTGGGGGGTTCACTCTAAGGGAGGTGGCCCCCAGGCTTCCTGGAGGAAGCATCGTGTGAGCGGGGCTGGTGCAGCACACAGACAGCTGCCCAAGGCGTTCGTGGGCAGTTCGGCGAGTCGCCACAAGTTGGGATAAATCTGTGTACCCAGCACCCAGGAAGCCCCACCCAGTTGTTGGACACCGCCCACCCTGGTCCCTCCCGGGATAGCCACTCCCCTGAGGCATAGGGTAGTGGTATGTGTTCTGACCTTTGCATACATGGAAGCATTCTTCATACGCTCCTTGGTGGCTGGGATGAAGCTGAAAGGGTAGCTAGGAACTCATTGGGGGCGGCGGGGGTGGGGGGGGGCAGAGAAGGGCATTGAGGGGAGAAGGGGTGGTGTGCTGGAGGCAGAGAGACAGCCAACATCATGTGTGTGAACCGCCAGCCTCCAGCACTGCTAGAGCATCAGCCCAAGAGGGAAGGCGTGAAATGGTTTTGGAGAGGAAGGCAGGGAGAGAGGCCATGGAGAACGTTCTATACCATTTTCGGGCTTTAGCCTAGAAACCTGTGATGCCCCAATCTGGCCGGCCATCAGAGTCACCTGGGCAATTTTTTTTCTTCTTTTTAAATAATATGTTTGTATTGATTTCAGAGAGGAAGGGAGAGAGAGACAGAAACATCAATGATGAGAAAGAAGCATTGATGGGCTGCCTCTGGCACGCCCCCTCCTGGGGACCGAGCCCACAACCCCGGTATGTGCCCTGACTGGGGATCGAACCCTGACCTCCTGCTTCCTAGGTCGATGCTCACACGGCCACTGAGCCACACCGGCCAGGCTCCTTTGCCCCTTCAGTGACACATGGAGGCTGGACTTAGTCCTGGACCCGTTCAGCTCTTACGTTGAGAGCCCCACACTGGACATCAGGAGGCCTGGTGCGGGGACCACGGTACGCAGCCCAAGGGCAGCGTGGGGGTCAGCCACCAGCTCCGTGCCCAAGACAACCAAGAGAAGGCACAGCCCGGGCAGAGAGGGGGTAGCGGAGGGAATGCCATGCCATCTGATCCGTAGCTAATTACCCCTTTGGAAGTGCGCTCTGGGGACATGTCCGTGAAGGACGTCACGGAGGTGGGGGAAGAATGCGGCCTGTTGTCTGGGCCCCGGACACAAAGGCCCGTCTGTGCGCACATGGGCACCCCCATCCCGGCCCGATCAGCTGCTCTTGTTTCCTCCTCCGCCATCACAATGCAACTACAGACTCACAGGCTGCCCTTGTGCCCCCGCCCCAGGAGCGCTGAGCAATGGGACCTGTGCCCACTGGGTGCCTGCTGAGCACAGCCCGCAATGCCAGCCTCCCGGCCCACTTGGCTCCCGGAGAATCTCGGATTTCAATAGCCTGCTTCTCCCTGCCCTCATTTGCTGCCCTCTCTCATCTTCCCTTTCTCTCACCCGCCCCGCACGCGTGTGAGTGGCAGATCCAGGGTGATCTGGCCCCAGCTGATCGCCGGGGAGCCAAGCCTGGAAGCCTGAGCGATGACCAGCTGGCGCATCCCGCGGGGCAGGGTCACTCTAGAAGCGCCGTCCTCGGGCGGCTGGCGGAGCAGCGGCTGCCCTGGCCCCACCACGCGGATCCCCAGGAAACCGGGCAGGGACTTGCTCTCCGGGGGAGTTCCTGCCAGTGCCCAGCAGGGAGCCAGCGTGGCATCGGAGTCAGGAAGCCTGGGATGTGAATATGGACCTTGGCGTTCTGCTTGCAATAGTCGAGGCTCTTAACTAACCTCTGCATCTCAGTTTCCTTGTTTATGTAAAGTGAGGATCATAGTTCTCACCGCGTGGGGTTGTTGCGAGCTTTCCATGGGCCCTGGTAGAATGCAACTTCTTCTTCTTCTTCTTTTTTTTTAATTCAGAGAAAGGAAGGGGGGGGAGAGAGAGAGAGAGAGAGAGAGAGAGAGAGAGAGAGAGAGAGAGAAAGAAACATTGAAACATTGGCTGCCTCTTGCACGCCCTCTGCTAGGCACCGAGTCTGCAACCCAGGCATGTGCCCCGACCTGAGATCAAACTGAGACCTCTCGGTTCGTGAGTGGATGCTCAACCACTGAGCCACACCGGCTGGGCTGAGGGACACCATTTAACCCATAGCAGCCTCCCAGGCCCCTGTAAAGACCTGAGCTTTTTCTTTGAGTGACACGGAGCCATTGGAGGGGCTTGAGCTAAGAAGGCGGGACATGCTGTGATTACATTTAAAGGGATGCCCGGACTCTCAGAGGTTATTTTTCTCTCTCGAATGTGGGGCTGGGTGCCTCAGTCCCTCCGGAGAGTCTGCCGTGTGTTAGACGGCGATGAGGGTTTCTTCTCCTGATGGCTCCATGGGAAGGGGTGCTCAGGGGACCTTCCTTTCATCGCTCTTATACCCAGTGGCTGACGGGCTCCGTGAGCTGGGCCTCCGCGCCTCCCCCCCCCCCCCCAGTCTGTTACCAGCACCAGCCCCCCCTCCTCCCCGCCAGGCCTCGGGATCTGTCTTCCCTACAGCAAGCCCGGCAGGTCAGTGGGCACCCTGCAGCCCACTCCTCCCAGCCGCGCACCTGGCAGAGTCCAGGCCTCTGTTGGTGCCCTTATCTCTGCCCTCTGCCCTTAGAGCCCTTTGCTGCCTTTGGGTTCTGTCTACCTCGGCCCTGCCCTGTCCCCAGCTAAACTCAGCTCACTCTTTCTCTGGATGGGTATTTGTAGAAGGATCAACTCTAAAAATCACTCTAATTATAACCCCCCCCCCCCAGGGCTAGTAATGGCATTGAAAAATCTGGTCTCCTTGTGGCTGCTCACAGAAGATATTCCTAGACTTCTTTAGAAAGGTAATGTGGCGATATGTGTGAAGTATAAAGAGATCTAAGTATGCTTATATCCGTTGATTTGGGAATCTCACGTTTGGGAATATAGCTAAAGAATATAAGCCCGAAGAGGAAAACACTTCCTATAAATGAAAATGTACATCGCAGACATTTTTTATGTGGAAGAACTGGAAATAATAGTAATGACTAATGTTCATTAAGTGCTTATTACGTGCTAGGCACCATTCAATTCTTTACGTTTGTTTTTTATCGAATCCTCCCCACATCTCTATACGACAGAAGCAGCTAATACCTGGTGAGGACTGTCATGACCTCCATATAACGTAGGTGACTTCCTGCAGGCACCTAGTGAGTGGGAGGAAAGCCCAGTGGTTTGGACTGGGGGCCTGGGGACTGCCCTGCGGCGAGCGTCATCCCCTTACCTGGGAATGTCACCATTTCCTGCCCCTTTCCCCCTCGGTGATTAGAATTCAACAGGGTAAGTGCCATAGCCTGGCCGCTCAATTATAGGAATCACCACCAAGCAAGCTCTTCCCCTCCCTCCTTGTCAAGTTGGGGTTATGAGTCTGATAGGACTTTTCAATGAATTGGATTAATTTTTTAATGGAATAAGTTGGGGGAGGGCCACATCATTATAAATGGAACTCAATTAAGCTTCTCAAGACCGTCTGCATCCTGGTTTTGTTCATTTAGGACGGTAGCTCTCAAGTATGTTTTTCACTCTGCATCTCACCACACACGCTGTCTTCATCCCAGATGTTGGGTCGCTCAGGGCCAAGCAGGGCCTCTCCCCAGGTTAGGGTAATCGTGCTAAAACTCACCCACTACTACCTTAAAGTCCTATATAATAAAACCCTAATATGCAAATCGACCGAACGGTGGAACGACCGCTTGCTAGCACACTGACCACCAGGGGGCAGACGCTCAATCCAGGAGCTGCCCCCTGGTGGTCAGTGCACTCCCAAGGGGAGCACCACTCAGTCAGAAGCCGGGCTCATGGCTGGAGAGCACAGCAGGGTGACGGGGGCCTCTCCCACCTCTGGCAGAGCTAAGGACCCCTTGGGGGTCCCGGACTGCGAGAGGGCGCAGGCCAGGCTGAGGGACCCCCCACGCTCAGTGCACGAATGTCATGCACCGGGCCTCTAGTTACTTATAAACTCCTCCTACATAAGGCCACAGATTGAGTTTTTATCAGCCAGCTATCGGCTCGAAAGCATGATGTGAGTACGGGGTTGGTTCCTTGGCAAACTGCCTCCGTTTCCACCCCTTGAATAAGAGTGGTCATTCTGCCCTGACTGGTTTGGCTCAGTGGATAGAGCGTCGGCCTGCGGACTGAAAGGTCCCAGGTTCGATTCCGGTCAAGGGCATGTACCTTGGTTGCGGGCACATCCCCAGTAGGAGGTGTGCAGGAGGCAGGTGATTGATGTTTCTCTCCCATCATTGTTTCTGACTCTCTATCCCTCTTCCTTCCTCTCTGTAAAAAATCAATAAAATATATTTAAAAAAAAGAGTGGTCATTCCAATTTCCAGTCGTGTTGGGAAGCTGCTGGAGATTTCGGGGACAGTGCCTCCCATAGTTCTTGGCATACAGAGGGCCCCCAATACAGATCCATTCATTCATTCATCCATCCATTCATTCATTCATTCACGCCAGCTTCTCTGCTCCATCGTTCACTCAACCTGCGTGGTGAGAAACCTGGCTGCAGTTGGAGCCCTCCCGCCCAGTTTATGCTCCGCCCCGTACTTCACGCTCTTCCTCGCTGTCTCCAGCACGTCCCCTCGGTTCACCTTGGGACGTGATTATCTCCAGCCTCTCCTCCGAGGCCTGCCACAGATGTGGAGGAAAACGCAAGTGCCAGTCCTCTGGCAACAGAGCCAATTAAGCTTCCTGCGAATGTGGAGCAGTGAAATCCCAGGGCGCCAAGGACCAAGAAAACCTCGAGTTGGCGGTGTCTACGGCACAACCTCGTGGGCTGGACCTTCCGCGGGCAAAGGCCTTTCCCTTCTCTTCCTGTCGCCCACGGACATGGGTCTGAGGCGGCGTCCTCCTTGTGGAAAGCGCGGACAGATGTGGGGCTCCCGCGTCCTCAGAGGCTGTGGGGGCAGGAGGGACGGCGGCCGCCTCCTGTCCCTCTGGCACCTGCAGGGAAGGGATGCCTTCCACTCAGTACAATGTCGCTTCTTCTTTCGAGTGTCCGGTCTCGGCCATGAGGCCGGCCCTGGCCTGTCCGCAAAGCAGGTGACACAGCTGACCTTGTTGGCTGCCCACTGTTCTCCTCCGTGGTCCCGGGTGTGGCCAGGCTCTCAGCGGGCAGCAGTGGCCGCAGGACGGCAACAAAGCTGGCCTCTGCCTCTGAGCACTAGCGCGTGAGGTCAGACCCCGCGCAGGGTGACGATTCCTGTCATGGCCAGAAACCAGGCTCCGGCAGGCATCTCCTCCCTCTGCAGGGCCTGCAAGTGTGGGGCTGGCGGCAAAGGCAGGTGGTGTGACCTGGTAGGACAGCCCTCTGCTCCACGGCCACTCAGCATCCTGGGCCCTGCAGGAGGACCCCGGGCCGCCCACCGCGGTCCAGCCCCGGCCTTTCTGTGTCGAGCACCATCATCCCAAGCAGCTCCCCTTTCTCCAAACGTCCCTGGGCCTCTGGCCTTCATCCCTTGGTTCACAGTTTCCTCTGCCCCTTGCATGTCCCTTCTTCATCGTCCCTGTTAAAATCCTGCTCCTCCTCCAAGATCTGGACGAAATGCACCTCCACCCCCACCCCCACCCCACCCCATGTGTTTCTACGTCATGTGCTCTCCTTCCTCTGTCCAGGGCCAGCATGCACCTCTCCCCCCCCCCCCCCCTCACTCTGGGACTCCTCCCCTGGGCCTTTGTGGCTGGGTGACAGCCAGCACCACCCAAACGCCTCTGGTGGGCATTTCTGGAAGGGGATCTCCGTGAGGGCAGGGCTTTTATATGATGCCGGTGTGTACCCTCCCTGGTGCCCGATGCAATGCCTTGCACTTAGAATGTCCTCGAGAAATGCCCGCTGAACTATGGTCCGGCCTTTTCCTAACCAGGCGGGCTGCCTGCAGGGAGCTGGTGCCACAGCGGGACCCGGCTGCAGAATCCTCAGCTCCCTGGGCCTGTTTGCTCACGGAGGGCTGCGTTCAGTGGTCACTTCTGCATCTCTGGCTCTCGCTACCTCCCTCAGGTCAGCTGGTTCGTTGTCAATGCCAGCAGCTTCCGCCGAGCTCCCTGGGACCCGGGTTTGTGCACCACTGAGAGCGGTGAGGACGGGAGGGGGTGTTGCCAAAGCTGAGAGCTTTCCAGTTCATTCTGTTCTGTTCCGTTAAGCCATGGGTGATATTTCTTCTCTAGACTTCTATGCGTTTCTGCCAAACAGAAAAAGACTCCAACCACTCGCATTCATAGGGGTGAACCGCAGAGAGCGACACGATGAATCTTTTAGCAGAAAACTGTTGTTCTTCTCCTGGGTGTCTCCTGGGTGATCCTTAAAGGCCCGTTGTCCTTTGGCACAGACTTTTATTCTGTGTCGGTGCCCGTTTGTTTTCCAGAGGAGCACGTCTCCAAGTGTAACATGAAAGCGAGCGGAGGAGGACTGGGCGGCCTTGGCCGGCCCCCCAGGGGAGAGCTAAGTCCTTGCAGCAAGGGAGATGGAATGACAAGTCCACGACTTGCAATTTTGGTTTCCCCTTTTGTTCCAAAACAAAATTGTTCAAATACCAAACTCCTGTCTTAACCATAATTGTTAGTTGATGAAAGCATGTCTGTCTTTCAAGAATATACTTTTTGTTTTTTTAGATCTTAAATGTCATTCCGGGATTGGCAAATACTTTGGGGCTGCTACCTTTAAAAAAAAAATCCTCACCCAGGGATATGTTTATTGATTTTAGAGAGAAGAGAGAGAGAGGGAGAGGTTGATGTGAGAGAGAAACATCAATTAGCACCATGCCTAGGGATTAACCCACAACCTTATGGTGTACAGGATGCTGCTCCAACCAACGGAGCCACCTGGCCAGGGCAGAGGCTGCCGCCTCTGATGAATGAATTAACAGTTTATTTAACCGAATGAATTGGAAGAGCCCACAGAAACCCGGTTGACTAATCGTGATTCTGTATTGTTGATATTAGCTGTCATCTAATCGTTAGCCAGTGCACAGAAATAAATATATCCACTTCGTTAGATTAAGGAATTACGTTTATGCTTGAAACTCTGTACTTTATGCTTACGTGCTTACTGTCAGACTCTGAGATGAGAAATGTCATCGTCACAGAAACACTATGAACCATTGGGACTCGCATTTGCTTCTGAGAACAAGGACTTTAATTTACTTCATTCCTTGTCAAGATGTAACTCCTCTCGTGTCCCCAACCCCTTGCTCTCGGTTGCTCAGAACCCTCATACTGTGGAACCTCTACCTTGCACATGCATGTGCGCATGTGCACGCACAGGCGTGTGTGCATGCACACACACACACACACACACACACTCCTGTGTACTCACAAATCCTTTCCCTCTTGTCTCTCAATAAGCTCCTCTCTGCGGTTTTCCATTCTTCGTAGACTCTGGTCTCTGCCTCGAGTGCGAATGGATTAACTTATTTCTCATCCTCCCACGTCACATACCACATTTCTTCAAATCTCAGGTGTCATCGATCGCAAGATGCTCCCTTAGTTTGTGTGCTGGTAAGAAAAAAACAATAATAATGGCAAAAACCCAGAGACTTAAAGTTATGTCCTGCTTTTAAAGGTGTTTGAAGGTGACACTGTGTGACTGCTGAGTTTTGAAGGCAGCCTTCTGGAGGCAAGGCCAGTGGTGGAGTGGCAGGCATTGCGGCAGGCGGTGGCGGAGGAGGTTCGGGGGAGGGAGGTTGGAGTCAGGTGGTGTTTTGTTGCCACACAAATCACATCCTGTCGTGAGGCGCCTGTTTCTTCTGCAGACTGGCTGTGGGTGGGAAGACCCCGTACGTAACAGCGAAATAACACAGACACACAGGAAGGAGCAGACCTGTGTGTAGGAAATGCAGTGTTCCGTAACCGTGCTTACATCCCATTGATCGGAGGAGGCAGACAAAGCCGGCCCGGACGGAGTGTTCTGAGAAGAGCCCACGGTCCCTGTCTCTGCTGAGGCTTCTGGGTGGAGGCTGGAGATAGGAGCTCTAGCTTTTGTTTCGCTGACTGCCAGCCCCGGGGCCCACTGACCTGGGCCTGTGAGTTCCAATCTGTGTCCTCAGTGCTAGAGCCTCTCGGGGGAGGGGAGAGGCAAGGGCCCTTGGGTGTGGACCACAATAGCCCCACTTGACATCTGTCTTGGATATTGGCTGTTTGTGATTTCCTAGGCAAAAAAAAAAAAAAAAAAAAAAAAAAGCTTGCAAATCATTGATAGAGACGAACCCCATACTGTGTTCTACAGGTAGAATCTCAGATTTATCATTTCACTCCTAAAGGGTAGGTTGTCGAGAATATTTCTCCTGAGGCAGTAGCACCAGACAAGCAGGCGGCTATGACAAAGCAGAAGCCGGCCTGGACATCGGCTTCATCTCTCACCCCAGGACCCCAAACACTGACAGCAGTTCATTCGGCGAATCTGGGTGCCTCGAGGGCTGGTGCACGTGGTGGCTGTTGGGAGGTGTTATCCCGTGATCACATGGCATTACTGTTGATTACCTCGTCATCTGTCATATGATTATTGATCATTTGTGGATTCCGGCATTATTTCCCGTCTCCCTCACCTGCAGTGTGACCTCGGCTTCTCCCCGAACTCTCTGCAGGGTCTGGGAGTCAAGAAGAGTCTTAAGCGGGACAGCACCTGCTCAGAGTCCCCGGAAACCCCTCCTCATCCAAAAGGATCTCCCTCAGGTTCTCTCCTGATGCCCAAGGCCCACCCTGAGGCCACGGATCTTTCCATTTCAAACTCTGACCCCGATTTAAATGCAGACCCTCTTAGAAAGGGGGACTAGATCTCAGTGAAAGGGCATTTTAGACATTCTCCTGAAAGGAAATCCTGGGATAGAAGGAGTAATGTTTCAAGTCTGAAAACCCTGCCTGAGGCTTCCCGGGGGAGCTAGTTGGCACTAACTCCGGGAGCCCTGACGAACGTTCCCATCCTTTGACCCGGCAATCCTACTCCTGTGCACATCACGGAAGACAATTGGTCTAATCGCTGAGAGGACTTTGTACACAAGAATGTTTATCAGGGAATCATCTGTGATGGTGTAACTTTGGAAACCACTTGAATGTGAAACATTTGGAAAATGCACCGGCAAATAGGAGCTTATCCACCCAATTAAAAAAAATCCTGTCATTAAAAATGACAGTTGGGAAGAGTCTGTAATAACCTGGCACAAATACTGGCGCTATAAAAGTGAGAACAACTCTGCTTCACGTGGGTATGTGCGTTTCATGGCTAGGTACAAAGGAAGCCATAGCCGTGAAATGCAATATGCAAATGGCAACTGGGATTTGCCTGGTGGGAGAATTCGAGGAGCTCTTAAAATTGGGTTATTGTCCTCAGTATTTTCAAAACGTGTGATGGGCCCTAGCTGGTTCGGCTCAGTGGACTGAGTGTTGGCCTGTGGACTAAAAGGTCCCGGGTTCCATTAGGGCACATGCCCAGGTTGCAGGCTCGATCCTCAGTAGGGGGCATGCAGGAGGCAGTCTATCTGTGATTCTCTCTCATCATTGATATTTCTATCTCTCTCTTTCTCTCTGAAATCAATATACATATACATATACATATACATATACATATACATATACATATACATATACATATACATATACATATACATATACATATACATATACATAATGTTTTAAAAGTGTGATGGGCCTGTAATGCTTCTGGGATGCTCTGGGGTTCAACACGCTGCAGGGAAGTGGACAGACTCTCTGGACCCGCCGGTTCCCAGCGCGACTCCCCGGCGCCCTGGGAGGTTCTCTGGGAGCTGCGACCATGGTCAGGTGGCGGCTGCGGGCACAGACTCACGCGGGGCGGGGACAGTGCTTTCGCCGGGAGCCCCTCTGCTCTCCCTGCGGCCGAGGCACGGGTGGGTTTGGAGGCTGAGCTCGGTTTTCTGCAGCCACAGCCCTTGGACCCACCGCAAAGCTCCGGGCTCTGCGGCAGGACCCTCGGCGGCCACCGTAGCGCGGAATCCGCTGTCCGGGACAGGCGCCACGCGACTGCGCATTGGAAGCCGCCTGAGCGACTTGAACATCCTCTGAGCCTGGGGACCTCGGCTTCCTCACCTGTAAAATGGGCTCCTACCTCACGGGCCGCGTGAGGACTGGAGTTAAGCATGCACCGGAGGTAACGCACACGCAGTCACAAAGGGCTTATCCCTGTGCCGATGTGGGCAGCAGCCCAGAGGGGAGTGTCCGGATGAGCCCCGGTAGGGACCTCACATCTGCACCTGGCCCCGGGCAGGGCACAGTGTGGGCTCTGCATCCCTTTAATCGAGCATAAGGATGGCGCCTCTGGGTGGCTGAGAGGATGACGTGAGATTTTATCTAAAGGGTTAGCACCGGGGCTGGTGCGTGTCTGCACTCCTAAGCTGGAATCGGTAGGCGCGTTGTGAGAACGAAGCGCGAAGTGCACACAGAGAACATGCACTTAATTAGGACGTGGACATGGCTTCACTAGGAGGGTCTCTGCGGGCTGCACAATGGCACCCCCCCCCCCTCCCGCCGCCCAGCACCTGAGCGCAGGTGGCGGGGAAAAGGCAGATGCTGTGAGTCCGGGGAGCCGGAGGGCCGCTAGTGGTGCCCAGGCAGCCAGCAGGGCCCTGGCAGGACTGCGCCAGGCTCTTGCCCGTGCATCTGCCCTGTGTGTGGTTTGCGGGTGCTGCACCCCTCAGGTCTCACACTCGGGCTCAGAAGCAAGAAGCACAGGTACAGCTTATTCTGACTGAGCAGACCACGGGCAGTACACGACAGAGGATCCCTGGAAGCCAGCAGGCGAAGGCACTGGGATCTCAGGGGAGTGAGGCATTCCAGCCAACGGAAGGGCTTGCCGGGTCAGTCCCTCCGCCTCTCGCGGGTGAATCTGACTTTGTAGAGCAGTAGAGAAAGAAAATTGGCATTTCCGCATTCCGTTGTCCAAATGAAAGGCTCTGTGCTTGAATTTGAAGTGAACTGTGGTCCCAGCTACGTTTACAGAGCACTTCCTCTTCACAGTCATGGCCCGAAGTGCTCTCCAATCTCTTTAAATCTTCACAGCCTCACCGTGTTCTGGCCACTTGACATGTTGGGAAACTAAGACTCAGAGATGGGGAGACCTGTTGACGGTCACAGCTAGAAAGCAGCCGAGGCGGAATGTGCGCCGTGGTCGGTCTTGACTACACGGTATGATCTTAACAGCGACACTACCCTACGTATGCGCCCACTTTTTTCTGCTTTAAGTAAAATGTTTTCTGTAGCTTAATTGTCGGGACCTCCAGTAAAACATGTTGCAGAAGACATTTTCTGGGTTCTCCTCCACCCCCAAAACCAGGCTTCCTTCACTAACCTTTCACTCGTGGAAAGTCTGTCGTAAATGCGTGCTGAACCTGCGTGCTCAGCACCACCCTCAGCAGGCTTAGGTTAGGGACTTCAGCTGCCAGCTTCCCTGCTGTCCAGCCAGACCCTCAGAAGGAAGTTTTGGGGTTTCTGCAGTGCCCTGCCAGGGAGTCCTTCCCATCCACCCGTCCTAATGAACGCACGTCCTCTTTCGTTGTTGGGACAAAATGCCCTATGCTTTCACCTTTCTGTGGCTCCAGATGTTGGATTTAAAAAAAAAATAAAAAACCTGCAGCAGAAATGTGGTTATGAGTCAGGGATGTGTCCGTGTGCGCTCGGCTGCGTGTGAAGTCAGTCTCTCGGCACCAGCTAAAAATGCGAAGCAGCCCGTCTGCCAGGAATCGAGGACACTGTATGCTTGCATTTCTAGGGCTTCCCACGGGTTACATAACCGCCCAACAGCCAGGGGGCAGGAGCAGGGCCAGCCGTGGGCCAAAGAGGAATGCTGAGGAAGGACCTTGAAGAGACAGGGAGTTCACCAGGCCACGGAATGTTCTCAGCCTTGGGGCTTAAACAAAAACTGTATTCAGAGGGTGAGTGCTCTGCTGAGAACAAGCCCTGTCTGTCTCCCTGCCTTGTCATGGGGGCTTATCAAGGTGAGCCCTTACGCTGTGGGGCATTGGGGATTGAATTGAGAGCCGGGCACAGCTGCCAGGCAAGGCCCTGTAATCCTCCCAGCCATCTCTAATTAGCATGCGGCAGGGCCCACAGCGTCTGCAGGGCCAGGCAGAGGTGAGATAAGAGCTCCAGCCTCATCTATGCACAGAACCAGGCTGCAGGGGAAGGAGAGCTGTGGGCAGGGACACAGCCAATCACCACGGCTTATCGAGGGCTCGCTCTGGTCATCCTTGGGGGAAGGAGATCTCTGATTGGTCCCTTCCCGCGGAGGGCCTTGCAGAAAAACACTCTCCCTGCCCCCTATCTTACGTGACCACAGCTTGTTTTTCTTTCAGGCCTCAGTTCAGAGATCTGAGACCCAGAGCAGCGTTTTTTTTAAATGGTAGCTTGTGTGATCAATTTAGTGGGTCACGCCAGCCATTAAAAAAATAGAGTAGAATAGACTACCACGTACATGAGACATAACAAAGGTCCATGCTGTTTCAGTTGGGAGTACGAAGTTAATTCTTAATAGGAAGGAAGGAAGGAAGGAAGGAAGGAAGGAAGGAAGGAAGGAAGGAAGAAAGGAAGGAAAAGGGAGTGAGGGAGGGAGGGAGGGGAGAAGGGAGGAAGGAAGGAAGGAAGGAAGGGAGGAGGAAGGGAGGAAAGAAGGAAAGAAGGAAGGAAGGAAGGAAGGAAGGAAGGAAGGAAGGAAGGAAGGAAGGAAGGAAGGCCACCTCTCCCTCCAAGCCTTCTCCCTACAAGCAGCAGAAACCCTGGTCCAATCTCGTTGAGACCAGAGGGACTTTGGTCATCTCACTTAAAAGGAAGTCCAGGAGGTGGGGCAGGCCCCCCAAGGTCACAGATACAGACTCCATCATGCCACCAGTCTTTCCTCCATTCTGAGTGAACTTTCCGTAGAGTATACAACAGGGGTCCGGCTTCACTGTTTGGCAGGTGGCTGTCCTGTTCTTGTGCCAACACCATACAACGCCATGTTGATGGCGGCAGCTTTGTAATGTAGTTTGAAATCAGGATATTGATGCCTTCAGCTTTGCTTTTCTTTCTGAAGAATGCTTTGATGTTTCAAGGTCTTTTGTGCCCCAAACAAATTTTAAGATTTTGTTTTGTTTTGTTCTAGTTTTGTGGAAAATGCTATTGGAATTTGGATAGGGGTCCCATTGAATCTGTTGTATGTCAACAATATTAATTTTTCCGGTCCATGAGCATGGACCATCTTTCCATTGATTTGTCTTCTTCCATATCTTTCATCCGGGTCTTACAGTTTTCAGGTACAGGCCTTCCACCTCTGTGGTTACATTTATTTCTAGGCATTTTATTCTTGGTACAATTGTAAATGGATTGTTCCTTTATTTCTCTGGCTAATAGTTTGTTATGAGTATATAGAAACAACAGATGTTTTTGCATATTGATTTTGTATCTTATAACTTTACTGAATTCGTGTGTTAGTTCCAACAGGTTTTTTTTTGATGGAGTCTTTAGGGTTTTTCTATATATAATATCATGTCATAGTGCAATTTACTTCTTCCTGTTCAGTTTGGGTGCCTTTTATTTCTTTTTTCTTCCCTACTTGCTCTGGTTAGAGCTCCCAATACTGTGTTGAATAAAAGTGTGAAGAGTGAACATTCTTGTCTTGTTCTTGATCTTAGAGGAAAAGCTCTTTGTTTCTCACCATTGAGTACGATGTTATCTGTGGGTTTATCGTAGATGGCCATTATTATGTAGCAATATGGTCACTCTATACCCACTTTGTTGGGAGTTTTTAATCATAGATGGGTGTTAAATTTTGCCAAATGCCTTTTCTGCATTTATGGATGTCGTCATATGGTTATAATCCCTCATTTGGTTAATGTGTATCATGTTGATTGATTTGCGGAAGTCGAACCATCGTCGCCCCCCCCCCCGCCCAAATAAATCCCATTTGATCATGATCAATGATATTTTAAATGTATTGCTGAATTTGGTTTGCTAATATTTTGTTGCGGATTTTCGCATTTATATTCATCAGGGATACTGACCTGTCATTTCATTTTCTTGTGCTGTCCTTGTTCAGTTTTGGTATCTTGAGAATCCTGGCCTCATAAAATGAGTTTGGAAGTGTTCCCTCCTCTTCTGTTTTTTTTTTGAAAGAATTTGAGAAGGATTGGTTTTAAGTCTTCTTTAAATGTTTGGTAGAATTCACCAGTGAAGCAGGCTGGTCCTGGACTTTAGCTGGGAGGTTTTGAATTACTCATTCAGTATCTTTTCTGGTAATCTGGTTTGTTCAGATTTTCTATTTCTTCATGATTCAGTCTTGGTAGGTTGTGTGTTTTTAGAAATGTATCCATTTCCTCTCAGTTGTCCAATATGTTGGTGTATAATTGTTCATACTAATCTCCCATGATCCTTTGCATTCCTCTTGTGTGAGGTGTAATGCTTCCCCTTTCTGTAGGGAGCGGCTCTAGGGTCAAGCCTTGGCTGACCTGTGGCAGGGCCAAGCCTCGAGCTGACCTGTGGCAGGGCCACAAACAGGTCCCAGCCTGGAGGGCAGAGCTCTCCTAGCACAATTAAGCCTGACCTTGTAGCCCTCCCTCATTCCTTCCTAAGTAGCTAATGGGCTATGGGAGGGGCAGCAAGTGTTGCCAAAGCAAGAACATCTGTATACCTGTTAATCCACCCTTGTTTTAATCAGACTGTAAAATAACGCATCGGCTTGCAGGCTGGGTCTGTTTTGTCCTCATCCAGGCCTGGGAGATCCACCGAGCCCCCACTGTATTCTCTTGTCTGCCTTTTCTTCAATCCTTCGCCGCCCCTCCTCAGGTTCACCTTTGGCAGTGCTGGCTCGGCACACCTTTCATTTCTGCTTTTATTTGAAGCCTCTGTTTTTTTTTTTTACTCTAGCTAAACTTTGGCCAATTTTGTTTATCTTTTCAAAGGACCAGCTCTTAGTTTCATTGATCTTTTCTATTTCTTTCTAGTCTCTATTTATTTCTGCTCTAACCTTTGTTATTCCCTTCCTTCTACTAACTTTGGGTTTCATTTATTCCTTTTCTAGTTCCTTGACATGTAAAGTTATGTTGCTTATTTGAGATTTTTCTTGTTTTTTCATGTAGTGGTGGCTGTTAACTTCCCTTTTAGGGCTGCTTTTGCTGCATCTGTAAGTTTTGGTATGTGTATGTCCATTTTCATCATTCTCAAGGTATTTTTTTAATTTCTCTTTTGGTTTCTGCTTTGTCCCACGGGTTGTTCAATAGCATGCTGTTTAATCTGCACTTTTTGTTTATTTCCCAGTTTTCTTCTTGTGATTGATTTCCAGTTTCATATCATTGTGGTCAGAAAAGATGCTTGATAGGATATCAAATCTTCTTAAATTAAGACCTGTTTTCTGGCCTAACATGTGATCCGTTCTGGAGAATGTCCCATGTGTACTTGATCAAGGGCTGTGTCCAGGGCCCCAGACAAGAGCCAGGCACAGGTGTGTGTGCAAGTTCCCCTCGGGAGATCCTGGTGCTTGGGGCCTGGCAGAGGGAGGGTGTGAAGATAGCACCCGCCTTCGAGGCCCTTAGACTCGTTCAGTTAGAAGCCTGCCCCGGCCATGGCTCTGCAGAGAAGCTAATAAACAGGCCTTTTTTATAGAAGGACTGGGCTCCTCACTCTTGCCTCTGGCTGTGCGCTGGGGGTAAGCGGCCCATTTGAGAACTTCCTCCCTGGCTTCCTGGTCTGTGGGACCTTGGAGCATTAGCCCCGTGGCCACCAGAGCCAGGTGATCTCGAGGCGGGCACTGGGCTGCGGCTAAGAGGAAGGATGAGTATGGGAGATAGCGGCGACCTGGGGTCACCCGGAGGGCGAGTGCAAAGGTGATGCCGCCAGCCAGGAAGCAGAGGGAATGCAAGGACGGTGTCCATCGTCTCCACCCGGAGAGCACCCAGCAGCCCAGGTGCGTGCTGTTAGGTGCCTGCCCCACAGGCCGATGCCCTAAGCCAGTGGTCGGCAAACTCATTTGTCCACAGAGCCAAATACCAACAGTACAACAATCGAAATTTCTTTGGAGAGCCGAAAACCGACTTCTGCGCATGGGCCACGCAGTTTCAATCGCACTGTACGTGTGCGCCCGCTCGTGGTATTTTGTGGAAGAGCCACACTCAAGGGGCCAAAGAGCCGCATGTGGCTCGCGAGCCGCGGTTTGCCGACCACTGGGCTAAGATAGCAAATAGGCCTGTGTCACTTCGGCTGCTCGTCTGAGCTCAGGGCCCAGGGGAGCAGGTGCTCAGTTGGCTCTAGTCCCGTGGGCCCAAACCCCGTTGGTTTTCAAAGTTAGAGGTTTTGGGGGCTCATCTCTCTGGAGCAGGTCTAAAGTTGGGGTGCCGATGTGGGGCTCACACCCTTCGCTTCTTAGGGAGCTCAGAGATGTGGGTCGCCACGCCTGGTGGGTTTATGACAGGATTGCGTCTTAGCCTTTCCTACCCGCTTTGAAGTAGGTTCCCCCTCTCCAACCCCCCATTTGCCAGGTGTACAGGAGTTGCTCAGCTAGCGCTTAGGTTTCTTCCAGAGGAAACTGTTCCATATGTAGCTGTAGATTCGGGGTCTGTGGGAGGAAGCTGTGAGTTCAGATCCTCCCACGTCACCATCTTTAACTGGAATGGCCACCCTTCTCTTTAAATTGGAAGCAGTGGCCGCTGACTGCTGGCTTCTCCTTTTAAAGTAGTGAGCTGAACGCCAGGGATAAAGTGGAAAAGGACAGACAGACGGCCGGACCTCATGGAGCTTAGGTTAGCAGGGCAAGTGGGCATTCCATTAACCGCATCACTGAGTAATAAATAGAATTGTGAGCTCTGTGAGGAAGGAGAGCACAAATCAGCTAATAGTCCCGACAAAGCGGTAGCTGGGGAGGGTTTCCTGTGAGGCCATCTGGGCCCAGCACAGGGATGCAAAGGCTCTGGAACCCAGGCAGGCCCAGGGATCAGGTCCCTGGTGGTGTCTGTCTCTTTGTAGATCTCCTCATCTTTACCTTCAACCATCACCTGCCATCCTAATGCCATGAATGACCCCTTCTCAATACACGCTCATTTCCAACTTCAAAGTCGAGAGAGAGAGAGAGAGAGAGAGAGAGAGAGAGAGAGAGAGAGAGAGAGAGAGGCTCTAACTTATAGACTGTTAGCAGCCTGGGCATAGATTTCCTTGATTTAAAAAGCAGACACAGGTGGGGGCAAAATGTTAACATATGGCTGCTTGGGCAACAGCAAAGTCTGGCAATAGATAAGCTGTCATTGATTCAGAAGCACTGACTGTGCCAGCTGTGGGGGAGGGGATGGCCTGGTCTCTGTGCTTAGGAATCCAGGGGACACACCGATCAAGAGGCCTCAGGGCCACCGTCAGGCGTGCGAAAGCCGAACACCTCGAGGTTCGGTTCTGAGGATGGGCCCGTCACTGGAGCCAGTTTACAGTTGATCCGATGGCCTCAGCCCATCAGGCGGAGCCCAGACACGCCCCAGGGCCGGCCTGCACGGTGTCCGGAAGGGCCCGGGGGTCAGCTGGGAGAATGCAGTTGGCACACAGTGGTGGGCAGGAAGGGTGATGCCCAGGGGGAGCGTGTCCAGCACAGGAGGGCTCCCAGCTGTGTGAATGCTGAGCAGATGGGCTGGGTCTGGGGTGAAGGCTTGGAGGGTGAAGAGGTGGCCACGTGCAGCTTGGAAGATGGGGGTGGGGAGCAGCGGTGCCCAGATCTGCACGCCTCAGTCACCTGGAAGGCTTACCAGCAGGTTGCGGGGTCCCACCCATTTCTGATTGGTCTGAGTTAGAATGTGCCTTTCTAACAGGCTCCCGGGCGACGCTGGTCTTGAGCAAGTGCTGTGAGAACCACTGGATTAGAGAGGGCAGGAAGGACGCCGTCCAGTCGGCCACGTCCAGATGTGCAGGGCAGCGGTGGCCAAACGGGATTCACTGAGCACCGGCCACTGTTCACCCCTTCACATGTGATCTCACCCAGTCCTTTAACCACTCTGACCGTCACCCTGATTCCAGAGGAAACGAAGCAGGGGCTCCACTCTGTGTCCACGGTCAGTGGCAGGCCAGGGCATGTGTGTGTGTAGGATGTTAGGCACAGGCCGTGTGCTCAGCTACCACATTGGGATCCCCAGTGACCGACCCGACGGGCCCCAGCCAGGCAGGGGCAAGAGAAGCCAGCCTCACATGCCCTCCAGGTTTCTGACCTGCAACGGACGTCATTGCCTGGAGCAGGGGTGGGGACACCCAGTCCTCGGGCCGTAGACGGCCCACAGAAGCATTTGGTCTGGCCCTGCCAAGGCCTTTGGCTGAGGGTGTTAAATGTTTGACCACCCATAGCAGGCTGATTTGTAAGCTGATCATTTCGAATGGCCCGCGCACGATGTTATCAGTACCCAAATGGCCCTTGGCAGAAAAAGGGTTCCCCACCCCTGGTCTAGAGCAAGTTCATTCTGAGGGACCTCAAGCTCAGGTCTGTCATCGGGCTGAGACTCGGGGTGCTGTGCTCTTTCTGTACAATCACTGGTGCCCAGCAGACACTGGACGTACGGGCCTGGGGCTCAGATGACCGGGTTGGAGGTGGAAACGCGCTGGAAGCGCCAGGGAGACGAGGAAGCGGGCAGGGGAGGGGGTGGGGCCTCCCTGAGGGACCTAGCGGCTCAGCTGGGGAGCAGGAGGAGGGGAAGGCGGAGGAGGCACACAGGCCCCGCGAGGGCTGGCAGTGCCACTGGGGTTAACCGGCAGGTCAGCGTGTCCTCGCCCAGGACGCTTTGGAGGCCGGGTGTACATGGAGGAGGCGAGCAAGCAGGGGGCGGCCATGGTAGCCGTTCTCAGGAGCTTGTCCATGAGAGCAAGAGCTGGACAGAGGCCAGGGGCCAGTCGCGACCTTGAAAAGCAGTGTCGTGAGCTCAGCGGTGGAGGTGGGCAGAGGGGCATGTGGCCAGTGTCAGGAGGGCACTGGAGGGCAGTCAGCGGCTTCAGTAGCACCTCTGCAGGGTGGACAGTGGCCTGGCCAGTCCTCGGGAGCTGGTCCTGATGGTGCGGGAGTGACTTTGCTGCTACAGATGGGGCCAAAGGAGAGGGTGTGGACGTGTGGAAACGAGCCGCGGGCTCACCCTCACTGCCTTTAGAAAGCTTGGAAGATGGGCCCATGGGGGGCCTGGTTTTGATGCCAGTTTTACCCAAGGCTTGTCTGCTTTCTCTGGATGGAATGTTTGACTAGAGAGCGTTTGTTCAAGAGACTGTCAAACAGAAAAAGGCAGGAAGTTCTTATGGGAGTTCCAAGCCTTCCTCTGTCCTCCCTCTGGGTGTTCCTGGGAATTTGGGGCTGCTGAGGGGTGTCTGGGGGGCCCTCTGGGCCATCTCCAGAGCCCATGGTCTCAGGCCGCTTTACACTCTAAGTGAGGAAGCACCCGGGACCTTCGTCACAGTAGCACGTGGCCATCAGACCACAGTTCACCGGTCAACCCACAGGGGTGCCAGAAAGCAGGCGTGGGCTTGGTGGTGAGGGGACACGCGCAGCAAGCCTGACGAGGCCCCGCAGTCTGAGCGCAGGGGGTGGCCTCACCCCGTCATCCGTGAGCCCGTGAACTGCATGACGTCCCAGGGAGGACCCAGGACGCCTCGTCCCCCCGCCTCTGACCCTGAGGTCTCAGTGGGTGCCTCAGCCTCATCCTACTCCTCACGTTGGGCTGAACCAAGTGGCTGCTTTTAAGGAGGATTTGCCTCCGCGTGTAGAGATCATCCTAGAATCAGGTGCCCAAGAAAAGAGGGAGAGTTAGTGGGTTAGGCTAGGTCAGTGGTCGGCAAACTCATTAGTCACCAGAGCCAACTATCAACAGGACAAGGATTGAAATTTCTTTTGAGAGCCCAATTTTTTAAACTTCAACTTCTTCTAACGCCACTTCTTCAAAACAGACTCGCCCAGGCCGTGGTATTTTGTGGAAGAGCCACACTCAAGGGGCCAAAGAGCCGCATGTGGCTCGCGATCCACAGTTTGCCAACCACAGGGCTAGGAAGTCATGGACTCGCGGGACAGGCTGGGGGACGGTGGCCTGCTAGCATGTGGGAGCTACCGTGCTCCTCCCCTCTGCTCAGCCAGGAAGTGACCAGAACTCAAGATCTTCCAGGTGATCCCTCAAGAGCCATGAGCAGGAATTAAAGCTTTTCCGAGAGAAAAAAATACCTGAACCACCTCGGATCACCTGGCAGACAGATCAGGACCGTGGCTTGGTGCGAGGGAAGGACGTGGACCTGCTAGAAGCCAGGGCAGGCGGAGGCGTGGGCCCACAAGCACCCAGGACGAGTGCCAAGTGGTGGGGCAGAGGGGCCGTTGCACGCGCTCTGTGAAAGCAGGTGTTCTCCACTAGATCCTGCAGTCAGCAGCCCTCTCTCACCTTTAAGCGCCTTCTGAGCTGCAGGAGGGATGCTCCATTAGGTGGGAGCAGCTGCGTGGAGGGGGCGGGCTGTGATGAGCACGGGGGCCTGGAGACGGAGGTTTCTGCTCCTCGGACTAACGTTGGTCCAGACGCGTGTGGGGACCTCAGTGAGACGGCCTCCTCTGCTGTGGATCACACTGAGCACCTGGAAATCCTTCCTGGGACGTGCATGGCTGTGAGGGCAACGGGGGGAGTTCCAGCCGAACCAGAGGGAGCCCACGGCAAGGAGTGGGGGCGCTCAGGTACTCCAGACGGGAAGTTCCCTCGGTCAGTGACTGTCACCCACAGAGCTGTTTGCTGCCCTAAGTCCCAGGGTGATGCTGATGCAGCTGCCGGCCCGGGGCCCCCAGCACCAGGCCGACCTCACACACACATCCGGTCCGCAGAAGTGAGGAGGGCACGAGACAAATTCCATTATAATAGCCATCTTTATTTGTAAAAATCCAGATATAAAATGTATTCTTTCGGTCTTTCCATGATTTCCTTTTTACAAAAACAAAAAGGCACATAAAAACCTTCCCCGCTGTCATTCCCACAGACGGATGTTTGTCAGGCAGCCCCCCCCCCCTCCCCCCATATAGCTACATGCTTCATTCCGGGACGGCTCGCTTCCCCCATGCTTCAGTGCTTCCTACCAGGGTGGAGTTCTGAGTTCCAAGACTGAAGTACACAAAAGGGTGGGTGAGGGTGCAGAGTGTGGCACGATGCTCACGGCGTGCAGGACGGGTGCTAGTAGTAGCTCTCCTTCTCCACCCAGCCTGCGGGCGGGAAAGGGAAAGACGGTTTAGGTTTCGGATGGCGTTCCCCCTGCACCCTGTTTGGTTTAACACCTTGAGGTTCGATGCTGAGGATGGGACTGTCACTGGAGCCAGTTTTCAGCTGGTCTGAGGGCCTCAGCCCATCAGGCCGAGCCCACACAGTTCACAGGAAACATAACAGAAGCTTGCAGACTATTATAGCCCGCCCCCCAAACTAACAATGCTTCTAATTTACCTCCAGGGCTTCGCCTGATGATGAGTTTTCGGACTTCGTCATACACGAAGATGAGGAGAGAGTACGGGAAGGCACAGAACCACCAGGTAGGTCTGAAAGAGAGTCAGATACAATTCACACACAACACACACCGAGGCCTGAGACACAAGACTGCCGCCTGCGCCCGGAGCCCCAGGCCAGCCAGCCTCCGCGGGGTTTTCGTGAGAATCGGGTTACAAGGCAAGTTTGGATTTTTTTGTTGACAGGACCTTCTCCTCCCTTTGCAAAGTGTTTAAGGAGTGATGCGCCTTGAAGACAAAGAACTGCCAGTGAGGGTCACAACCAGCTCATGCACCCCCTGCATTTGGTCTGGCAGTGAACTTTGGGACACTCAGCTGGGTGTTCTGAGTGCCAAGCCCGGGGAAGGAACAAGCTGAGCCCTAACAGGTCAGGGGCCGGACATGGGAGCCCTGAGCGGTGTCCCGTGGAGGCCACACTGTCTTCCCTACCAGCCTCCCCTCCATGCCCTGCCCAGTAGCGACAGGGGTCCTCACTGGACTCGGGCACCAGCGTAATTAATTCATCTCCCAAACTGGGTGGAGTGTCACGAACAAATTCCTAGTCGGAGCAAGGTGTCCCGAGGCCTACCCCACTTCAGTGGGACTTGCAGCCTTTTAGAGCTCGTCTCCTAGCCTCCTCCTGATAAACAGTGGCCCCAGATGCTAGACTCCACTGGGACATGCCTGCCCCTGTCGTATGCCACCTGTGTGCTGGGGACACAAAGTAAAAAAAAACAAACAGTGTGGCCCAGGCCTTAAGATTAGAATCTAGCTGAGCAGAAATGACGAATACGTGAGGCCACAGACGAGGTGCCACGGGCACACGCAGGAGGGCGAGCAGGAAAGGGACCAGCCGGAGCCACAGGTGGAGGAAGAGTGTGGATTTACCCATCAGCCCAGCTGGGGAGGAAGACAGGCTGGGACCATAATGAGCTAGGGCCAGGGGTGGGCAAACTTCTTGACTCGAGGGCCACAATGGGTTCTTAAACTGGACTGGAGGGCCGGAACAGAAGCATGGATGGAGTGTTTGTGTGAACTAATATAAATTCAAAGTAAAGGAGCGGAGGGGAGAGCAAGAGAACCGGATAGGACAGCCGGATCCGGCCCGCGGGCCGTAGTTTGCCCAAGGCTGAGCTAGGCCCTGGCTGCCCGTGCGCCAGCCAACACCTGCACACACCCACCCGGGCGTCCCCGAGGAGGGGGAGGCTGATGCCTGAAGTCCAGTTTGTATTGCAGGGCCTCCACGCTGTGGCTCAGTGTATTGAACAAGGGGCAGCTGCTTAAACTCAACCAGTTTGCAGGCACCACCACACACTCAATGTTTCAAAGAGCGACCGGAGGATGTGGTAAGCCCCGGATGTGAACGTTCAGCTTTAAGGCCGGGCTGTTTGGTGGTGGCTCCTCTGCTCACCGCTACCCATTCTGGCATTAAAGCAAGGGGCCTCCACCCTGCAGCTCCAGCCTCTCTCCGCTGAGAGCAGGGGGTTCAGGAGCCCACAAAAGTGGGGCTCACAATGGGACACACAGTGACGAGGTAAGCAAGTCATTGAATCTGGGTCCCCAAACTCCAGGACACCCCTAGCTGGCCCCCTTCTGACGGCTGCACTGTAAGCTGGCAGGAGAGGGTCCCGGCTGGGTGCCCGCTGCAGGGAGCCAGAGCCCGCCCCCCTAGCGTGGGTCCCTCCTGACCCGGGAGACCAGGCGAGTTTCTGGGTTTGCTGATGCGTCAGCCTTTCCTCATTCTCCTCCCAGAGGAGTCCTTGTGCACACCACCCACAGGACTCGGGGTAAGAGCGACTGCTGCGTGTGCGAGGGCACAGCCACACGTACTACTTCCCACTCGTTAGCGCGGAAGAGGGGGACTTACTTGAGGGGATACATCCTCAGGGCGACTCCCATCCCAGGGCAGTAGGAAAGGAAAGCAGCGAGGGCCGTCTCCTCGAAGAGGCCAAATATTAGGATCTTGTTCCTGAAATCAAGAGGGGTGAATGCTTAGCGAGGCAAACACGAGTTTATCTTCTGAGGTGAAGCGTTAAAAGGCAGATCAGTCCTTCAGGTATTGGTTGCCCTTAGGAACTCGAGGTCCATGGGGAAAAATGCAGAAAACCCCATTTTGCTCCCCAAGCTAGATCCCAGGGACTCCGCCAGGTGCTGACAGGGTTTAGAAATGACCAGGACTCTGCTGTCCTCCACTCACTTCATCCCCTGCTGGAAGACGGAGTTCCTCCGGGTCTTGCAGATGACCAGGTCGGCCCACTGCACCACCACGATGCTGACAAAGAAGGCCGTGTGGCAGGTGAACTCCACGATCTTCCTCTGTTCGTAGGTCTGAAAGGCACAGGCGGACGGCTCAGCACGGCTGCGGCCGCCGTCCTGCGGCTCGAGGCGCGGGCCAGAGCCTCACTCACCCACTGCTGCCCGTAGCTGTCCTCCACGTCGTTGACCCAGCGGTCGTCCCAGTCCACGCGGATGCCCAGCAGGTTGATCGGGAGGAAGCCGTTCTCAGCCAGAATCACAAAGTAAGTGAAGAAGCCCCCCAGGGCCTGGATCATACCTGAGAGGAGGGAAGACAGCCTTCATGCCAGAGCCTGGGACAGGGCGTCTCCACCCCCTTCCTCTGACTGGGCAGCAGGCCTGGGGGCACCCCGCGGGGGCTCTGGTTGATGAGACTCAGGAGTGCTGCCTGCTTACTCACCAGTGAGGACCAGGGGACACGCCCAATGCCCTCTCTCCTCTGAATCGCCTCTTTAGAACTTAAAAGGGTAAGACAGGTGGGCCCTGCTCGTCAACACCCCTCTATTACCTGGGCATCAGCTCCATGCAGGGCGTGACCTTGAGAATCGCTTCCCTACTTTTCAGTCTCTGAGAAATGGACTTCCCCCCATCCCTCAACATCTGTGCCTTTTGCCGGCCACCTTGGAAGTAATGAACGTGGCACTTTCTGACCCCATCCTCCCCCCAAGTTCCTCAGCACAAAATGTCACCCCACAGCCTGGACCTAGCCTTCCTTCTGCTCAAAACTAGGTCTTCCTGGCGGAGTCGGATGGGCTACCAGCCAATTACTTTGCTGTCAGCGGCTGTTACGTTAATCTGTCCCATTTCCCCGAGTGCCCACAGCGAAGCAGCCTCTGAACCAGAACTGGGGGCTCACTGGCCCCACCAGGTTCCCTTGAAGGAGACGAGGCAGAGTATTTAGATCAAAGGCATTTTCACTGCCCACCACCCGGAGCCCCTGTGAGCTGGCCACACTCCGCAGGCGAACAGAAACCAAGCCCAGGGTCACCATTGGGTGGTGACCTACCAGCCAAGCCTTTAAACCCAGGTAACTTCAAAGCCCACCCCCCTAGCCAGGTCAGTGATGGACACTGTGCATCCCAGGCAAAGCCCCCCTTGAGGTGATCCAGGCGGTGCCCGTGCTGGGCCCTGTGTCCAACACCCAAAGGGGCAGCCTCAGTTGCAGGTGGCGCCGAGCAGCCGGTTAGGAGTCCCTCCCGTGGAGGAGGACTTTAAATGCCCCCGCCCTGCCCCGGGGCATGGTGATCCTGGCTCTGAGGCGGCACCACCCCAGCCTCTGTCCCTTCGCCCGCTTCCTGCCCGCTGGGTGCTCACCAATCTGCCCGTAGGCCATGCTGATCAGCCGCTCGTTCACCAGCTTGTCCGTCTTGGGGTTTCGGGGCTGTCTCTTCATGATGTCGCTCTCAGCCTGCTCGTAGGCCAGGGAGATGGCAGGGACCTGGGGAGGAAGGGATTCCAGGCATCAACAACCTTTTGTAATAAAATCCCTGCCCCAACCCCCGCTTTAAAAATCAGCTTTTCATACCAGGAGATATTAGAGTCCCCACGACCTCCCCGCCCCCGCCCTACAAATAAAGTAGCAAAATTATACAAAAGGCAAGACTCCTGTCTGATAAATAGGTGTTGACTGTTGCCCTGAAGCCTAACATTGAGTCTCTGATGCTAGAAATTGCTCCCGAGTTCTTTTCCTAATGGTGGGCCCGGGGAGCACAGATCGCCCCTAACCCTGGGCTACGCGGACGCTCCCTCACCATGTCCGTGCCCAGGTCAATGCAGAGGATGGTGACGGTGCCCAGCGGCAGCGGAATGTTCGCAATAATAAATATCAGGAAGGGGGTAATCTCTGGAATGTTACTGGTCAGGGTGTAGGCAATGGATTTCTTCAAGTTGTCAAAGATCAGACGACCTAGGAAGGCAAGGTTTTTACCGTCTCGCTGACAGCGTAGACTGCGCGTTGCCCATGCCCACGCTGTCCACCCACAGCAACGGATCCTGACCGGCAGTGTCGGGACGCGGGTGTGGCGAACAGTTCACACGTAGCCCTCACCTTCCTCGACTCCAGTCACAATTGAGGCAAAGTTGTCGTCCAAGAGAATCATGTCGGCAGCTTGCTTAGACACGTCCGAGCCGGCGATCCCCATGGCAACCCCAATATCCGCCTTCTTCAACGCTGGAGAGTCGTTGACACCATCGCCAGTCACAGCCACGATAGCGCCCTACGAGGAGGAGGAGGGGTGCGGGTCACACCGTGTCGATGGGCACGAGGGAGGTGCCGCCTCCACCTGCCTCTCCTCGTCAGACACGGCTCCTTCCCCACAGATGCAGTCTCAGACCCACACACCCGCTCCCGAGCCACCGAGCTGAGGAGTGGCAGCAAACCCCTCACCCTCCTTTAACAAGGGCCACCAGCCAGGACTCGGGGAACCCCTGTTCTTTTACCCCCCCCCCGACCTTTTCAAGGTCATTCCTCCTGGTCCCCCCAGCTGGCGTGGACAGGAGCCTGGCTGCTCCACAGCGAAGCGCGTGCCTCCACTAAACCGCTATCAAGTTGCCCTTTGCCCGTGCCTCTCCCTGGCACGCGGGTGCCGAGTCTGGGGAGAGCCGGGCCGTGTCTCTCCCACGGCCGCGCACTGACCTGCCGCTGGCAGCCTTCCACGATGATGAGCTTCTGCTGAGGGGAGGTCCTGGCGAACACGATCTCCGTGTGGTACTTGAGGATGTCATCCAGCTGCTCGGGGGTCATGTCCTTCAGGTCAGTCCCGTGCACCACGCAGGCCTTGGCGTCCCTGGATCAGAACCGGGGGAAAGGTCCGCCGTCACTTCCTGGGCAGTGGCTCAGCCCAGAGGAGGCAGGACACTGTGAGCAGCGCAGAGCCGGGGAACGTCCGGCCGGTCCTGCGGAAGCTCCTCTCCGCACAGTATCTCGTAGGTTACAAAGCGCTTTCATTCTAATACTTCCCCCAGGGCAGGCCTGTCACCTCCCTTTCCCCATGAAGTACACGGTGAGATCGGATGACTGAGTTTTAGACAGGAGCCGAGGAGAGATGACCCCTCCCTTAACCTCCAAAGATGGGAGAAGGGGCCCTAAACCTTAAAACATGAAAAACACGTTATTTCTATTTTAACTTTTGCCAAAATGTTCCTTTTTGCCCTGAACTACCTGGGCAACTGTGTCTTCCCTGTGTGTGTGGAGCTGGAAATTGACGAGGTGCTAGGTAGTACTGCCCAGTGGTCAGCGGCGTGACAGCGGAAGGTAGACTGCCGGGCGCACCCTGCCAGGTGGGGCTCGCACCCACCTGACCACGTCACGCTCTCACGTGCTCAGGACAGTGAGCACCACCCGAGCTGGCCGTGACGACCGGCTCGGGTCACTTTTTGGCCCTGGGGGGCATTCCCTACTCAGGTGACCTGGAAGGAAACCGCGCCGGCCCCGGCGGGACGCCGCTTTGCGCTTCCTGCTCACCTGGGGTTCACCTGGCTCACGGGGATGTTGAGGCGGGCAGCAATGTCCTCCACGGTCTCGTTGCCCTCGGAGATGATGCCCACACCTTTGGCGATGGCTTTGGCGGTGATGGGATGGTCTCCGGTGACCATGATGACCTGTGACAAGGAGCAGGGAGGGCGGTCAGCGGGTGCCGCTGCGAAGCAGGCACCATCCCGAGGCCCTCTGGAGCAGGAAGACGTGCTCGGAGGGACAGGTCAGCTTGGCACGTCCTAAGACAAGGAATGCTAACATTTCTGGGTGTTCACGGAGGGAAAACACAGAAACCAACACCCAGGTTTTATCTCGGTACTGATCACCCAGGATACACAACGTCTATTCTTTTATTTACACAGTCAGATAAGACCTCTCGGATTTACCCAAACCAGCGAAAAAGCATGCAACTCCGGTGCGGGTGGGACCACAGCGGGAGGTGCCACTGGCATCCTCAGAGGGGCCCAACTTGGGGGGAGAGCGACACGTGACAAAAATGTCAACTTGTTACTCCTCTCTCCGACCCAAGCGCTATACTTAGAGGAATGCACGTAGGAGGCTGTGATCAGCGACAGGGAATACTCTTCAGAGCCGTTCAGGGCAGCATTTACGACTCACGAGAATGAAAAAGCTTCCCCTGCATTAGGACGCCGGCACAGCAACCCACGGCTGTGGAGAAAGTAGCAAGACTCCAAACATTCATTAAACCCCCGTTTGTGAAAAGCACAGAAGACATGCCATTTCCTGTACGAGGCATATTTAGAATCAAATATTAAAACACTTAAAACCTTAGCAAATCTTCTGCTCTTTTCAATTTGCTTACACGTCTTTCCCCAAAAAGGTTTTCTAAAAAGGTCCCTCATCTGTTTATACCAACGTCTTAACAGATTTGTTTTCTTCTAATGGGAATATAAGCTTTGGAGAGGGAATAGCTGAGGTGAGAAAACCAGCTGGCCATGTGGCTCCCAGGGGCCACGTCCCTGGAGGGCGCCCCAGGCACCGGGGTGAGGGGGTGCCCAGGAGGCGGACTGGCCTACCTTAATCCCAGCGCTCCGGCACTTGCCCACGGCGTCGGGGACGGCAGCCCGGGGAGGGTCGATCATGGAGATGAGCCCCACAAAGCAGAGGTTTTCCACAGGGAAATTCACCTCATCCGTGTCGAACTGGAACCCTTCGGGGAACTGCTCATCTGGCAGGAGGAGGTGGCAGAAGCCTGCAGGGAGGGGCAGGGAGCCGTGAGGACTGGGGACGGGGCAGAACGGTGATGCCTGCATGTCCACCTTTCCCTGCGTGTCTAGTTGGGACTATCTGCGAAAGCGCAGTTTTAGAACATGAAGGGTTCGTGGAACGCACACGAATGACAGTCTCTGAAAGGAAAACCAGGCCTCCGAGGAAGAGGCACTGTTTAGTGTGGAGAGGGCGCCGATGGTGTGGGCCGAGCACGGGGCTCAGGGTTTCCGACCGGCCCACTCTGTGGCTCAGACCTGGCACGTCGTGGAATGGTGTCTCAGCTTCCCTGGCTGGAGGAGGCCACATCCCTCCTCACCATTCATTTACACAAACCAGACACTGAGCGCGGAGCGGGCCGCCCTGCTGGCTGCTGGGGGTAATGCAGCGCAGATGGTCAGCCCAAGGGGTTTTATCGTTCACACCACCAGTCACAACGTCCCCTTCCTTCCTGTGTCTGAGGGTGACAGTGGACTCGAAAGGGGTCTACGGTGCCGTGTGGGCTCACAGGAGAGACCGCTCCTACTTGGGGATGGGGGGGGGGGGGGGAGGGGGCGGGTGGAGAAACCAAGAGCACGTGCAGTGGAGAGTGACCTTCCGGTTGGACACACACAGAGAGGCCTCCCGCTGCAGAGGGAGCAGGTGCGAGCCAGCGTGGGCCAGGCCATCAGGTCTAAGGTCCCTAAGCTGCAGGAATAGGGAGATGACATAAACGATTTCTGCCGACCGACGTCCTACAGGTGCCGCTTTCGCAGTTAGACAGACTCCACTGTGGGCAAAAGCCCTTTTAACCTTAACCTGCAGCGGCCAACGGAGGAGAGGCAGGCAGCTCCCCGCCAGCAGCTCGCTGTGCGCCCACGTTATGAGCTGATGCCCACGTTCCCCTGCGACCTCACAGCCATCCCGGGCAGTCGGGAGCTGGCTCACCTACAGGCCCTGGGAGTTCACTGTAATGCCACCGAGCTCACAGGCCACAGACATAGCAGCCAAGGTCAGACAGGTTCTCATCCCCTGGCTCTTCCTGTCTCCACAACAACAGGTGTGTGTGTGTGTGTGTGTGTATGTATATGTGTGTGTGTGTGGAGGGGGGGTGGCCAGGGTGCTGCCTCGTCTCATCCCGCACGCACCCAGCACGCGCTCGCCCAGGCCGCCCAGCTCCAGGTAGGCGTTCTGGAAGGCATCCTTCAGCTCCTCGTCCAGCGGCTGCTCCTTGCCGTGGAGCAGGATGGAGCTGCAGCGGTCCAGGATCCTCTCCGGGGCCCCCTTCATCACCAGCAGGTGCCGGGGTTCGGCCGTATTGGCGTTCTTGTGAATGGACAACTGGAAAGAAAGGGTTGTTCAGGTGAAAGGGTGAGGCGCTCCGTGGAGGCGCATGGAGCTCCCTTACCCGTTAGTATTCGTTACGGCAAAAAACCAAGACCCTCATGTCTGAACCTGCCTCACACCTCGGAACATACTCTGAATTCTACAGAAAAGACCAGCACGGCGACACAGTCACACATCGACGACACGTGCCGACAGACAGCATTTCCCTGAAGGAAACATGTCACTCATCCTACAGAAGTCAAACAAATTAGGGTTTTCTATGCGGAGTCAACGGTAAGATCCAAAGCTAAGGCTTCCATACAGTGTGAACGATTCCCTTTCAGGAGGCACTGATGCTTGTCAAACGGCCGGAGGGAGACAAGTTCTTCCATTGTTCTCTTTGTTCCCCTCTCTGTCCCCCCGACCCCCCATCGCTCGACCCCCGCTCCCCCAGCTTCAGACCTGGTACTTGTTGGTGGAGTTGAAGGGTATCTCGACGAGTTTGGGGTACCGCTCTCTCATCTCCTTCACGGACCCACAGCACAGCTCGATGCACTTCAAGAGCGCCGACTCGGAGGCGTCGCCCGCCACTGCCCGCTGTGGACACAGACGGCACGCGTTAGGTTCCCCGAAAATGCTGCACCG
Source organism: Plecotus auritus (assembly GCF_963455305.1). Classification (NCBI taxonomy): domain Eukaryota; kingdom Metazoa; phylum Chordata; class Mammalia; order Chiroptera; family Vespertilionidae; genus Plecotus; species Plecotus auritus. Next base: position 35,476,812 of record NC_137778.1, read on the forward strand.
AGGCGCCACCTCGGACAAGTGACCAGGAATGTGTCCCCATCTGGGCAGGAGGAGGGGAGGGCGGGGAAGGAGCAGCAGCTCAGACGCAGTCACCCGCCCACGCCCACATCGTTGTCTGAAGGTGTCACCTGCAAAACACCCTTTGCAACCTTCTTGAGCCTATTTTTTATCTTCCCCTGCTGAAGCCTCGAAGCCACCACCGTTCCCAGACACACACTACTGGTTACGAGTCTGAAAATACTAGTGAGAAAGCACACACCCGCAGCGTTCCCACCGCCCTACGGTCTGCAAGCACACGCCCTGGGTCCCTGTCAAGGGTGAAGCAGAGGACTTGTATTCCAAACACAGCTGCAGGACGATATCTGGGCCTGACGGACTCGAACCGAGAGGCACTTCCAGCCCCGACAGTAATACAATCAGCCAACGTTCCAGCCGAAACCCACACCTCAGGTAACACACATTTACAATACCATTAGCATGGCCCTCCCTGAAATGCTGGGAAATACATCTCCAGCTACCTTTCTGGGGCTTTTAAACCAGAGAAGATTTGCTGCTGGCGAGCCCCTGTGCTTGAAGCCTAGAGAATTTCTTCTTTGAAGCAGGAGGGGAAAATGTGTGAAGGTTTATCCCAAGAGAACAAACACCCTGCTCCCATCAGAGAGGACAGTCTCCTTTAAGAAATCAAAGAGCCTTTATCTGCCCAGCAGAAGCCACCTCCGTCCCATCTGGGCCGCCACCTCTCTGGCCACTGGGTCTCTACCCAGAGCTGCCACAGGCGACGTGCCATGGCCAGGACGAGCCAGCCCGTGCCTCCATGTCCCCAGGGGCCTTGTGCAGCCCATGCCTTTCTGACAGTCTTCACCGGACACCCCAGCAAAACCTCATGAGGCCGAGCTTATATCTGCGTCACGAGTGAGCAAGCTAAGGACAAAGACGATAAGAGAAACAGCTGGGCTATTTTAAGAACATAAATGGCTTAAGGGATGTACTGGAACCTCCTGCACCCGGACATGCAAATGCGATTACGGAGCCACCCCGCAGCCCCCGCTGCCCGCCAGGTGAGGCGACAGCCCGACACCAGAATAATACAACGGGATTCTCTATCGCCGAGGTCTGCACGGAAGACGGCCTCTCCCCTCGCCCACCCGCCTTCGGCCAGTTTTTACTGTAGGTTCGCTTCTTCCCAATGGACCTGGGGCACAGCGAGTGCTTCAGGGTCTACAGGCAGCAAAGGTGCCACACGGCAAAGCATCGCCGGGACCATCCCTGCGTGCCACAAGGAGCAGGTCCTTACAGGCCAGAGGCCACGTGCAACCTGAGAAGAACACTCCCAGGCGGTCCCTGTGTGGTACCCCCTCTCCCGCACCCCCCCACCCCCCGCCCGAGGGCTAAGGCACTCCGGGGCGTACCTTCAGGATGGGCAGGTTTTCCTGGTTGGCCTGAAACACGGCCCTGTTACAGAGGCCCGCGATTCTCGACAGGGCGAGCCAGGTGGCCGAGGACTTGTCGAAGGAGACACCTGACGGGATCAGACAAGCAAACCATGGGTTGACGTTGTGTTAAATCCCATGAAAGTGGAATAAATCAGGTTTTAGGAATTTTCCAACCATATTCATATGACAAATTCAGTTTTCCTATTGACATGCAAAAAAAAAAAAAAAAAAAAAGGAAAATATACACCCTGGACTCCTTACAAAATTATTAAAAAAAGCAGCGTGGACCACTGAGGCGGCGGCGTGCCTTACCGCTCTGATTCTCCGTCGTGTCGGCTTCGTGGATCTGATTGTCAAACCACATGTGGGCCACCGTCATGCGGTTCTGCGTCAGAGTCCCGGTTTTGTCGGAGCAGATGGTGGACGTGGACCCCAGTGTCTCCACGGCTTCCAGGTTCTTCACTAAGCAGTTCTTCCGGGCCATGCGCTTGGCAGTGAGGGTCAGACACACCTACAGGGCGTTAGGAACCGGGTTACTTCCGTCTCAACCGTGTGGGGATTCTAAAATGGTGGCTGCACCCTAACGTAGAACTGTGTCTAAAGTTAGCTCTCCAGCCTTCCTCTGAGGTCTAAACAAATAATAATTGTTCCAGCCCTCGCTGGTGTGGCTCAGTGGATAGAGCATCGGCCTGCGGACTGAAGGGTCCCAGGTTCGATTCTGGTCAAGGGCACATGCCCAGGTTGCAGGCTCGATCCCCAGTGTGGGGCGTGCAGGAGGCAGCCGATCAATGATTCTCTCTCATCACTGATGTTTCTGTCTCTCTCTCCCTCTCCCTTCCTCTCTGAAATCATAAAAATATGTTTAAAACAATAATAAAAAAAATAATAATTGGGCCATATATAGAGGGCTTTCCCTCCCCCCCAAATAAGCAAGATATTAAGTGAAAACAGCCGGGACTTAGCACATTCGTTCCCCCACTCAACCCCAGGTTTCCTTTCTCCGCTAGGCTATTCTGGATCACGTGACACTACAAGAACCAAGTTCATGCTTCTGGCTCACTATCATCCACATGAAACACGCCGAGGTCCCCCCACTGCCTAAGCCCACCATGCGGCTCTCGAGAAAATCTCTATACAAACACGGGTGCAATAAAACCTAAGCGGGTGGCCCCCAGGAGGGGGGTGGCTGAGCCTCACACTCACGGGAGCGGATCTGAGCCGACCCGACCCCGAGAGACAGCCTCGTACCGTGACAGTGGCCAGCAGACCTTCGGGCACATTGGCTACAATGATTCCGATGAGGAAGATGACGGCCTCCAGCCACGTGTACTCGAGGATCAGCGAGAGGATGAAGAAGGACACCCCCAGGAACACGGCCACCCCCGTGATGAGCTGGATGAAATGTTCTATTTCCGCAGCGATGGGAGTCTGGCCGCCTTCCAGCCCAGAGGCCAGCGTGGCGATTCTCCCCATGACGGTGCGGTCTCCAGTGTACACGACAATGCCGCGGGCAGTGCCTGGGAAGGGGGGAGGGGATTGCACCAGAGGTTATCACAGAAGCCACAGAATTTGCAGGTGCCTGGATGGTTAAAGAAGACAGAAACACACATTTTTGCCCATTCGGTGTGGCTCAGTGGCTGAGCATTGACCTATGAACCAGGAGGTCAGGGTTCAATTCCCGGTCAGGGCACATGCCCGGGTTGTGGGCTCAATCCCATGTTTCTCTCTCTCCCTTCCTCTCTGAAATCAATATTTCTAAAAATTTAAAAGAAGAAACACATCTTTGAGGGCCAGCTCTTTGGTGCTACACGCTGTTTGTTTGAAACCACAGAGACTTTGGCAAAGGGATCTCCGTCCCTGGGCAGTGAGCGGCTGCGAACACCGAGCTGGAGGCGCGCAGCCGCAGGAGGGGCGGGGAGGGGAAGAGCGGCCGCAGGCTCCCTGCCAGTGGGCGAGCCCCTCCGGCTGCGCTTGACCGAAGTGGTCAGAAACGGAGCCAATAACGTGAAAACAGAAAATCGTGTCCGGGTTTTTTTTTTGTTCGTTTTTTGTTGCTAACGACTAAGACCAGTGCCACGCCGCGCCAACAGGGCCTTCCCAGGGTCTACCTTCCACGCAGTTGGTGGAAAAGAAGGCGATGTTCCTCGTCTCCAGGGGGTTTTCGTGTGTGAAGTCGGGAGACCTGGTCTGGGGCTCCGACTCCCCAGTGAGCGAGGAGTTATCCACCTGTCGGTGAGCAAAGGGGTCAGCGTTGTGAGTGCACAGGCTCGCCACGGGCCGTTCCGCTCCCGATGCCCACACAGCGGGGGTCTGTGCCAACCTACCTTGCAGCCGTTGGCAGAAATGATCCTGAGGTCAGCAGGGATCCGATCCCCGCCTTTCACTTCGACCAGGTCCCCAACAACCACCTCCTCCGCGTTGATGCTCATTTTCTCACCGTTGCGGATCACCAGGGCTTGCTTTGGAAGGGGAAAAGTTTACACCATTAAATCAGACAAAAATGATACCAAAAGGAAGGTAGTGTCAATCAAAAAGAGATCAAGCTACCCAATGATCTGTAATTCTAATCACCCGAATGCATAACGGGTATTATTTTTATTTGCACTAATAATGACATTAACCTTTTTATTTGTCCGAGTGACAAAAGCCGCTCAACAGCCAAGAGCTGGTCCTCTCCTGCCTATGTACCTGCTCCCTCCGTCCAGGGGGAAGACAGGCACTGCGCCTGGGGTGGGAGGTGGAGCATCCCCCTCTCCGATAGTCACGGAATTCTTAGGGAAACCTGAACTGCACCCCAGCTCCCATGCCTGGGCTAAGTCACCCCCGGGGACAGGACAAGCAGCCGGTACCTGCGGAACCATGTTTTTGAAGGATTCCATGATCTTGGAGCTCTTAGCTTCTTGGTAGTAGGAGAAACAGCCGGTGATGATGACGACAGCAGACAGCACCACACCGAGGTACAGCTGGGAGGGGACAAGCACGTTAGCGCCCCATGGCTCCGGGCCAAGGATTGGGAACGTTCCATTTCTGACGGACTAAAACCCAGATTTCTAACGGGGACCGAGGCTTCAGAAAGAAAATCCATGCCCAGCAGAGTCCCACATGGAGGCATACAGACACTGGGTCACTAACCGGATAGACTTTTGGAAATGTTCTGATACAGTTTCTCCCGCTTTATCAAACTAAGGATATTCTAGGAACTTGTGACGTTTGAAAAAAATAGCTAGCAAACCTTTCCGGACACGCGTAGTAACGTGCCACTCAAGGTTGAAAGTGTGGCCTGTCACCTAGCGAGTGGCAGCCGGACCCAGGCCGGGACCCGCGCAGGCCGCCTGTCACAGCAGCACCACGCAGGGCAGCGTGCAGCTAGCAAGAGCCTCCACAGGACCCGAGGTGCAAAGAGAAACCTCCCTCGAAGGAGTGATGGATGGGCCCTGAAGGCAACCACTGCCGACACGGCTCTTCCCTGGCGTGAAAAGCCGTCCGGAAGCTACGGCAGCTGGGCAGTAAGGACCCAGAGGCTGCCTTACGTGCGCCCAACGTGCAGGAGCGCGGGACTCACATTATCATTCTGCGGCTCCTCTTCCGTGGCAGCTTGGATGCCGTAAGCCAGGAAACAAAGAATCGCTCCAATCCACAGTAACATGGAGAAGCCCCCGAACAGCTGCCGGCAGAATTTGACCCACTCGGGGGTGGTGGGAGGGGGAGTGAGGGCGTTGGGACCGTCGCGGGCCAGGATCTCGGCAGCTCGAGCGGTGCTTAAGCCCTGAGAAGTAGAGGAACGGAGATAAGACGCTCGGCTCCAGCCCGTGACGAGGCACTACACCCACCCGGGAGCTGGAAAGCTGTCATGAAGGATCTGGAAGGAAACATTTCCCACGCCAAGGCAAACCCCGGCAAGTGCTGGTGAGGATCCCCATCAACAGCCCACGTTTCCCGAGGAACCCACACGACATCCGGACGGAAATGGTTTTTAAAACTGACCCATGGACAAATCCAAGTCCAGTATGCTTTCTTCTAAGATGTAGATAATAAGGGATTTTGCTAACCTGCCCTTTTTACCAACAATGTATTTAAGTAACTGATTCAGTAACTGGTTCAGTTTTGCAAATTAAGAGATTTGAATTTTCTGTATATTGCATTTGTCAGGGAGGAAAATACCCCTCTATAAACATCGAAGGAGAGAAGAAAAAAAAAACTGTAGGAATCCCACCTCCTATTAGGTCAACAGCCCTGTTTTAAGTATAGAGCCCTATTCTCTGGATGATATTAAAACAGACGTCTGGCGGGGAAGGGCCCACCCACATGCATGTTTTAGCTACACTCCCACCCTTCCCACCTGGAACGTATTCCACGGAGGAGTCCACTCTATTTTCTAAATGGGCCTCCAAACCAAGATCCCCTGACAGCAGACAGTAGCCACAAGGCTCCTACTTCGGGGGAAAACGTGGTGACTCTCTCACTATCGAAATAACAAGTCAGAGAAAAAGACACCACGTTGCCCAAAGTGTGTGTGAACACGCAGTTTGGGTTCATGTTACTTTTAATATTTGAGTTAACCCAGGAAAATCCAACACTAAGGGAAAATGAGAATTTCCCCTTTAATTTAGGACTCTCCCTCCTCGGCCTCAAGTTCATGGCGTGCTGATCTGGGCAGCACAGAGCCCACCCGCGGACCTCTGAGCACGGTGCATGCCAGGCCCCGTGCCCGGCGCTCCAAACTAGCTCGTGTGGTCCCCACGATAACTGTGTTTGGTATTATTAATCCCGTTTTACAAGAAAAGAAACAGATCCACAGCGTTTGACTAAAATGACTTAGCTCAGTGGTCGGCAAACTCATTAGTCAACAGAGCCAAATACCAACAGTACAACGATTGAAATTTCTTTTGAGAGCCACATTTTTTAAACTTAAACTTCTTCTAACGCCACGTCTTCAAAATAGACTCGCCCAGGCCGTGGTATTTTGTGGAAGAGCCACACTCAAGGGGCCAAAGAGCCGCATGTGGCTCGCGTGCCACGGTTTGCCGACCACCTACTTAGGGTCACAGAGAACAGATTTCATAGGAACCTAATACAACTTTAGCTTTATGACCCAGGTGATGTGCTCAGAGCCTGCCCAACGGGGCCTCAGGGTCAAGGCCAGGGCACCGGGACCAGCACGCCTTCTTAGAACATCGGGATCATTTACTGAGACAATGGCTACATAATAGCTGGGATGCAAGTTACTCCCCAGAATTTCTAGTAGTTGAACACCTACTTTATTTAAAGGTTTCTCTGAATTGTGTTTTGTTTTGTTTTTTTAAAAAAAGGGGGGGGGGTGGTGTGTGTTTCAAATAAATGACCAAGGTTCTGGCATACAACAATGAGCTAGTGGGTAAAGTGCAAAAATCTGAATTGCTGGAAGAGTCGACTCAAGTTAACAAATGTAGAAGAGTAAAGGGAAGATTTGTAGTCAAAAGGCCGGAATGACCACGGCTTTGGAGCTATTCAGTTTCAAATCCTGGCGCTCCCTTTTATTGGATCTCACCCACTGTAAAACGCGGGAAATGATCATGTGCACTTTCAAAGTTTCAGGGGAAAGAATCCTTTTTAAAAAGTGTATTAAAAAAAAAAAAAACACAGGCTGTGCACGTCACGAAGTAGATACCCCGACAGTGGCTGTCCTCATGTTCCTCCGAGAGCCCCCAAGGTCAGGCGTGTGACATGGGGGGGGAAGCGTGACAGGAAATTAGGATTTTTGCACAAAAAGTTTCAAGCGAGAACATACTCGGCTCAAGTCCGTTCCGTATTTGCGATGAAGCTCGTCCAGGCTCAGTTTGTGGTCATCCTAAGGAAAAGCAGAAACAAAAAACACCTTATTAAGCACTACCATCAGAAAGGCTTTGCAAAGAGCGTCATCCCTGTCATGGCTCCGAAAGCAAGGTGCTCTTCAGGGCAGACGCTGGTCTGCTTCCCCACGGCCGCATGGCCCGGCAGCCCCCCACTGCCCACGGAGGGTCCCCACCGCAGGAGGGCTGAAGCTCAGCCGCCACACACCTTCGGGGAGTCCCTTCGCCTGGAGCGGAGAGAACCACCCCTGCCTTGTGACAACCAGGCAGGTTCTAGTCTAGACAGATTGCATCTGTGGAGGCCCCACAGCCCCGAGGGGCCGGAAGTTCCCAGTAACCAAAGCGCAGAGAAGCAGGCCCCTCTGGCTATGCCACAGGGACTAGGTAACTTCTCCGACCCTCTAACAGCTTTGAAAACGAACAATGTTCTTACTGCCCTCTCATTCGATAAAATCTGCACAAGTGCAAGGACCGCACTGCTTTTAAAATAAAGCAAGTCTCGCCTGGCTGGCGTGGCTCAGTGGCTGAGCGTCAGCCTATGAACTAGGAGGTCACGGCTCAATTCCCAGTCAGGGCACATACCCGGGTTGTGGGCTTGATTCCCCAGTGTGGGGCATGCAGGAGGCAGCCGATCGGTGATTCTCTCTCATCACTGATGTTTCTCTCTCTCTCTCCCTCTCCCTTGTTCTCTGAAATCAATAAAAATGTATTTTAAAAAATAATAAAATAAAGCAAGTCTCTGACTGTGTGTGTGTGTGTGTGTGTTGGGGGTGGGGGGAATCACACCTTCAAAAGATAGATACAGTCAGTCTTTAGGAGAACAAAGCCATGTCCTCCGGGCACTTACCATAGACACTTCTTTCTTCAGCTCATCCATATCCCTCTCTTTCTTGGCCTTTTTCTTGTTGCCATGCTCTGAAACGGCCGCAGGCTCGTATTTGTCACGTCCAACCTACAGGAGAGGGCGGAGAGATGCGGTTCGTTATGAGGATTTGAGCCGTTTTTAGAGAGCCATCATTCTGAATAGTCACTGGGCTCATCCTCACGGAAACTGATGCGCTTATGCCACACCCTAAGCAAGGCCATCTATTACTAACGCCGCCTCCTAAGCTCACGACACGCCACCTGCGCCCAGGGCGTGAGGACCCGGGGAGGTCGTGGCAGGCCTCGAACGGCCCTGCAGTCACTTCCAGGGGGCGCGAGCTGGGTATCCTCGGGCCAGTGGCTAACGCTCACATCTCAGTGTTCTCCTTCTGTAGCATGGAGATGACAATATGCTTTCCTCATTGGTGTTCTGGAGAGGACTGAATGACAGAATACATCTAGATACTTAGTTACTTCTATTTAAATTCCTGGCTTTGCGAAGAAGTCATTAAGTATCAAACTTAAATAATTTTGGGGCTCACCTAGGAATGCTGACCTTCCCATCTTCACGTGAAAGAGCAAAATCAAGAGGTCCCCATCCCAACCTGCAGCCCGGAAAGAAACCCCCAGACGAAAGCCGCTGGTTTTGTTTTGACATGAGCAGGACGTGGGGAAAGCATGTGCTCCATCAGGGAACTCACAGGATCCACCCACGCCTCTTGAAAAGTGGAACAATTTCTAGAGAAAATGTCGATTCCCTAGTTTAAATTTAGCTTGTTGCACACTCCCACCCCCCCGTGTAAAATGCTTGCATGTATCTCCACACAGCCTGGACCTGGTGCTGCAGCCCTCAGCGGCGAACAGCCCCTCGCTCCGGACAGGGCCCCTCCCCCACCACCTGCCACCTAGGAAGGGCAAAGAAAGGTGTCGGCGACGTTCTGAAAGGGGACGCGCTCTGGTGCCAGTACTATTGGTGCCAGTACTATTATTTCAGACGTTCGGAGGCACATGTCCAGCTACTAAGACAAGGAGGAGGAACGTGAGTCCAGATTAAAATTCTATCACGCTGAAAATAAAATTAAAGAAATAAAAAACAACAAAAAAAACCCGCGGGAGTACAGGTATGTTTTCAGTCATGGCTGATATGGTCGCAAGTAAATACAATACTCGCTTGAAGGGAATACCCCCTTCATTCTCTACAGAGAAGCCCCGCCCCCAACCGGTCGGCACTGCCCACATGTGGGGACCTGTGCGGCATTCCCACGGTCACCTCTCCGGTCACTGCAGTGTCCCTCGACCCACAGCTCCTTCCAACAGAGCGCAGCTCTTTAGTTTCTGCCTTATCTGTTGAGCGTGAAGCAGGTCTAAAGATAGCCAGCATTCCTGACATTCTCTCCACTGTGGAGCAACCACACAGCCTCGTCCTCTGGGCACACGGCCCCCGGTGCCAGCCGAAAGCAGACAGACAGACTGACAGGCAGACACAGAGGACGGGGCTCCCATCGGAGGAGCCACCCGCCTACAGTGGCATCTCCTTCCTGGGTTTAACGGGAAAGCAAACCCCTGAAAAAAGCATCTTAAAGCCACTGACCAGGGAGCTCTAAGACGCGTGTGGCCAGTCTGTATCGATCTTTAAAACACGGCTCCTAGAGCGTCTTTAAGCAAGCGGGGTGCCGTTAAAATACGTTTAATTTAAACGTATGAAAATCAGAGTTAAAATCGCTCTCCTCACGAGGGAGGCTTGGGTTCTTTGCAGACTTTCAATATTTTCCACCCCAAAAGAGGGGGGAGAGAATGATGGAGCAGCTGGGCCTTGGACATGGCCCAAAGTTTTATCCCCATTTTTTTTTTTTTTACACACTAAAAATCTTGCCTGCAGCCTCAGGTATCAATGGCTAAGCCGGCTGAGAACGGAGATCCCCTAGTAGCCCACCCCTTCCCATCAGTCCTGCTACACCAGGCGCTGTTTTACATGAGGATAGTGTGAGACACAGGAAGTATTAACACGTGAGGTCCCCCCCTTTAAGATGTTCATTTTTCCCCCGTTAGGAAATGCTGTGTCCAAAAGACCAGGCAGTGTATACAATGTATACAATTCAGTTCTTCCCAACAAGTAAAACAACAGGTTAATAGCTTATCTTGATGAGAAGCACATGACTTAAGTCCCTATCAAGTCTCCATCATTACAGTTACAAAGCAGAAAAAATCCCGTTGTATGTGTGTTGGGGGGTGGGTGGAAGCGTGGCTACATTGTGGGTCTGGGGAACAGTGCTTCAAAACGGGTGAGATAACACTTTGTTTATTATCTCCTTTAAAAGCATTCTGGAAGAACCAAGGTCATGGCCAGGGGGACGGATAATAGGGTTACAGAGCTCCTGTTTTTCCTTAGGAACTCGGCAGCTCCCGCCATGCCCCGCGCGGCCCTCCCTGGGCCCTGCCGTCTCCGGAAGGGCACAGTGGGAGCTCAATGTCACACCCTTCTCAAAAGGGCCACTTGTGAAAATGAAGTTGGTTCTGTTCTGTTTTTTTTTTTTTCCCCCTCCGTTCTAATTTAGGAAGTGGGAGGTCACAACAAGGGCAGGGGCTTGCCCACTGTGACACAGCTGCCAATGTGTCATGACTTCGTCCTGCGCTTCCAGGGATTCCATCTTCTCCGAGTCACCACCCTGAGGCTGCTACCGTTCGATCGGGGTGGAGGGAAGGGGGGCCCCGGAGACGGGGAGCGGAGATTCTCGGCCAGAGGAGCCGAGGTGAAGACATGTTGTAAGAAGGTGAATCCACTCACCTAAAAACACACACGGGACCCTTACAAGGAGGGGGGCATCCCCGAGACCTGGGGGAGACTCCTTCCTCCTCTTGGGCACTAAAGAGCTGAAAGGGGGTGAGTGGGGGGCAGGTAGGACAGGTCCAGAAGACTAGCCCAGGATTGTAAAGAGGCACACAAACAAAAAGTGCGGGGGGTCAGGAGAGACCCTTCCATCCCGGATGTAAGTCACTTCTGCATAAACTGAAGCTGCCACCCCAGCCTCCACACTGCCTCAACTACCAGCCTCCGCCGGGGCCAGGCTTCTGGGGCTTTCTCAACGGCGTGCATCATGGAGGCCCTGGCCTCCGTCCCCACCTGTCAGCTCAGTGCCCAGGGGCAGAGGGAGCTCAGAGTTCAGCCTTCCGAAACACCAGCTGAGAAAGTCTCAAGGGTTCTTGGAAGCTGAGCTGTCCACGCCCTTTGGTAGGTTATAATTCATCCCCAAGTCATTCCAACTCTGCCTCCGCCAGCTACAGGGTCTTAAACAGTCAGCCTCGGTTTCCTCATCTCTAAAATGGGAGCAACACTTGGTGTAACCACTAACGAACCTAGAGAACCTGTTAAGGCTGATTGTCAAGGGGCTGCCATCAAACCTGAAACAAACACCTGGGAACCGCCGTTTCCAAAACCCACAAATATTCTGGATGCGCCCGAGGGCGGGAAGAGTAACTGCCCCGAACGCAGCCCCCCCCCCAAAGCTGACCAGGAGGGTCACAGAATAGGCACCTCTGAATCCAATCTGGCAAATTCCGCCTTAGCAGGGAAGCTGGGGGGATGGTCTTCGGCCCTGCTGGCGCCCAGAGGCAGTGGTGTGGGCTACCTCCCTCCTTTATGTAACAGGTGGTGGTGGTGGTGGCGGTTAGGGGAGGGGGCTCCAATCTTCCTGGGATCTGATATTAATCATTAAACACACCTGTCTATGTGAGCATATGTGCTCTGCAAAGAGCTACAGAAGATTATTATAACTTGGTTTTAATTAACAAATAGATTACTGCTATTCCTCACTTACTATGAAAATGCCTTTTAAATCTTAAAAAAAAAAAAAACAGCCACCACCACCTCATTGAGTATTTTTATTTCATCTCATCAATTAAAACTTACAGAAAAAGGTGGGAGGGGGATACATGGTGATAGAGAGAGACATGACTTGGGGTGGTGAACACAATACAAGATACGGATGATGTATTATAGATTTGTACACATTTAAACCTAATTAACCAACGTCACCCCAATAAATTCAATGGAAGAAAACAACTGACAGAACGTATGAGAAATGATCACACCCAAATGACTAAATCCGTAGTTAGTTTATGTCTAAGGCAGTGGTCGGCAAACTCGTTAGTCAACAGAGCGGCAAACCGCAGCTCGTGAGCCGCATGTGGCTCTCGAGCCGCGGTTTGCCGACCACTGGCCTAAGGGATCTTCTAGCCCGGTCCCCGAGGACTGCCCAGGTCGGGGAGGACCCGCACAAAAGGGTCGGGGGACCACCAGGCCTCCACAGCCCTTCTCTCACGCAGGCCACTCAGGCACTCAGCGCGCCCTGCTGAGCCCAGCTCAGTACCTCCAACCCGGCTGCAGCCCACCAGCCAACAGCGGACGAAGAAAACAGCCCTGGTCCCGGCCTGCGGGTCCCCCAGCCCCAAGTCACAGAGGCTTCGCCGGCCTCCCCCATCCGCCTGCATGTACATTTCCTAACCGGCCTGCCAGCCCACCCCACCTGCCACGAGGTATGTCATCCAGGACCAAAATGAATTCTACAACTGCTGAAGTGTCAATATACTTCAGATGTACTCGCTTTCTGAAAATGTGTTTTGTTTTTATTTTCCATTTAAAAAAGCCAACGCTTTCTTTTCCGTGGGGCATTCTGCCTCTACCTTAGGCACCTGGGCTACAGGAGTTCAAACCTCCTGCCTGCTCCCCCTCCCTCTGCTGCCCTCCGCACCCCTTTTCACTCAGCCAGATGGCTCCCGGGCCAGGGCTACCCAACAGGAGTGTGGGTTCGAGAGAGAGCTGGCACCAGGGTTCCAAGTGGCCTGACCACTCCTCACTGGTGCCTGCAGGCGGGGCAGGAAATGCATTAGCTGCCAGGCTCAAGAGGAGAAAAGGCAGCCAGGCCCCGGGGACATGTCATGTGAGCTGAAACAATGAAACAAGTATGGCGCCATGGAAGCATCCAGGGGATGAGAGAGAACACAACATAACCCCCTGCCCTCACCCAGATGACAGACTGGACAGACACATCCAACGCCAAGACTCACAGGCCGGAAACCTCACGCTCTGAGGAGTGGGCCCCCAAAGACAAAGCACAGCAACCAAGGGCCAACGTTTCCGACCAACGGAGGGCGTCCAACAGCTGACACTAAACGGGGTCTGAATAAAGTCAGATACAGAGATAATGAACGTGCAGATATAATTCATTGTCAAGTCACAAAGGAGCTAAGGAATGAGGTCTATTGGCCAGAATTCCCTTGGCTCAGGATTCAAATGAAACCAGAGAAAAACTCCGGGGGGGGGGGGGGAGGAGGAGGAAAGGGGGGGCGGGGAGCCCTAGTCTCACTGACAGAATTTGCTCTCCCCAACACCAGTCACATAAATGTGAAGGACGTCTTGTGGATTCCTCACAACAGATTTCAGCACAACTAATGAGGTGAGTCATATGCAAAGAACAGTCTCTCTCTGGCCCCAGCCAAAGAACACATTTCCTCTCATCCACTCAATTCATGGCAACGTGAGAAAGTTCAAGCCTGGCCTGGTTACTCTCCTTTTCCAAAAAAAGTAGAAAGGAAGGACGGTTTTTTTAAAAAAAAACACACAACAGCCAGTGGATTTTAAAATTCTCTTTGCTTCACGTGATGTGCCTTCTCGGCGTAACGCGGGCCTGGACAGCTCTGGCAGGGACGAGGGCACACTGTGCCCAGTGCTTTGCTGCCCAGACGAGCCACTCTGATTCCTGTGAGCCCATCTGATCTGACACTCGTATTTCTCCTCGGGCCTGTTGGCTGGCACAGAGCCCTGGGCAGCTAGATGGAGGCACCGCGTTCCGTGTTCTCGCTCCCGCTCCCGCTCCCTTGCTCTCATCACGGGGAGTGGGGGGCTGAAAAGCCCATTTTATTTTGCCAGACTTTTTTACAAAGACTTTCAAAAACGTCAAATCCTTTAAAGTGAAAGTAGGTGACAACGCTAAGATGCTGTAAAATTGGAGGCCAGCCATGTCGAATGACACCTCCACGGAGCTCTCCTTTGGAGAGCAATGGTGCTTCCCACTCTTGTCATTCCTTAATAGGTTTTTCAGGTGAAAGAAAAGCTGCCCTCTCGTTTTGAAAGAGCTGAAGACGAACAGGAAAACCCACAGTTTATAACGAGCTGATCTCAGTGCCCATTGTAAGCCCCAACAGCAGCCAGCCCCACTTGCCTGCTCTCAGCTGAACAGGACAGAGCTGGCTTCCCTTGGGGCTGAGGGTGAGGACCCCATCTAAGGGCTTCTTCTTTAAACCGTTTGTTTTTAAACGAATAGAACTAATCTTACTCCATACAACAATCCTTCAAAAATTTCAATGCCTCTCTCTTTTTTTTTTTTCCCTTAAGTTGGGACATACTGAGAACACAGCCGAATTTGAACAGAACCTCACTTACCTGTCAATGTGTTGCTAACAATCATCAGAAAACAAGGACTTAGAAGGGTTCTGGGATGGAGCATGGATGCGTACCAAGTCTACTGTGCTTTACAATGTTGAACCCCCTTTTTATCTTTAAAGGCAATTTAGGACTAACACTTCCAGGGGTCTGCATATGTTAAGGTTTATCCCTCACCTGGATAAACATTTTACCGGATTTTTTTTTACAACCCCCCCCCCCTTTTTTTGGTTGTCAGGTTTAGCCTACTCTCAATCAGATTCTCAGATTTATGATGCAGACCTCCCCCTTTCTACCCTCCCACCCCAAGGTGAGTCACTGGCGTGTTACAAACTTACTGGCAGAGAACACTACAAATTAAACATTAAGTTGCCCAAAGAGGATACACCCTCAGAACAGGGTACAGAAAGAACACAGAGCAGGGAGCTGTCCCACTCGCCAAACACGGGCCAAGGGTGTGATGCAACCCGACCCCTTCTCTCTGCCCCCAGCGCTAGTCCCTCCTGTGCCTCCTGTCCAAGGGCTGCACTTGCGGGTGGCCGGGCCTGGGCCCCCGTGCACGTCGAGGGCTTTGTCTGACGGTTTTCGGTCTAAAGTACTAGCTTTATAGCAGCCACAGGAGATTTAGTCACACTTTCCGGTTGAGCTCTTAAAGGGCAGCTGATAATGCTTCCAGAGGACCAGGATTTCTGCTGACATGTGTATCCCCTGAGCAACCTTCACCTGAACCTTTTCCCCTGGAAATCACTGCTCCCAGGCTAGGGTTCCTTCTCTAGGTGAACGAGTTAATATTCAAACAATGGAGGGCTGCCGTGAAGGGCCTGGTGGCGTACCCCCCACCAACCTTTCGCAAACTTGAGAAGAGAGAGTTTCTGTGTACCTTTTGGCTACATAGTTGTGGGTGGCAGGCCTTAGCTGCAGATTTAAGCCAAGTCACTGGCAAAAACACCCACCATGAAAAAAGGGACACAACCCTATTTCATCCAGGAATGATTCAGCTGTTCTTTCGCTTTCCTATCAAAAGCTTAGGAATTGGATTTTTAAGGAGAAATAAAAGCACCTGAAATGGCATCAAAACCGAGGCTCCCACCGGTAGTGGGAAGAGGAGGGGAAGACATTAACAATGACCTTAAAAATTAGCTGCCAGCACCCGGCTTCCTGGTTAACCAATTATCAGCAGGGCTTTAGTCACCACTCCACCCACATTTTAATCCTCATGTGGAAAAATCCTAACATTTCAGCATAAAATATCCTTCTGAACATTTGGACTATCACAGTCAGTCACTGGGGACAAAAAGGGTAACTTAATCCAAGGAAAATCAGCACCAACACACACACACACACACACACACACACACACACACACCCTTTAATGTTCAAATGATGAGACTATCTAAAATACTCAATACAGCCCAGAAAATAAGATCATCTTGTGTTAGCCAGTTGTAATTCAATTCTGTGTTTGCTAGCCACTAGACATTTTATTAGGATCCATAAGGCATCCTGACTGACCCTCTACAACCCAGGTGTATTGCCATCTTTACCCCTACTGGGCAAACGTGTGGTTATGAAAGAGGCACCGATGTATCGAACATCTTCTCTGGTCCATTCACTATCACAAATACCCCCGTTTCGTTTGAAGAATGACTGCAGAGCTCTGCATATGCGGCAATGGTTAAGAAGTGAGTGTATGTTCAGGCTGGCGAGGCCGCAGGCTGTTCACGACTTGGGGACATCTGGTGTGCCACTAATGAACCATTTGACCTTGAGCAAGCCATTTCACCTTCCTAGGCCTCAGGTACATATCTATGACCTCTAACCCTCACAAATCAGTTATATCTGGCTCAGGAAAGAGACTTTTTTTTTTTTTTTAATTTGAGCGGCTTAGAGATAGCCGATTGAAGCTTTCAAGAGCTTGTTTAGAGGAACGACTTAGGGTTTGATGGTGTGGTACAAACACAGGCCACTAACCCAGTTCCCACCGCGAGGAGTAACAGGCTCTTGGCCTTCAGCTACTTGACCTGGGCCAGCCCTCCACGTTTTGTGCTTTTAAAAGATACAAGTTGTGCCTTCCCACATCTCCCTATCAGGTGGGTCATCCAGGCTGTTCCATCACCTTCATAACCCACGGCCAGTCAGGATGCAGCCTCCCTCCTCCCCCATCACTCACTGCGCAGGAGGGGCCCCAAGGACCTTCACAGACCTACTAAACGCGGGTACAGGGCAAGCCCCGAGATAAGGGGGCAGGTTCTCTCCTACCTGTAACGTCATGACCTGGCCATTTTATCCCATGAATTGATACTTTGGGGGGTTATTTTGTATAAACTCTCAACCAGACTTTAGCGCCGCTGGGGTCGGGGGTCGGGGACCCGGCCTTATCACTGCCCCGAGTGACAGAAAGGCAGGAACCAGAGGGGCCCGCTCTCCCTGCCCCGCCCGGAGCCCCTCCTTCCTTTGGGAACAGGTCTTCCGCGGCTCCGCACGCCTATCACCCCTCCTGCCAGCCGCCTCCTGCCCTTTTAGGGTTTATTGTACCCAGAGGCCCTGGTGGGCCAGCCTGTCTTCCTTCCACGTTCAATATTAAAAAAAAATAATTTAAAAAAACCCCTCACACCCCTCCCCAGTGTAGATGCTTTGGGCGCATCCTGTGTTTATGGAAAGTCTCCAGTCAAGCTCTCAAAAGTATACCTTAAAGGCCATCTTAGGGCGGTGCAGACACACCCTTGCTGGCACCAGCCCGCACGGCAGGCTCCGAGCAAGAGGAAGGCAGCGTTTTCCGCTGGGGGAGGACGGCCGCCGCTGCGGGGAGCGGGCTAAGCCCCTGCGCCTCCGGGGGAGGGAGCGCGGACCCCGGCCGCCCCCGCGTCGGAAGCCCCTGGCGGCCCACCGCGGCGGGAACGGCAGCCGGGAGGGGCCGGGCGGAGCGCCGGGGGGAAGGGGAGGAGCGCTGGCGCCGGGCTAGCAGGGCTGAGGGAAAGAGGAAGGCGAGAGACGCGAGGTGAGGGCGGCGCGGGGAGGGAGCAGGCGCGCGGATGCCGCCGGCGGCCGGCTCCCTCCCGGCGGCCCAGCACCCGTGCGCCCTGCTCCTCCCGGCCCTGCGGCTCCGAAGGCAGCCTCTGGGGCCGGGCCACGGCGCGCTCGGCCTGGGGGTCCGCTCGCCGTCCCCGCGGCGCTCCCTCCCTCCCCCGCCCAACCGCGTCCCATTGCTGCGCTCCCTCCATTTCCCAAGTGCGTCGTCTTTTCAGCCGCGCCGCTCGCCAGCCCGCGCCGCTTCCTCCTCGCCGCTCCCCGCCGGCCGCCTGCGGGCGCCCTCCCGACTCCCCCCTGCGCCTCCCGCCCAGCCTCCTGGCGCCCCGCGCCCGGTACTCACCCCCTTCCCCATGGTGGCGGTGGTCGGTGCCCGGCACCGGGTCCTGCCGCTGGAGAATCAGAGGGAAGAAGAGAGCAGCTCCCGGCCGAGCAGGCGCGACCGGGGGAGAGGCGAGGAGGGAGCTCGGGCTGCCGCGGGGCGGGACGGAGGGAGGACGGCCGGCGGTCGGGCCAATGCCGCCGCCGCCGGGGCTGCTACCGCTGCTGCTGCCACGTGTCTGCTCCTCCCGCCACTGCTCCGCGCCCCAGACCCCGCCGCAGCTCCGGCCCGCGCCTCCTCCTCACTTCCTAAAATATGCAACCTGCGTGCTGGCCCCGCCCACGCCGGGACGTCACCGTTACCGGAGCAACCCGACACCCGCCGCCGGCCAGACCCCGCCCCTCCCGGGCCCCACCCCCAGGCCCGGGCCGCACTGGCTGCAGCCAGTCGGGGCTCCCGGCAGGAGGGCGCCGGGCCCGGGGCGCGCGTGCCCACAACCCGGGAGGCCTGGCCGCGCCACTGCGGGGCGCGCCGACTGGCTGGCCAGCGGGGGCTCAGCGGCCATGGAGCTCCGCGCCCCTCCTCCCGCCGCCCTGCGTGACCGGCCTGCTTTGTAGGGCACGGAAGATCCGCAGTGGGTGCGGGTAGATTGTCGGAACTGGGCTCCCCGTGTCTCCGGGGAACCGGGACAGAAACCTCGCGCGGAGAGGCCTTTCCAGTGTTTTCTGGCGCTCCTCTGGGACTAAGCGGAGCGCCAAGGTGGGGTGGGGGGTCTGGTGTGGCTGAGCTAGCGCCCGCCTGAAGGACCCCGCCTCCCTGCGGAGTCCTGCCCCGCGCCCACCTGCAGATGGCCTCCCTAGCCTTTGGTCCCCCTCCCCGCCAAAGCCTCCTCTGGTCTGGGATCCCCGTTACCCACCTCCCGCTCTGCCAGGAGGAATGCGTCTGAGCTGGCCTAGCCAGAGGCCCCAAGCGCTCTCCCCGAATGACAACCCAAAGGGCACCCAGTGAGTTCATTCAGGCTCTGGCAGCGTGAATGAAACCCGCGTGTCCTGTTTCGGGGTTCGCCTTTCAGAGGAGGAACACCTGAGCCCTTCAGGAATGCATATCCTTAGCAAAGGGGCTGACTCAAGGTTTGAAGGCCCGTCTGGCGCCTCTCCATGCCTCCCAACCGGCACAGCAGCGCCTCTCTCAGCCGCAGCCTTGGGTGCTCTGAGGGCCCCTGGTGAACCCCAGGATCCCGCCCCCTAGGGCCCTGGTCCAGCTGCGTGGTGGGACTTCCTCCCATTATAGCTTCTGCTTCTTAGCAGCGGCTGCAGGTCTCGACGATTTAGAAAGCAAAGTATTACGATGATGGTTAACAATGCTTTCAGGAAGTCAGCTCTACTTTGGGAAAGCACAAGGCGCCCAGGAGAAAGTTGCTCCACCTCTTTGGGAAATACTACAAGATACAAGGAAAATATTAACTTCCTAAGCAAGTAAGAGCTGGCCTTATCAGCTCTAAGGATTCATGTAACATGAACAAATAGAGATGGGAAGCTTGAAAGAAATGAGGGAGGAGGAAAGGGAGGGGGGAAGGAAGGAGGAGTGGGAAAGGGAGGAAGAACTAGCGATTCTGAGATCAGTTAGAACATCAGGGTAATTCTTGTTCCTTTTTAGAAGAAGCCGTTTCTTCCCTTTGCCCAAGAATGCGATGTCCAGGGCTGGTGCCTCCTCCAGGGATCCTCAGGCTTGGTTATAGGAAGAGCAAAAAGCACTGTAACCTGAACTCAAATTCATGAGTTCAGGGGTAAGAGTCTCCCAACCCAGAACAGAGAGTTCCCGAGACTGCGGATTCGACAGGAGGCATTGACCGAGTGTGAGCAGGGCTCTCCCTCCAAGGGTCACAGGGGTCCTCAAACTACGGCCCGCGGGCCACATGCGGCCTGCCGAGGACATTTATCCGGCCCGCCGGGTGCCGCTGCCTGTCCTGCTTAGCAGCCGACTCATCCCGGGCCCGCAGTGCGCATAGGAATTTGTTCATAGTTTTTTTTTTTAACTATAGTCCGGCCCTCCAACGGTCTGAGGGACAGTGAACTGGTCCCCTGTTTAAAAAGTTTGAGGACCCCTGGTAGAAGATGCTTTCTTTACATGTCCCGACAGCCCCCATTACTGCTGACCTGGAGGTTTTTGCTTGCTAAAGCTCTCTTAGCCTGTCTGAGGTGAGTCAGCCCTTGGGCCCTGGTCTGAATGACAAAGTACAGCAAGAACCACCACCAGAAGTTGAAAGCAACATGAACAAGTAGATTTCTCCGGCCAGCTGATCTCTGTTTCCTCCATAAGTAAAACGATCCCTTTTCCTTCGGCAATATAACCCTGGTAGATCGAGGCATGGATTGCCCTTGTCTCTAGAGCTAATTACTTGGCAGCTGACGGTCATTGAAGGTCCTCCCAGGACCCGCTGTATTTCGGAGTGGGGAAAGGTTAAGAAACCGTCACAGAAATGTGAATTTTTGCCTTTACCGCCACGTGATACTTTTACATGTAAAATCCCCCTGGATTCTCATAAATCTGGAAGGTAAAGGGCTTTAGCTCTATTTTTTCTGATTGAGGACTTTCTTCTCACAAGACCACTCAGCGAGTGATGGGGGAAGCCTGGCCTCACAATTGCAAAATGGAAGCCAGCTTCCTACTTCTCAAATGTGGTCTCTGAGCGGAGCACCAAGGAAGTTTGGGTGGGGGGGATAGGGATTGCTTTCCACATGGCCGTCCTCACAAATGCAGAGGCTTGCCACACGCCTCGCTTCTCCGACCAAGACGACCTCGGCTAGAGCCCTTTCTTCCTGCTTCCATCCATCAGTCTGCTGAGTATTTTATCAAAATGCCCTTCTACGCAGATCCACAGACACCCCCGCCACAGCTGATCCCACCTCCGGAGGAGTAGCCCGCTCCGTTTCCAGGGTCTTGGATAAGTTCTCCGTTTTCCACAGCTGTTCTATGGACAGAAACAGATTCAACACAGACATTTCAGAACATCAGACAGCCTCCTATTGCTCCCTGGACGATGATACTTTCTCTAAACACGACACCTACGTGTTGTGGTCTAGGCCAGTGGTCGGCAAACTGCGGCTCGCGAGCTGCGGTTTGCTGCTCTGTTGACTAATGAGTTTGCCGACCACTGGCCTAGACTCTCGATTCCAATAATTACAGGCTGTTGTTGTTCCTTGTGATTAAGCCCCTATCCCAGTGGTTGGCAAACTCATTAGTCAACAGAGTGGCAAACCACGGATCGCGAGCCGCATGTGGCTCGCGAGCCGCAGTTTGCCGACCACTGGTCTAGGCACTTCTGGGCAATTTTCAGAGGTGTTTTTAATGGTAAGGGCTATTGGCAGGAGTTGAGGGCTAATTTTAAGAGGTGAAGGGAAAAAAATACAGTAAAGAATCAGGGGTTGGCCAACTTTTTTATGGAAATGAGGGATGGAGAGAAATCCCGCCTGGTTGTAATGAGGAGCTATGGACAAGCCTATGGAAATGGTGCCCAGCTGGCGTGGCTCAGTTGTTGAGCATCGACTTATGACTCAGGAGGTGGAGGTTCAATTCCCAGTCAGGGCACACGCTGGGGTTGTGGGCTTGGTTCCCCAGTAGGGGGCATCCGATCAATGGTTCTCTCTTATCATTGATATTTTCTCTCTCTCTCTCCCTCTCCCTTCCTCTCTGAAATCAATAAAAAAAAAATATATTTTATAAAAAGACAATACAGGATGGCCTGGCTTGGACTGAGGTGTGGAGGCAAGACAGCTCCTATGGAACATGAAAGACCAAAGGGGCAAAAGTCCTTTTCTTGGAAAAGATTTCTTCCTCCCTCTTGGGGGAGGCTTCTGGGTGGAACCTTCAAGATCAAACAGGCCCCTCTTTTTTATAAGGAAGAAACTGAAGTTCAGGGAGTGACAGGCACTGGAGAGTCCCAGGACAGTGGCAGGGCTTTCAGGAAGTCAGCTCTACTTCGGGGCACCTTCTCAGCCTCCCAGAGCAGTGCCAGGGACAAACGGTGCTTCTAGAAGAGGGGGCGGGGCAAGTCCTGCCTCTCTCTTCTGTCTGCCTCCTATCAGCTCTCTTGAAGCTCCTAGCTTGGGGCACCAGGAAGGGATTGGCCTAGAGACCTTTACTAGCATCTCGGGACCCCAAGGCCGCCAAGTGTGGAGGGCTGGGCCAGTCATGGCGAAGAAAGTCAGCAGTTGTGTGAAAAATATGATACAAGTCAGTGTTTTGAGCCAAGAATGCTAGCACTTTGAATAGTACGTGCTGAACTGAATGAACACCCCATTGCAATTCAGGGCTTGAAAATAAGGGCTTGGTGCCTACACCCAGGTAGCATGTTCCGTGGGAGGCAAGACTTTGGGGGATCAATGAGCTAGGAATCTGGAAGGATGGAAGTCTGGCCCAGAGCTAGCATGGAAACAATCTGAAGCACACATCTTTTTTTTTTTAATGTTTTATTGATTTTTTTAGAGAGAAAGGAAGGGAGAGGGATAGAGATTGAAACACCTATGAGAGAGAAACATCGATCAGCTGCTTCCTGTACGCCCCTACTAGGGATCGAGCCCCAAACCCGGGCACGTGCCCTGACCAGGAACCGAAACAGTGACTTCTTGATTCACGAGTTGATGCTCAACCACTGAGCCACACCAGCTGGACATAAGCAGGCATCTTTATATTCTACGATTCCTAGCTACCTCAAAAAGCCGCTCAGCCACCATTCTCCCTGAATTAAAGCCAGTGCTGTTCCCCCGAGTTCTCCCTGCCAATGTCCATCCCACCATCGCCGATCTGTGTCCTCCTGTCCGCCAGCAGACAAGGGCACAGGTCCAGGCACACCACTGACAATCAAACATCTGTCAGCTGAGTAATTCTGACCCCTGTAACATTTCCTTCAGACTCCACACGTTAGTCACCTCTTAATTCCCCTTTAAGGCTCTTCAGTTCTCTTCTAATTATACTTTGTTAATGACTTGAAGCCCTCAAGTGTTGCTTCCGGAAATGTTAGAGAACTCAGCCTTCACCTAGAGCAGTGGTTCTCAACCTTTCTAATGCCGCGACCCTTTAATACAGTTCCTCATGTGGTGGCGACCCCCAACCATAAAATTATGTTCATTGTGCCGAAACCGGTTTGGCTCAGTGGATAGAGCGTCGGCCTGCGGACTGAAGGGTCCCAGGTTCGATTCCGGTCAAGGGCATGTACCTTGGTTGCGGGCACATTCCCAGTGGGAGGTGTGCAGGAGGCAGCTGATCGATGTTTCTCTCTCACTGATGTTTCTAGCTCTCTATCCCTCTCCCTTCCTCTCTGTAAAATATCAATAATATATATAAAAAAAATTATTTTCGTTGCTACTTCATAACTGTAATTTTGCTACTGTTATGAATCGTAATGTAAATATCTGTGTTTTCCGATGGTCAGATATTTACATTATGATTCATAACAGTAGCAAAATTACAGTTATGAAGTAGCAACGAAAATAATTTTATGGTTGGGGGTCGCCACCACATGAGGAACTGTATTAAAGGGTCGCGGCATTAGAAAGGTTGAGAACCACTGAACTAGAGCAAGCAGGTCAAACCGAGGCCACGGAGCCGCATGCCTCGTTTACTTAAAGGAGCAGCTTGACATGCTTGACCTAGAGCCCGTCCCAGGGGCTGTTACCCACCACACAGCCAAGTCCTCAGCCTTTTCCTCCGCCTCCCTTAACCCAACGGCCACCCCAGTCATTTGCCTTTATCGATAGCGGCCTTAGTAAATAAAACAATGAGAAAGGCTCCTTTCGTTGTTTCTCATGTGTTTGACACCAGGTCCTGAAATTAAGAGCCAGGATCTGGTCTTCTCACACTCTCTCCCCATACACTTCTTCTAGCCCCCCAACCCCAATCCTAAACACGCTTAAATGTCGCAGCACCCTGGCATGTAAAAACTCGCCGTGTGTTTTCTTCATGTCAACAACCATGGGGACATTGCAAACAAAATTCACATGGCAACAGAGCAGGAATCTAGACTGGAAATCGAAACAGTAGAGACGCGGCTTCAGGTGGGCTCACGACCCAGGGCGAGCCTTCCGCAGAGGAGGGGCAGGAGGTGACTCACCTGACCGTTAGTCTGGGTCCCGGGGACACAGACATGAGCACTAAGGACACCAGTGCTACCACTGGAGGGGATGGATTTGCTATTCTTGGCTTTGAAATCTTCCTTGCAAAACAACTGAGCAAGTTCTGTGGAAGCTGGTCCTATGGAGAACAGTCCTCGCCCACAGCTGCCTCTGCAGGGACCCTGGGCTTCAGGGACTGTGCCTATTGTCCCGTCAGCAGGTGGAAAGCCACGTTAAGAGGGGAGGATGTGGCCCGGCTGGCGTCGCTCAGTGGTGGAGTACCGGGAGGTCATGGTTTGATTTCAGGTCAGGGTACGTGCCCGGTTGCAGGCACGATCCCCTGTGTGGGGCGTGCAGGAGGCAGCGGATCAATGATTCTCTCTTATCATTGATGTTTCTATCTGTCTCTCCCTCTCTCTTCCTCTCTGATATCAATAAAAATACATTTAAAAAAAAAGAGAGAGAGAGAAGAGGATATGAAACCATCAAAAAGTGGTTTGGTTCACCAAAGTTGGGGAGTTTTTGTAACAGCAGCAGCAGGTGACCGAAAAGAAGGCCGGCACAGAAACAGTTCCCAGCGCAATTCACCTCTCACCGCTGAGGCTTTACCTGGAGGCTGCCCTTCTGGTTCCGCACGTGGACCCTTCCAGACAAGCGCATAGGAAAGGTTCCCCCTCCTCTTTCCCCGCTCAGCAAGAAGCCGCGACCCCCTGCCTCTGCTAGCCCACAGTCAGAGCAAGTTCACGCAAACACCCCGGGCAGCCATTACTGGGCATCTCCTCTGGGCCTAGCACCATGCTTGATGCTGGCATATGGAGATGACCAAGACACCCTCTCTTCCCTTAAACAGCTCGGCATCTGGCTTAAAAGAGAGACATGCAGCCCTAGCCAGCTTGGCTCAGTGGATAGAGCGTCAGCCTGCGGCCTGAAGGGTCCCAGGTTCGATTCCAGTCAGGGCACATGCCCAGGTTGCAGGCTCAATCCCCAGTGGGGGGTGTTCAGGAGGCAGCCAATCAATGATTCTCTCTCATCATTGATGTTTCTATCTGTCTCTCCCTCTCCCTTCCTTCCTCTCTGAAATCAATAAAAATATATTTAAAAGAGAGAGGGAGAGAGAGAGAGATGCAAAGAGTAACCCAGCAAGAGATGCTGCATCTATGAAGCACATCCGGGGGGTATGGAAGAAGATGGGTCAGCTCTGCCTGCACACCTGGGAAGGCTGCTTGGCTGGTTCTGATTTTTTAAAGATAATATATATATTTAATTGATGTCAGAGAGGAAGGAAGAGGGAGAGGGAGAGATAGAAACCTCAGTGATGAGAGAGAATCATTGATCGGCTGCCTCCTGCCCGCCCCACACTGGGGATCGAGCCTGCAACCCGGAATTGAACCGTGACCTCCTGGTTCATAGGTTGACGCTCAACCACTGAGTCACCATGGCTGGGCTTTGGAATCTATTTTATCAGTGACTATGCCCCTCGGCTGCTATGGGGACCAACAGACATGATACACTGAAGAACTTAACCATTATCTGCCACGTAGTAACTGTTCAAAAAGTGTAAGGATTTGTCTCCATTTCAAATACCTGCTCAGCCTGGAAGAAACAGGCCCGGGGAAGGGCGAAGGCAGGCATGGAAGCAGGTCTAGAGAAGAGGGCAGAGCAGAGTCTACCTCAGGCTGGCTCTCCTCTCCCCGCCCCCCTCCTTACCCATCGCGGGTGCGGCTCCGGATACACAGCCAGCGTGAGCGTGAGCAGTAACCAGAGGGCAGAAACTGGGTGGGCAGAGGTCTGTCGGTCAAACCTCCACCTGTCTACACCGATCTGGTTATGGCCAAACCACAGCTGAGGGCCAGGGAAATAAAGCCACTAAAAGTGACAGTGCCAGCCCAGCCCAGAGATTTTCACCTTCAGAACAAGAGGTCTGAATATCCATGCTAAAAAAAAAAAAAAAAAAAAGGAAGAAAGAAAGACCATCTGCTAAAGCGATGGCTAATTAGAGAGGAGCCATTCTATGGCTTCCTAAGAACAGAGCCCGGGGTGGGGGGCGGCGAGGGGGGGTGGAGGGGTGGGGGGGTGGGTGTGCGGGTCCCAGGACCCCCTGCTCCTGGGAGCAGCCGGGAGGCCAGGCACCATGCTGCAGGCGGCTAATCTCATGGCCCAGCAGCACTCAGACTCCGTGCATTCGCTCCCCCTCTCACTTTCCATAAGGGAAAGAAAAAAAAAAAAAAAAAAAGAAGAAGGGTGATGCTAAAGTTTTGAATTAAGAAACAGTTGCCATCCGGGTAATTGAATTCTGCTTGGAGCTGGCCACCTGGTTCGCATCCCCGGCTCCTGGCAGGTAGGGAAGTGCCAGCCAAGGTCGGCCTTGACTTCTAAACACAGGCTCGCAGCTCCTGCGCGGGCCAGAGCTCTTGATGTCCAAGTAGGAACGCTGTCTTATGTCAGGCCCGCTCCATGCAGGGTCCATTGTTCAGGCCGCAGAGCGTTTAGAACCACAGCCGTCACGTCGGACTTGTCCGCTCTCGGCCGCATGTTAACGAAACAAGAAGCAGAAAGCCAGTTCCCTCGAGCTTCCTGTTTGGACATCCATGCCATGGAATATGTGTGACTGAAGTCACCTTGCTCTCCAACAGGATTCAGGAGCGACTGTTTCCAGCTCCTCCAACAACGGCCGGAGGGTGGGCAGCCTGGGAGGAATCCACGGGTCCATCCATCTCCGGGCTGGATGCCACGCCTCCCCCTTCCCTGCAGCTTCCCGGGGTGCCAGCCACGCCTGCCCCCGGAGGGAGACACCATCACCTTGTGGTCCTTGTTCCCAACCTCGGAGGCCCCGCAGACAAGAGCAAAGGAACCGAGAGGAGCCAGGGGCTTTGCACGCCACCGCCAGGCAGGGCCGCTGACCCGTGCGTTCCCCTTCGCATGCACAGACCCAGCCGGCGGCCAGGGCAGGGGTGGCCAGGTGGAGATGTGGAAGGAACAGAACTGCTGGGAACTGGGGTGGTCTTAGGCAAGTGCTGGAGCTTCCCGTCAGTGCATTTCCCTCGCATCTGCCATGCCCGCCACAGAACTGAACGCGATCAGGAGCCTGGCGCGAGCAGCATCTGAGTCTCAGCTGGAGGGAGCGCAGCGCTGGGCGAGGCCTTGCGTGCAGACAGTGTGGGTGCGCGCAGACAGGGTGGGTGCGCGCAGACAGTGTGGGTGCGCGCAGACAGGGGTGGGTTTACACAGGCCTGAGCTCATGGAGTGAGAACGCTGCGCCGCAGGGCACGGGTCTGACCTCCTCTTCTGCAGAGTTAACTGAGGCTGGGAGGCGCCCCGCTCTCCCCGCGCCACGGGGCCCCTGCTTCATTGCCAAGGAAGCCCCAAGCCCTGTCTCTTTCTACGTCACCGTGCGGTTTTCCTGCGCTTTAGGATCGCTAGAGAAGAATCAACGCGAAGGACAGAAATGTTTTGCTTCTAAACAACAAAAACATGAGGGTTATCCAAAACATGTCGTGTAAAGGCGCGGCAGCTCTTTTAAAATAGAATTTTCCATGATGCCCTGGGTGCTCACATAGATGCATCTTTAAAGTCCCTCTTTTCACACTTTTCTCAAGGGAGCGGTAGCTGAACACTCTCTCTCTCTCTCTCTCTCTCTCTCTCTCTACTGCTCTGCATCTGAGAGAATTCAAGGACGCTTTCCTTTTTCAAAATGGTGTCAAGGTCAAATTAAATTAAAATCTCTTGCAGGCTCGGGAAGAGCGCCCCACCCCCTGTTTCTTTCCTGGGAAGCCTCTTCGCTCTTCAGTGCGGGTCCCCTGGGCCCCATCACTGTGTGGGGTCTGCTCAGACTCGGGGTGACACTGCTCAGCTCCTCGCCATGGCATCTTGGCTCCACCCTCCTCAGACATTCCACTCCCTCCCCTTCCGGGGCAGCTGATGGAGAAGGAGAATTCTGGAGAGGATGTGGAGGCCAGAGGCTTGGGGGTCAGAGCCTGGGGGTCAGAGCCTGGGGGTCCCAGGTCGCCAAAGCACCTCAGGAGTCTGTTCCAAACCCAGCAGGTTCACTTAGATCTCTTTCTTAGCCAAGGAAGGGCACTCGCCTACATTTGAAAAGGTGCCACGAGATTAATATACAGTATCCTGTCCAGAAGCAGTTAAATTCACCGCCCCCCCCCCCAATTCCGCTTCAAAACGAGCTTCTGCCTAATAGGATTCTTCGGATATTGATCTGGAGTCACTCATATCTTACAGCCTCTGAAGTGTTATTGCCTCCGACTCTCCTCTTTCTTGCCAAATGGACAGTGTCTCCAATCACCGTGTTCCCTCGCCCACTCTTGTTTCTCTCTCTGCTGTCACAACACCCGCATCGCTGCCTTTGCAGAGAACAGCCTCTCCTCCTGGCTCCTCTGAAATCGCCAATCAGAACAGACTCTGTTCTCACACGTCTGGGTCCACGCTACTGTGCAGGAAACCAGACCCCATGCTTTAGAACAGAGTGATGGGGAGGGGCCCGGGGTACTGATTCCAGTTCCAGCAGCAGGAAGGCTGGAGGGACCAGTGAGCCCCAGTGCCCTGGGGGCCAGGACTGCTGGCTTAACAGCAAAACTGCCCCTCTTTCCACACAGGTAACCTCCTTTTTCTTATTTATTTAATCCTCACCCGAGGATATTTCTGCATTGATTTTCAGAGAGAGTGGAAGACAGAGAGAACTACCAATGTGAGAGAAACACATTGATTGATTGCCTCTTGCATGTACCCTGACCAGGGCGCAGGGTGGGGAGGAGCCTGTAACCAAGGTACATGGCCTTGACCGGAATTGAACCCAGGACCCTTCAGTCCACAGACGGACATTCTGTCCACTGAGCCAAACTGACTAGGACCCTCCTTTTCTTTTTAAGGCTGCCTTTCTTACCATAAGTCGCCTCCCACTGGTAATCAAAGTTGGGTTTTGTAGAATGATACTGGGATTTTCCCCTGGGTGTTGTCCACAGCCTCTAAAAATATCAAGAAAACAAGTCGGGAAATACTGACAATTTTCTTTCTGAGGTTGGGAATGAGCAACTGATCCCCTTTATCACCTTTTCTATCCACAACAGAGGTACTGGGACCAGCTGGTCAGCCAGGTCCTCTAGCAACATCCTCCTTTACCCAGTGGTGGGCCACTCCTGTAGTCAGTGGAGACCCACACCCTCCTGTTTTCCATCACTGGTGGTTCCCATGATTCTATGGCAGCCACACCTTCTCTCAAAAGGTCTGCATCTCAGCCTTGGCAGTGGAGAAGGAGCCCTTCTAAGTTTCCAAGGGTCTTCACGTATGCTCCATCCCTCTGCTCCAGAGGTAGCAGCTGATTTTGGCAGCTTCCCCTTCTGTACCCTTAGAATCATCTACCCTTTTAAATAGGCATCCACCTTTTTACTAAGTTGTATCAGTCCACAAGTTTTTATATTAAGTTCTCCCTGTTGAAAGCACAGGTCTGGTTTCTGTCTCTTCACTGGATCCTGACTGATGCAAGACCTAAATACATGCAGGAATACACAATAGTTATGGGTTAGAAGCCTCAATATTGCAAGGAAGTCATCCTTCCTAAACTACGGCATCGGTTTAAGAAACAGGTCTCTTCTAAGTGCTCCTTTCGAGGGTATTGGATAATATAAAAAGTCCAACAATACTTGATTGTCACTGCAGTGCATTTCTGGAACTCACATGGAAAATTCTAAACCTGATCTTCCCTGTGGGATCTGTGTT
Source organism: Plecotus auritus (assembly GCF_963455305.1). NCBI lineage: Eukaryota > Metazoa > Chordata > Mammalia > Chiroptera > Vespertilionidae > Plecotus > Plecotus auritus. The sequence goes on from NC_137778.1 coordinate 35,506,562, forward strand.
ATAACTGGATGCTGCATTCTTGACCAAAAACTAGGTATCAAATAATCACAGATACTAAATATGTCAGAGGGCAAAAATTCAAACTTTAACTTAGTAGTTCTCAACCCTGGAGCATGAGAATTATCAAAGGAGATTTTAAAAACTCACACCAATGCCTGGGCCCCACTGGGGGCCAGTTAAAGTCAAATCTCTATAGATGAGCCCAGGTAGTTATTTTTTGTTGTTGTTGTTGGTTGGTTGGTTTGTTTATCAAGAGCCATGGCTAAAAAAAAGAGAGAGTTGTCATTTGACACATCCAAACATTAAAAGAGCCACTTGAAAGTAAATCACAGAGGCTTCCGGTCAAGATGGTGGGGTAGGTAAATGCAGTGCTCCCACAACCACATCCTCCCACAATCACATCAAAATTACAACTGAACTACAGAACAACCATCATTCAGAACCACCTGAAATATGGTGAAAAACTTCCCTAACCCAGTGAAGGAAGCACAGAGAGTCCCAAGCAAGATAAACTCAAAGAGGCCCACACCAAAACACACCATAATTAAAATGCCAAAGGTTAAAGACAAAGAATCTTAAAAGCAGCAAGAGAAAAGCAGTTGGTTATCTACAAAGGATCTCCCATAAGGCTGTCAGCTGATTTCGCAACAAAAACTTTGCAGACTAGCAGAAATTGACAAGAAATATTCAAGTGATAAAAAGTAAGCACTTAACAACCAAGATTACTCTACCCAACAAAGCTATCCTTTAGAATTGAAGGACATATCAAGAGCTTCCCAGACAAGAAAAAGATACAGGAGCTCATCACCACCGAACCAGTATTACATGAAATGTTAAAGGGCATTCTTTAAGAAGAAGAAAAAAGGTAAAAATATGAGTGACAAAATGTCAATAAATTCATATCTATGAACAATTGAATCTAAAAATCAAAATAAATGAACAACCAGAACAAAAACAGATTTACAGATACAGAGAACATTTTCATGGTTGACAGATGGGCGGGGGGTTCAGGGGATGGGTAAAAAAGGTGAAGGGTAAAAAAGGTGAAGGGATTAAGAAGTACAAATTGGTAGTTACAGAACAGTCACGGGGATGTAAAGTACAGCATAGGCAATATAGTCAATAATATTGTGATAACTATCTGATGGGTGTCTGATGGGTTCTAGAATTATCAGGATGATCACTTAGTAACTTATGTAATGTCTAATCCCTGGGGTATACACCTGAAACTAATATGATATTATATGTTAACTGTAATTGAAAAACAAAAAAAAAATTATTTAAAGTAAAAAAAAAAAAAAAAAAGTGAATCGTAAGATTTATTGATTCTCCAAATGGAAAGTTAGAGGTCCCACATTGGTGAATGAGTCATCGCACGTGGTAAAAAGATGTTGCATAGTGCCCTCAAGGTACAAGGTCCCAAGGCTGATGGTTAGTGAGTTAATGAGTATTTAGAACGACTCCCTGACAAGTGGAATAACTCTGTACTGGGAATTTGGCAGGGAATCGTTGGAAAAGAACAGACACAGTCCCTATTCTTAAGAAATGTTCAAGGAGAGAAGAGTCCTATGGTTCTGAAGTTAGGCTTCCAGTCACCCAGCAAACAATAGCATTGGTAATCTGAAATGACCTCACAGATCGAGCAGGTTACTTAGCCACAGTGATAATCCGAAGATACATGTCAAGATTCTTCCTTTCTTGGGCGAAAGGCTGGAGAGAGCTGAGCCAGGGAAGGGGAGCCACGGCTCACGGCTCACGCGCTGGGTCTCTGCGGGGTGTGTGTGTGGGGGCGGTAGTCGGTGCAGACGCGAAGGCAGTCCTGAGAGCCAGCCACCAAGAGGCTCTGAGAAGGGACCGGCCCTGCGCCTTTCTCCCGGGTGTATGTCAGGGAGCCTGGTTCCTCTTTCAGACTCCGATTCTTTGGTACAAATGACGTGACTTGAGGCAGGACCCTTTACGATGCCTCGGGATAGATCCACTTTAAAATGAGGAAAAAAAAAAAGTGTCTGTTTCCTACCTACCTCAAAAGATATCTTAAAGACAAATTAAATTCTATTGAAAAGATATCTGAGCATTTTTATAATTTTTTTTTCTGATTGTAAGTGACATTTAGTGAAGAGAATTTGGAAATTACAGAGAAATAGGTGCATAATATAAGGAAGAAAATAAAACTCATCCATAATCACACTCAGAATCCTACAATCATCACTTTAAACATCACCAAACACAAAGAATGTTCTCTATATGTGGTTTTGTGTCTTGGCTTTTTAATATAAGGTTAATGAGCATATCCATATCTCAAAATATCCTTTAAAATACGATTTAATGGCTGCAAACTATTCCCTTGTAGGGCAATACCACGACTTGTTTATTCACAGTAAGATATGAATATTTTTAAAACATAAGGGAAAGTTTGTAATCCAAGAAGTTTGGGTTACTATTATTTATAATGGTCCATTTGGAGCTTTAAAAAAATATACAGATAACAGTTGGGAACAATCTCAGAAGCACAGAAAGTGAGGCTTAAAAAACAATCAAGAGCAATTTTATCTTTAAAGGTCAATTCGTTTACCGGGGACACAGAGAACATGCAATAATTGCGTGTAACTACATTTCCATTGATTCCTGAGTGGTAATTTTATCTTTAACACCCCCTACTGGTTTGCCTCATAGTTTTCGTGTTATTATGAAAAAAAAAAAAAAGAAGAATTATGCTTTCATTAGACATCTGCAACTTTTCCAGTCCTATCTTCTTCATTCTCTCCCTTAAAAAATGAAGTGAGAGGAGTAGAGGCAAAGAAAAACAACCAGAACAACTGGTTATTACTTTATGTAAATCCTGCCCTCCAATCCTACCCACTGGTGAACAGAGGCTGCAGAAGCCCAAGAGGAGGAGGAGGAGATATCCTCACGCTTTCTTTGAGAACTTTGTAACCAGTTGCATTACTCATTCATTTCGAGACCATTTCCACCGGCTCTATCTCTCAGATTACTATTTATCAGAAAGATAAACTCAGGCATGTGTGGATTCACTGAGACCAGGGGGTGAAGTCAGGTCCGGAACAATGTGTGTTTATTCTGTTTATTGCTTAATTCCGGGCAGATCAATTCAAAGTGCTCATTGAGAAGCCACTTAACTGAGCAGTGTTTGCCCCATCAAAGCATTTTATAGCCTCTTCCATCCAGTAGCTCCATCTCTGGCCACGAAGGTCAGCTGATGCCCATGTGTGATATGAGGAAACAAGGAGCTATTGCTCCATTTCTGATAGGTCTGGGCTCCCTCCCTCCATTCAAAGGACATGCATTGAGGGTCCACCCCGTGCATGGGACCCAATAGGCACGTGAACAAGAGAGACAGACCAGGTCCTTGTTCCTGTGTGTCTTCTAGCTTAGTGGGAAAGATAAACAATAACAAAGCAAGAAGATTCTAATTTGTTTCAATTAGACTTTTAAATGTGCAGTGTTTGCATTTGACTACGGATAGCTCTAGGTACTATTTGGGATTCTTGTCAAATTATCTCTTTGCAGAAGAAGGGTATCTCACCAGCCACAGCAGCTTCCTCCTGTACCAACCAAGATCAGGTTCTCAGAGTACGTGTTTCACGGGCTCCGTTAGGATGTCCAGGGCCAGGGGTGGTCTTCAGGGGATGGGAGTCTCTCCTCTCACCCACAACTTAAAAAAAAACACCAAACCCAAAAAACGCTGATGAAAACAGTTGGTATCTGGAGAGCAATAAAAAGATGGAAATGAATGATAGAAAAAAAGGACAATGGAGCCTAGCCGGCGTGGCTCGGTGACTGAGTGTTGACCTGTGAACCAGGAGGTCATGGTTCGATTCCCGGTCAGGGCACATGCCCAGGTTGTGAGCTCAAGCCCCAGTGAGGGGCGTGCAGGAGGCAGCCGATCAATGATTCTCTCTCATCATTGATGCTTCTACCTCTACCTTTCCCTCTCCCTTCCTCTCTGAAATCAATTAAAACAAACAATGGATATGCACAGGCATTTCACAGAACAGGAATCCTCAGTGACTAATCATATGAGGAGATGGAATTTCAATCTGACCAGCAATCAGAGACGAGCCCAGTGAGGCACCACCGAGAACGTACTTCCCCTCATCACCCTGGCAACACCCTAAACCTGATGATACCAATGGCTGGCGAGAAGGAGTTCACACAGAACATTTGCATCCCTGGTGCAGAAAGGCTAACGCCGGCAGCTCCTCAGGGAACAGCCTGGCAGTTTTTATTGCAGTTGTGTGTGCATGGTCCTATGACTCAGCAATCCGCCTCCTGGGTACGGACCTCAGAGAAACCGTCCGTAAGGAGAAAGGACACCTCTCTCTATGCGCGGTTTCTCTGAGCCCCATAAAGAACAGTGTGAGTCCAGGAAATTTCCACGGATGTTCAGGGAGTGTTTGGGAGAAGCCTGAGGGTCCAGGCGGAAGTGCTGTTCCAGGAAGGTACACTTGGCCTGAGCATTTGCTGGAACAGCATGCAGCCTGAGGGAGCACGTGCTTCCTCCTAGAAGCATCATGTTGGAAGACGAAAGTAAGAAACAAAATAAGATGCACAGCACAACAGGATTTATGTAACTTAAACACATAGACATGTGAACACTTCAATGTAAATAAATGCACATTTATCTAAACAACAAGCTGAACTGAAGGGAGGGAAGGGGGCTTGGGGATGGAGAGTGAACAGGAGAAAATAAAACAAAGGCAGGCCCCGTGCAAACCAAGAAAGATACGCTGTGAACTGGGGAGAATGAGTGATTCCATTCTGCTCTGAGACTGGGAGAAGGGCAGAGTGGTTTGGGAAGGCCCGAGGACTCTTCAAGGAAGAGGTGGGATGTGAATGGGTGACGGGTAAAATAATTCGTGCTTAAAGTGGCAGTAAGTCACTTCCAGCATTTCCAGAAAAATTCCCACGGAGAGTGAAATTAGAAAGACTCTAAATGTTAACAGGATACCCTACATATGAAATGTTTGCATTTCAATGACATTGCATATGCTTTCTCTTCTCATCAATCTCATTTTTAAAACATAAATTCATTACAACTGGCCATTACCATGCAGCCAAGTTTACTGGCAGTGCTTGCTTTTAACAACTTTTTAAAGACATGTTCCCGTATTGATTGTGAACAATAAAAAAAACCAGAGTTTTGTAGGTCTTTTATATTAGTTTTATTTCTGAGGTGTGTTTTTCTTTAAAAAACAAATTTCATGTGTTGTAACTGAGTCTTTGGATTGCTTATGGGAAAGTAAGAATTCATTTTGATTCTGAAAAGACAAAAAAAAACATAATGCCTAAAATGACCTCACTTCTTGAATATCCTGGCCTCAGAAATGGTGTTGCCAGGTAAGGTAAAGGAAGATGACAGATTTAAATAAAAGATTATTTTCACAGGTGACAATAGTGGGTCTACACTGACAAGATAAAATTCAACAGGGATAAATGTTCGCTCCAGCATTTAAGCTCAATAAAATCAACGGCCCAAATAGAAACAGGGAGCAACCCAGTCCACAGTAATCAATGAGAACAGGATCTGGGACATTTGGTTGACCACAGGCTTAATTTGAGGCTATGGTATAATGTGTCTGCTAAAAAAGTCAGCCCAACTTTTCGCCTGCATTTGTAGAAGTGCAGGGTGTGGGCCACCGGCAACCAGATTTCTCACACACCGTGCTGGTCAGATGTGATCCAGATCATCATGCCCAATGCTGACGATCAAAATAGTTTTTAAAATAGTTTTGTCTGTTGTAAAGATGACACATGTTGAAAAAAGTATATGCAAATGACCAATAAAAGCATATGAGAAAATACTTAATACTCTTAGTCATTAGAAAATGCAAATCAAAGCCATAGTGAAATACTACTTCACACCCACTAGCAGAGCTATAATAAAAAACATGGATGACAATACACGTTATTGAGAATGTAGAGAAACTGAAGCCTTCATAGATTGTTGATAAAAATGTAAAATGGTGCAGCTACTTTGGAAAAACATTTTGATAGTTTCTTAAAAAGTCCAATAGCCCTGGCCAGTGTGGCTCAGTTGGCTGGGTGTTTTCCCATGCACTGAAAGGTGGCTAGTTCGATTCCCGGTCAGGGCACACATCATGCCCAGCTTGTGGGCTTGATCCTTGATGGGGGGTGTGCAGGAGGCAGCTGATGGATGTTTCTCACATCGATGTTTCTCTCTCTCTCCCTCTCCCTTCCTCTATATCTAAAAGTCAATAAGAAAAAAAGTCTAACTCAACTCAGCAATTTCCTTCCTAGGTATCTATCCAAGAGAAATAAAAACATACGTTAGCACAAAAAACATGTTTACAGATACACATAGCGATATTATTTGCAATATTAAAAACAAACAAACAGAAACGTCCCATTCTCTGTCAACTGATGAATGGACTTTTTAAAAAAAGGTAACTATGTGAGGTGGTGGATGTGTTAATTAACCTGATTGTGGTGATCATTTCACAAAGTATGCATATGTCAAATCATCTTGTACACTTTATACATGTACTACTTTTTTGTCAATTATACCTCAGTAAAGCTGAAAACGAATTTAAAAAACTTATGAATGAATACATAGTATAGCATTATCCATACAATGAAATACTATTTGGAATAAGAAAGACCGAAGTACCAGTATACGCTACAACACAGATGAACCTCAAAAACATGTTCGGTGAAAGAAGCCAGACACAGAATACTGCACATTATATAATTTCATTTACACAAAAAGTCCAAAATAGGGAAACATAAGGACAGACAGTAGGTTAGTGTTTGCCTAGGGACGGGGGTGGAAGTGGGAGTGACGATTAATGGGCTCTAGCTTCCTCTTCAGGGTGATGGGAATTAGATGGTGTACAGTTCTATCAATACACAAAAATGCATCAAAATACACACTTGAAATGAGTGAACTTAAGAATGTTGCCCTGGCTGGTTTGGCTCTGTGGATAGAGCGCCAGCCTGCGGACTGAAGGGTCTCGGGTTCGATTCTGATCAAGGGCACATGCCCCGGTTGCGGGCTCGATCCCCAGAAGGGGGCTTGCAGGGGGCAGCCAATCAATGATTCTCTCTCATCATTGATGCTTCCATCTCTCTCTCTCCCTCTCACTTCCTCTCTAAAACCAATAAAAATATATTAAAAAAAAAAAAAAAAAAGAATGCCAACCCTTCCTCTCCAGATGCACCTGGTCCTGGTTCTGGCTACACAGCCCTGCACTCAAAGAAGCCATCTCATCTGAGAAAGGTGTGGCTAGGATGGTTCCAGCCTCACCCAGGACTCTAGGACCTTAGTCTCACTGGGGAATTCTGGGAAGTCTGTGTAATATGTGCCTCAGAGTTATCCCAACGGAAGGACGAAGAAGCTGGGTTATGGATCTACCAACTTCCTGTCCCTGACTGGTTCAGGGCTGCTTCCAGGGCATTAACTCTCCCAAGTCTATTCCTGAGGCCAGAACATGTGCTCATGGAAGCTGCCTTCAGGGGGAGAGTGGATGTCCGAGGCCAGGATCTGCCACAGCACCCCAGACTCTAGCTATCGTCCCCGTGTCCAATTGGGGATCAGACCCATAAAGGCAACGAGGCACTAGATTCCTCCATCTGTATCCACTTGCGGGGAAATGGGACTCTGGTGGGGAGTCAGGCAGCCCTGGTCTCTGCCTTTCACCCTCCAAAAGCATCTCAAACTTAACCTGCCCGACGCTAGACTCATTGCCTCCTCCTCCAAGCCTCTTCTTTCTCTATTTGCTGTCTATGTAGATGGTGACTTCAGCCCCCAACCCAGAAATCTCCCTTGACTTTCTCTAACCCCAACATCCAGTCCACCCCATGCTTGCCAGAGCCACTTCCCACCTCTCCGGACTTTTCTCGATCTGCTGTGTTTTCAAGGTGCGTTATTTCTTTAAGTGAGAGGCAACTGCTCAAGAAAGGGGCTTAGATGACTTTCTCGGTGGCTGCCAAGCTGAGCGCCTGTGGTTCGGTGATTGTGGTCATCGCCTTTGTTTTCCTCCCCAGCCAGGCTGGAAGCTGCTGAGTACAGGCCACACCTCCCATTTCCCCAGCCTCAGGGCCCCCGAGCACAAGGCTGAGCACCAACACCTCAATAAGGCTGGACCGCTGGCAGCAGGGCCATCGTATCCATTAGGCTCGCTCGGCGCCCGTGGCCTGGACCTGCAATCCTTTCAGGGCCCACGGAATGTTTCGATGTCTTTTCACATCAGAAAAGAATAAACATAGAACAACACAAATAATAAGTGCATCTATTAGTGAATCCAGCCTGGATTACATTTGTCTTCATACCAGCTTAGTTGTCAAAGGTAACTGTTAATGTTTTTTCCTTCCTGTTATGGACAAAGGGGCCCGTGGGAGTGACGGGCAGCCCTGGCTCCCGGTCAGCATCACCTGCTGGCTGTGAAGTCAGAGACGCCTGGGCTTGGCCGCGGCTGCACGACCACTGCCCCCTTGGCGTCTGGGCTTGAAGGAAGCGCTCAGAGGTCTATTCTGCCTTCCCCGACCTCCCTTGGAGACTCTAGGACAAAAATAGCCCCAAGGCCTTCTGGGCTGGCTGAATTGAAGATAAGTTTAAATTTAAGAGCCTCTTAACTCCAAACATGGGAGATAAGATGAAAAAAGAAGTCCAGACAGTCTACTTTAGTTCTATTCCAGTTAAACTTTTATTTCAAGGAACTATTTAAAGGACCAGACATATGGGAAACACAAAACTCTTAAGAAAAAAAAAAAAAAGAAAGAAAACGACGAAAAACCTTTAGGGAGATGACAAAAAGCCTGAAATGAGGCCTTCTCCTTCCCACAGCATTGGGCAACCTGTGAGTGCCTAGGTATGGGCCGTGCAGGGCGGGCAGCTCTGTTCTGCCTGCCCCAGGGCCATCTGTGCAACAAATTTATTTCCTGGACTCCCTGCAAGTTGCCAGCTGCAAGCATTTGCTCAGAAAATCAGGTTAAAATGAACAAAGGCGGCCTCGAAGGGAGATGTCGCAGAGGGCACTGCAGGACAAGGGGTGTGTGTAATGCGTGATGGGTAAGGATGGAACGGAGCAGGTTGGGGAGGCAGAAAGTTGTTGCTAGGCAACCAACCCTGGTGCCTTTGTAAATGTGGCTCTATTTTGTTTGAAGCTGCAGCTGGCAGCCACCACCTTCTTTTATCTTTCTCCTCCTCCTATCTATGCCCAGAACACAGACTCCGGGAGAGCTCTCAGAGAGATCCTGGGAGGAGGGGGCGCGGGCGGGAGAATCTGGTTGGGGCTCTAGAAAAATCACGCATCTGAAAAGGCAAATGATTTGACAAGACAGCCTCGAGCTGGTGAAATCTGGATGTTTACCGTTACTAACCAAGATCTGAGGCCGGTTTATGTAATCTCTCTGACTTTCAGGTTCCTTGGTTGTAAAACTAAGGATCTAACCCTTTCGCAGGAATGTTGGGAAATCAGAGAAAATGTAAGAGAGGACCTGCTCCGGTGCCTGGAACATAGTAGGTGCTCAGTGATCAGTGGCAGGGTGGCGAGAGGGTGGGCACAGGCACCAGGCTGCCTGCGTCCTCGGCCCAGCTCTGCCACTCAGGAGCTGTGTGCTTCTCAACCTTCCAAGTGCTGCTGCTTTGCTTCCATCTGTGAAATGGGGGATGATCATAATAATGCTTATCCTACAGGGTTGTCACGAGGATTCAATGCATTAATAATGCAAAGTGTTTAGAATAGCGCCGGGCACATAGTAAGCACTCAGTATGCGTCAGCAATGATTTATAACAGCGGATACAGCACGTCCGAGCGCGTCTGCAAGCAGGTGCCCGAGGAGCAGCTTTGCATGAGCTCATTTCAAAGGGCTTTTGATTTGAACTGGCGAGGACAGAGGGAGGCTGTGCCTTTGGTACCTCGGGCAGTATATTGTTGATTAAGCAAGGACTTTAGGAGAGGCCAGACTGAGGAACTGTGTGACCTTGGGCGAGTTCCTTAAGCTCTCGTAGCTGTAAGAGACTATTTTGAAAAAACGAATAAATAAGGAGACCTACCCTACCACGTGCTAATTAAATGAGGTAAGTTGTCAGGTGCTTAGCATACGAATGCCTGGCCCAGAGTAAGCAGCCAAAACCCAGTGGCTAATGTCATTTCTAGAAACACAAAGAAGAAAGGAGACAGCATGGGGTCGGTGTTCGCTCCAGCGGAGCCCCATTAGGGAAGGGGCTGCAGAAGGAGGCTGAAGACGTAGGCTGGTTTTTGTTTTTCTAGGACTCTGTCCTTGGGGTGCGAGATGCACGAGCCAAGGCACCATCAAAGCTGCTTTGGCCTTTACGTGACCTTTCTTTTTGGGTGTGGATCACCACGCCAGGCCCCTCTGGGACTGGGAGGGTTGAGATGCAGAGCATCAGAAGGCAGACGCCCGAGTTCTCACAGTGAGAGGGCATGCAGAAATGGGGTGAAGCTTCCCAAGAGGAAGGCCTCAGTGAGGATGAAGGAGAAGGAGAAGGTACACGGTGATGAAGTCTCCATAAGCAGGTGGGGACTAGACTGGTGAGTGCTTTTATGACGCCACTAGTAGGACCCCATGTGGTGCAGTCTGAGGACATCGGGTGACGTGAGCTTAGTAAATGCTCTAAGAGGTAAGAAGAAGAACCCTCATTGACAGCTAGGGCTATTTTGCACAATTTCAGGAATAAACTTGGACTTTATGAAGTAATGGACTCAAACGAGCGGAGAAGAAACAATCATCTGTTTCTACAGAGCGGGGAGCCCATGGAAAGGCCCACCTGGAGAGGACCCACACATTGTGGAGTGACCAGTGGAGGCAAGTTTGTGGAACACGTTGACTCCTCAGCTCCTCAGTTTGAGCTTTTTTTCTAGAGACAGTGGAATGTGTTGAATATTGTTGAGCAGGAGGATGACGAGAAAGAAGTCATGGTTTAAAGAAATATGGGGAAAGGTATATCTGGCAGGAGAGGATCTGCGTTTGAATCTTGAGTCATCATTGCCTTGTAACCATGAATAAGCCATTGACTTTCTTGAGATATAAGTTGAGGATAATAGTATATTCTTCCGGGGTGGTGTTAGGATCAAATACGTGATGTGATCTAGTACCAAAAGCAAAAATAAACAAGTGGGACTACATCAAACTAAAAAGCTTCGGCACAGCAACGGAAAAAAATGGAAACAATCAACAAAATGAAAAAGCAATCACCTGAATGGGAGAAAATATTTGCTAATCATAATCTGATAAGGGGTTAATATACAAAATATATCAAGAACTCATACAACTCAATAGCAAAAACAAGCAAACAACTTGATGAAAAAATGGGCAGAAGATCTGAACAGATGTTTTTCCAAAGACATGCATATGGCCAACAGATAATGAAAAGATGTTCAACATCACTAATCATCAGGGAAATGCAAATGAAAACCATGGTGAGATATCACCTTACACCTGCTGGAATGACTATTATCAAAAAGACTAGAAATAACAAGTGTTGGCGAGGATGTAGAGAAAAGGAAATCCTTGTACACTGTTGATGCGATTATAAATTGGTGCAGCCACTATGAAAAACAATATAGAGCTTCTTCAAAAGATTAAAAAATAGCCCACAGATCAAAAAATAGTGGCTCAGTAGTTGAGCTTCAACTTATGAACCAGGAGGTCACAGTTAGATTCCTGGTCAGGGCACATGCCCGGTTTGGGGGCTTGATTCTCAGTAGGGGGTGTGCAGGGGGCAGCCGATCAGTGATTCTCTCTCATCATTGACATTTCTATCTCTCTATACATCTCCCTTCCTCTCTGAAATCAATAAAAATATATTAAAAAAAATAGATCTACCCTTTGATTCAGCAATCCCACTTCTGGGTATTTTGTTCTGGGAAAACAAAAACACAAATTCGAAAAGATATATGCACTCCTATGTTCATTGCAACAGCCTATCTAATAAAAGAGTAATATGCAAATTGACCATACCTCCACTACACCCACAAGCCACGCCCACCAATCAGGAGCGAGTATGCAAATTAACCCAACCAAGATGGCTGTGGCCATGGAGCAAGGAGGAGGCTTGGCTTCCCCAGCAATGGAGGAAGCCAAGCTTTCCACACACCCTGGCTGGCCCAGGCCTCCACTCAAGGCTACAAAGTTCCAATTATAGAAGATAAATAAATCCCAACAAAAATGGCTGCAGCCATGGAGCAAGCAGGAGGCTTGGCTCTGCTCAAGGCTACAAAGTTTCAGTTATAGAAGATAAATAAATCCCAGATCCCAGGGCCTCCACTTGGGTCGTCGGGGGCGTGGCTGGCCGGCAAACCATCACAGGCCCCTCGCCCAGGCCATCCCACACCCCAAGGGAACCCCCACCCTGATCCGGGACACCCTTCAGGGCAAACCAGCTGGTCCCCACCCATGGACCAGGCCTCTATCCTATCTAATAAAAGAGTAATATGCAGATTGACAATCACTCCAACACACAAGATGGCTGCCCCCATGTGGTCAAAGATGGCTGCCCCCATGTGGACACAAGATGGCCACCACAAGATGACCAGTAGGGGAGGGCAGTTGGGAGGGTCCAGGCCTGCAAGGGAGGGCAGTTGGGGGTGATCAAGCCTCCAGGGGAGGGCAGTTAGGGGTGACCAGGCCGTCAGAGGAGGGAAGTTGGGGGCAACTGGGCCTGCAGGGGAGAGCAGTTGGGGGGGATCCAGGCCTGCAGGGGAGAGCAGTTGGGGGGGACCAGGCCTGCAGGTGAGGGCAGTTAAGGGTGACCAGGCCTGCAGGGGAAGGTAGTTAGGGGCAAAAAGGCTGGCAGGGGAGCAGTTTGGCATCAATCAGCCTAACAGGGGAGTGGTTAGGGGGTGATCAGGCTGGCAGGCAAAAGTGGTTAGGGGCAATCAGGAAGGCAGACAGGCGAGCAGTTGGGAGCCAGCAGTCCTGGATTGTGAAAGGGATGTCCGACTGCCCAAACGGGCAGTCGGACATCCCTTGAGGGGTCCCAGATTGGAGAGGGTGCAGGCTGGGCTGAGGGCCCCCCAACCCCGTGCACGAATTTCGTGCACTGGGCCTCTAGTTATTTATAATAACCAAGATATGGAAGCAACCTAAGTGTCCATCGATTGATGAGTGGATAAAGAAAATGTGAAACACACACACACACACACACACACACACACACACACACGAATATCATTCAATCATAAATAGAATGAAATCTTGCCATCTGTGACAACATGGCTGCAGACTGAGGGCATTATGCTAAGAGAAATAAGTCAGACAGACAAAGACAAATGCCGTATGATCTCACTTGTCTGTGGAATGTACAAAGGAAAACAAACCAACCCCAAACCAAGCTCATAGATACAGATAACAGATTGGTGGTTGCCAGAGGCAGGAGTGGAGGGTGGGTGAAATAGGCAAAGGGGTCAAAAGCTACAAAGTAGTAAAATTTATGGGGCTGTAATGCACAGCGTGGTGACTCTGGCTCCTAGCCCTGGATTGCGTATTTGAAAGCTGCTAAGAGAGTAGATCTTCTTAAAAAACGTGTGGCATGAAGCGCTCAGTGGACTGTACTCGTCTGGGCCTACCCTCTTTTCTCTCTCTGTCTTGACCAGCCGTGGGCAAACTATAGCCCGCGGGCCGGATCCGGCCCGTTCGGCTGTTCTATCCAGCCCGTGGAGCCGAAAGAGCAGAGGGTTCTCTTGCTCTCCCCTCCGCTCCTTTACTTTGAATTTATATTAGTTCACACAAACACTCCATCCATGCTTTTGTTCCGGCCCTCCGGTCCAGTTTAAGAACCCATTGTGGCCCTCGAGTCAAAAAGTTTGCCCACCCCTGGGACTCAGCCTCTGAGAAGCATCTTTCTCTGGACTTCGCTGTCACCTTGGACACTGGCACAAATTAGGCAACTTTAGCTGCAAAAACCAGCTACCCCTTGAGCTCTCTTGAATAATCTTTAACTGCCTTGAACAATAAGGAAATTAACTGGCTCACCATAACGAGCAGTCTAAGAGGGAGAGTAGATTTCAGGACTGGCTTCTTCGCCCTGCTGGGTTCGAGAGGGCTGCAGCTGCTCCCGGAACCACATCTAGAGAAAGAGAGAAGGGGTTACTTCCAGAAACCCTCCTGGAAAAGGGAGGAAGACTTCTCAGAACCTCTCCCAAAACTCTCTTTGCACCTCATTTCCCCGGTGTGGTCACATGCCTATTCTAGCCAATCATCAGCAAGGTGGGGTGAACTTACCTTCAGATCAGTGGTTCTTAACTGGGGTGATTTTGCTCCCTCTCCCTCTCCCCAGACCAAAGACACTTGGCAATATCTAGAGACACATTTGATTGTCACTGTGGGGGACAGGGAAAACATATGCCACTGGCACACATTTGGTAGAGGCCAGGGATGCTTCTAAACACCCTACAATGATAGGACCCCTGCGCCCCCCAAAATTATCCAGGCCAAACTGTCAACAGTGCTAAAGTTGAGCAATCCTGTTTTAGACCGACCAGCCCCGACCTTGGAGCTAGGAGTACAGTTAATCAGATCATGAAGGCATGGGTGAGGAGTGGCTACCTGAACAAAACTGACATGCTTGTAGGAGAGAGAAGGGGAAATGGATTTTGATGGATCAACCAACCAGGGATGCTGCACTGACTTCATTGTTTATCGATTCCGTGTTAGTTTTCCATTGTTGTATAATACACCGTCACAAACATAGTGTTGTAAACAACACCGACTTGTTAGCTCATAGTTTCTGTGGGTTACAAGTCTGGGCACGGTGTGGCTCAACGCTGTGCTCAGGGCCTCACTGGGCTGAAATCAAGGTGTTGGCAAGGACTGCCCTTCTCCTCTGGGGCTCAGATGCCTCCTCCAAGCTCATTCTGTGGTTGAATTCAAGTCCTTGTGGTTGTAGGACTGAGGTCCTTGCTGGCTTGTCCGTTGGGGGCAACTCTGAGCTCCCAGAGGCCAGCAGTATTCCTTACCATGTGGTCTCCTCTATTGTCCAGCTAACAATGGTGCATAAAGTCCTTCTCATGCTTTGAAGCTCTGACTTATTCTTCTGCCACCAGTGAAAACTCTACTTTTAAAGTGCCCATGTGATCAGGTCAGGCAACATCCAGATAATTTCTCTTCTTAAGGTTTACTAACCTGGAACCTTAATTACATTGACCAAATCTCTTCACAACAGTGCCTATATTGGTGTTTGAATGAATCACTTGGATAAGATGTAACTGTGTGTTCCTAGCTTTTAGCAGAGTACCTGGAAAATATTTTTTTCTCAATAAATATCATTTGAACACATAAAAAATAATGAAATTCATGTATTTCCTTTTTTTTTTTTTTTAAATAGAATTACTGGACGGGTCACTCAGGGAAGTGTTATAAACCAAGAACGGTATAACCTTGGTGTTAGGAGGTACATACGGTCACAGAGGACTCTGTCAATCATTCCAGGAATGCACATTTTCACAGATGAGATCCGCATTTCATCAGATCAAGAGCTCCCTGATTCCCAGCTCTGTGGCCTTGACAATGCAGACTAATTTTTTGCATTGCCTTCTTGGCAGAGCTGGCAAGCTGCTGACTCATATTAAATTTGTAGTTCCCTTCAAGCCTTCCTGCAGTAGCTGGTCTTGTGCCAGGTCTCTCCCATTTTGTACTTGGGCAGGGTTTTATGCCGCTTCTTCCTGCCCATTGTCAGGCCATGGGCTCTGTCCTATCATTTCAGCCTGTTGGAGACCTTGGGGAATTCAGATTTTATTATCCAACTTCTTGGCTCGCTTGTCTAAGTCGATAGCACTTGAAAATATAATCAGCACATTTTCTTTGTTCAAATAGTTTATGGTAAATGAGGCAAGGCCAAATTCAAAATCCTGAGGCCTGGTACTTCTTTCAAGTTGACAACAATGATTTAGTCAGCACTCTTTGCATTGGGATTGCTCAACTTAGGATGAATCAACTCTTACTTTCCTTGCTCTATCATATCTACAGGCATATTATGAAAGACTTAAATGCTTGGCAGAACCTGTGCTATACAGAATAACACCATTCAATTTCACTCCTAGGAATAAATATGCATCTTTTGCAGTCAGGTGTATGCACATGTCAAGAAATTCTCTTCTACATGCTCAGCTATGCCATGCGTTGGCGTACTTCATGTTGTTCTTGGGCATAGCCATAGGGGTCCTTTAACCCACAGGTTTCATTGATTGCCACCTAATATTTTCTCAGTAGCAGATGATTCTAGTAGCCTTTGCTGCTGATCTACAAGCTGGCAAGCTTTCCACTTCCTCGTCTCCGCGGCTGATGGGAATTCCCACTTGAGAACAGAGGCGACTGACATGGCTTGTAAGGATTAAAGACTGGGCTGCAAGGTAGGAGCGCATGACATGACCCCTTGTGGAACGGATTCTCATTGAGGTGCCTGGTTATTCTCCATGTTTTCTTCTGGATCAATTCTTTTTTAAAAAATAATGTATTTTATTGATTTTTTACAGAGAGGAAGGGAGAGGGATAGAGAGCTAGAAACATCGGTGAGAGAGAAACATCGATCAGCTGCTTCTTGCACACCTCCTACTGGGGATGTGCCCGCAACCAAGGTACATGCCCTTGACCGGAATCGAACCTGGGACCTTTTAGTCCACAGGCCGATGCTCTATCTACTGAGCCAAACCAGTTAGGGCTGGATCAATTCTTTACATTTCCCACTTTCACCCAATTCTTAGGGAAATCAAAATTCCTTTGTTCACAGGAAAAGGCTGGGGCTTCTTGAAAACTAGAGTTTTCTATTAGTGCATAGCCTTTTCTCTGGTGAAGGAATGGATGTTCTAGGGCCCCTAAATGGACCAGTGCTGCTGTAGGGATAGAGCTGCACTTGACACGTTCTTAGAAGGTCTATGAACTTCGGGAGAAGAGAAAGTGAGCAGGGAACGATGCAGCTGTGGTAGGCAGTCTTCAAGACAGCCCTCAGTGGTGTCTGCCTTCTGGTCTTCGCGGTCTGGTGTATTCCCCTCCCGTGCTGCACCGAGGTTGGTCTCTGTGGCCTTGGACTATAGCAGAAGGATAGTACGTCACTTCTGAGATGACGCCGAAGAGTCATCCCAGCTTCCACCTTGGTCGCCCTGTCTCCCTGGCTCCTCCTTGGAGGGGAAGCCAGCTGCCACGCTGTGAGCAGCCCTGGAAGAGTCCTGTGTGATGAGGAACGGAGGCCTCTGGCCCCAGCCGGCGAGGAGCCCAGCTCTCTCGCCAGCAGCTGGGTGAGGTGCTTGCGCGGGGACCCTCCAGGCCTGCTCAGACCTTCAGAGGACTGCAGCCCCGGCCGACAACTTGGCTGAACCTCCAGAAAGACCCTGACTGGAAGCGCTCAGCCAAGACACCCCTGGCTGCCTGGCCCTCAGAGACTATACGAGAGAATGATTTTGGTTGTTTTACAAATGGATGCTTCTCTCTCTCTCTCTCTCTCTCTCTCAAATAAACGAATCAATAAAAACACTTAAAACAATAATTTTGGTTGTTCTGAGCTGGTAAATTCAGAGGTCATTTGTTATGCCACAACAGAAAACTTACACGCCAGGACGGCGATTTTTAAATCGGTGTGCCGCGAGGGTTTTCCCAACATGAAGTACCTGACGGGTCAGTCAGGGCACAGGCCACCTTTCCTGTAGATTGTCAGATAACAACATGACAGCGGCCAGCACCACAATAGCCATCCGGTGGGAATGAATCAAAATGACATCGATTTTTTTGTCAGATCGGCCACTGTCCTGCCTTGTGCCGCAGAATTTTCGTAATTTGTTTGTGTACCAGGAGATGAAAAAGGTTGGAAATCGCTGCACTGGGAGATACTGAATGAGATAACAGACCTTTCTTAAGGAAAATGAACAAAATGCTAAATTTTCAGAAACGGTGGAAGACTAGCCAGTGAATTTCTAAATGAGAACACTGGAGGATACGGGTATCAAACTTGCCTAAGTAGGTCTTTTTCCACTTTCAGAAAAATGTCAAGAGAAATACTTGTTCTTGCCCTGGCCAGTGTGGCTCCGCTGGCTGAGCATCATCCCGGGCACCAGAAGGTCACCGGCTCCATCCCAGTCAGGGCACGTGCCAGGGTTTCGGGTTCAATTCCCGGTCGGGGTATGTGCAGGAGGCAACATATCCATATCCCTCTCCCCCTCTCCCCTTCTCTCTCTCCAAAATCAATAAAACTTATTAAAAAAAAATACTTGTTCTTTGTTAACACACACACACAGCTAGTCAAAAAGTGCAAGTGCCTTTTCTATCTATCTTATCTTACTCCTCAGAAATAACTGCTGGTATCAGTGTGGTTTTTATCTTTCTGGCTCCTTTTCCAGTCAATTATCCAATTATCCTCTCTCTCTCTCTGTCTCTCACACACACACACACACACACACACACACACACACACACAATTATAAAACCCGGATTGTGGGTGTATGTGTACACTATTTAACAAATGTCTTTGTCATTTAACCATATATCACAGCTTATTCCCATGCCAGTAGACCTGGCTCCAATATAACTGTTCTAAAATGGTCATTATTTCCACAGTGTGATATTCTAGACTTCATTTTTTATGTATCCTTTACATGTAAGTTCATCTATAGTCATTTATCATGTTCTAGTAATTATTATATTCATTTGCCATTACACCTAAGACCACAGCAAACACCCCTGAGCACATTACAAATATTTCAGTGGGTTAAATTTCCAAAAGTGGAACTGAGGGTTACAGATTTCAATTTTTGATAGATGCTACCTAATTGCCTTTCACAGACGTTGGGGTTCCCCTCACCCCCTCCCGCCCCCCCCCCCTCCCCCCGCCCACTTGCTGAGTGTTCATTGCACCAGAAGGAGAGGAGCTCTCTTCATCCAAACCCCGTGCTCATTTTCAAATTCTGGGGCTGCCCCAAACCCAGCCCGGGGGACACAGAGGACACCCGGGAAAGTCACGGCCGGTCAGTGGCACTTTGAGCTCTGGTGTCCTCCCCAGTCCCCCTGCCACCACTTCCTTGTCAGAGCCCTGCAGCCGTCCCTGCTCAGGTCCCATTCAGTGGGAGGGACAGGGTGGGCCACATTCGCTCCATTTCATCTGGATCTGGACCCCCCCTCCCCCCCTTGACATGTGGGAACCCTCCCGCTCTCCTCGGGGTGCCGCCCTCGCAGGGCTGGCTGAGCTGTGGGCCCAGCTGCCTTTGTCTTGCTGCCCTGCCCCGGGAACAGCCCCAGCCAGCCAGTCCGTCCTGCAGCGGCAGGACACTCCCAACGAGCCACGCACCCGCTCCCTACCCTGCGTTCCAGGACTCCGTGGGAAGAGACGCGGGGAGGTCACGGCCAGCCTAGAGACCCAGAGAGGACGCTTCCTGCGGCGTTTTGTAAGCCACGGAAGGACCTGTTGCGAATGAGTGACCCCTCCTATGCAACGAGACCCTGGAGGCATTGCAGGAAACCTTAACATCGGCGCATGTGACCTACACCCACTGCTGCTCTCGCACAACCTGGGTTCGCTCACTGCAGAACTGAGGGGAGTCGTTAGACGGCGTGGCTACGGGAACAGTGGGAACTTGTCCCCTGGCTCCCCGCCTCCCCCCAAGCGTGTGTGCGCGCCCTTGGGGCCTCTTTCTTACACGGGGTTCCTTACGGTCAGGTGGGAACGTTCTAAGTCACCGCGCGTGTTCAAAGTCCACCTATTGTACTGAAGCATCCATCTTATATAAAACCTGCTGTTTGAAATTTTAACCCTGCTATTTGGCTTCTGTAAATGCTTGCTTGCCTAAATAATAGTGAAAATGAGACTACTCCCACTTCAGAGAGGCCAGTAAACCTTCCCCAGACAAGGTTATCAGTGCTGGTGCCAGGCCAGGCCTTTGGTTGAGGTCTCAAAGCCCCAGCACATACGGGCTCTTTAAGAACTCGCAAAGGGGACCGGAAACACCCCATATTTGGGAGACAAAGAAGGTAAAAACAGATAAATAGGGAAAGTTCCTCCATGTTGGGATCCAGGACTTGAGAGACATTTTCCTCTGGGCCCGCAGGTAATAACAATAATAATAAGTGTAACTCCATCTCTCTAAGCATTGCTTGGTTCTCCTCCGGTTCTCTGTAACAGTATTGCCGGGGGCGCTCTCATCTTCCCTCTCTATTCGGAGACATGCTGGCGCTTCACATACAAGCTTTTTCCTTTTTTGCTTCATAGCGCAGCTCCGGGCGGGGGCCTGGGTGAAAGGGGAAGGGGTGAAGAAGTACAGATTGGCAATTACAAAACAGTCACGAACGAGAGGCTGGGGCGTGGCATAGAATCAGTGGTATTGCCATGACTATGTGTGGTGCCAGGGGGGCACTGGAAATATTGGGGGGACACTTTGTAAAGTCTCCGATTGCCTAACCACTATGCTGTGCACCTGAAACCAAGACAAAGTAACATCGAAAGTTAAAAAATAAATGAATCGACAGTGGCAACACCAACAAAGAAAAATATCGGCGGCTCCGTTCCCTACGCTGAGCGCTCTGCTGTCTGACCAGCTTCCTGTTCTTTGTCTGTCGGCTTGTGATTGGCTTCTGGCAAAATACAGGGTGTCAAACCCCTTTTCGTAGAGAAGCTAGCTTCTGAGCCGAAGGCAGAGGACCCCCTGCGCCGGGCCCCTTCCTCTGGGCTCCCGGGGGCAGGCCGCTCGGTTTCCGGTGATCACGGAGGCCCGTGCTTATGAGCAGGAAGATGCACCTGAGGCATCTGAGGATCTCGCTGAAGCACGGATGCCGGTTTCCCTGACCTGGGATGGGATCCTGCATGTCTCATGCCCTCACCTGGGACACGGATGCTGCTGGGCCTGCTGACAGCGCTTTGATAGCAGAGTGGCCGCCGCACAGAGCATCTGGCACCTGCATTTGAAGAACTTGACTGGTCACGGCAGCAGTCCCCCCAAAAGCAGCCATGGAATGTCGGGCCCTTGAAGGACGGTCACTAAGGTTTCCTGGGCCTGGCGTCGGGCGGGGCCCCCTGGCGCGCAGACGCAGACGGAGACTGATGCCGGGGGATGCAGCAGGTCCTCGGATACTGTTTCCTTATGACGATGATGAGATGCCATAGGGACTTAGCCCTTGCTTAGAGCAACTGGCCTTCGGTAAAACAGGTCTCGTTATGCGTCGTTTTGCTGCAGTTCTGAGAACCTGTCGGTGAAGGTAAGGGAGGACTCGCTGTCGGAAGAAGTGCCTTTGAGAGTCCCACCTGTGCCAGAGCAGAGGCAGAAACCGGGCGGGGCTGGAGGCGGTCCGGCGGGGCCCGCGGCCCCCGGAGCTGGGAGGCAGGGCTGCCGCTGTAGCGAGGTCCAGCCTGCGGGTGGGCAGCCTGCGTTCCTCAGACCCTTTAGGCCAGCGGTCGCCAACCGGTGGTCCGCGAGGTCCGAAAGGCTGGCGACCACTGCTCGGCTACATTTTTCCATGTTGGAGAGGGTCCCATTGAACATTTCCACAGATTCCCACTAACTCGAGGGTTGTTTTTTTTTTTTTAATATTTTTTATTGATTTCAGAGAGGAAGGGAGAGGGAGAGAGAGATAGAAACATCAACGATGAGAGAGAATCAATGATAGGCTGCCTCCTGCACGCCCCACACTAGGGATTGAGCCTGCAACCCAGGCATGTGCCCTGACCGGGAATCGAACTGTGACCTCCTGGTTCATAGGTCAACGCTCAACCATTGAGCTATGCTTGGCCGGGCTAACTCGAGGGTTTTGATGGCTGTAGGAAGATCTCATCTGAGGCAGAGGGAGGGACACGAGGCCGAAAAAGCAAAGGACTGCCCAGAAGGTGTGGCTCAGTGGCTGAGCTTCGACCTATGAACCAGGAGGTCATGGTTCGATATCTGGTCAGGGCACATGCCCAGGTTGCGGGCTTGATCCGCAGTACGGGGCATGCAGGGGGCAGCTGATCAATGTTTCTCTCTCATCATTGATGTCTCTCTCTCTCTTTTTCCCTCTCCCTTCCTCTCTGAAATCAATACAAATGAATGAATGAATGAATGAATGAATGAATAAAAAGCAAAGGACTTCCTCTCCTGAGAAAAGGAAGGGCTAGAGGTGTTTGTAGGAGGAACTGAAAGAGAGATTAGGGTGGCAAAAGTCCACAGGCTGTTTAATGATTTCATCCTGTGCCCCTCTGATTGTGTAATGTGAACTTTAACCTCTGCTAAATATAGTTTGTACCCCGAGGACCTTCACACTCTAGTAAAAATAGCTGCACCCTGGCATGGCTCCGGTGCTTGGTGACTGCAGGGAACAGGGCTGGCAGGGGCGGGCGGGGGGGGCGGGGGTCTGGGCAAAGGAAGGGAGAAGGGAGGACCCCGAATCCAGGGTCCCTTCCTGCCCATGGGAGCAGCCGTCCTGCCCATTTGAATATTCTAGACCTCAATGGCAGAGAGCTGCCAACCGAAGTGGCAGCTGGACGGCGTGGTGGACGGCCGGTGGGCTGGCAGCTCCTGGAATAAGGGGCTACAGCAAAGACCACCACCACCTCCCCGCACTCCTGCCCGTCTCTCCCACCTGAGCTGGGCTGTGATGTCGGGGACGAAGCTTCCCGCCTGCGGAGATTCTGCAGTGGGAACGCTGGGAATCCCAGCCCCCGGATGTGGGCTGGAAAAGACCCCGAGCCCAGGAGCTGGCCCAGGGCCGGGCAGGAGCTCTGCGCAAAGGCAGGCATACGAATAAAAGGCCCCACGCCCCACGACGAAGCAGAGGCAGCCCCCTTGGCTGGAGGGGACCCTATTGTGTCACTGCTGGACACAGGCTGATGCCAATCAGTGGCGGGGGCGGGGCTGCTGGCAGAGGATCAAGTGTACCCGAATGGAGAGCTCCGATTCCCCCGCCCCATCTCCTTCAGCTTGTGAAGTGCGAGAGGAATCAAGGACAATCGAGCCTGGGGTAGGACGTTTGCCTTTGTGGCCAGGGTGGCTCCAGGAACCAAAGGCATCGATGGTTGCTATCCACGCATTCGAGCTCCATGCACTGCCTCCAGAGTTTCCCACAGGCTGTGCGCTCAGGGGTGAGAATGAAAAGGGCCTCTGATGTCCCGGGAAGGGCCACGCTGAATGCGCTGCTCTCTCACGGAGGCGTCTTAGCAGGGCTGGGTTGGCAGGAAATCAGTGCGTGCAGGAGAAGGCGTGTGTGACACGGAAGAGTTATGTCTCTGGCCCGGTCAGTCTCCTCCTGTCTCCGTCCTGTTCCCATGAAAAGGTTCTCCCGGTAGCTTAACTTCCGCAGGCGGAAAACCTACCCAATGGCAGGTACCCAGAAGCTGCCCAGCCCGAACAAAGTCCAGCAAGTCACCTAGTGGGTAGGCCCACAGCCTGCGGATCGGCCACTGACTGACAGGGATATTTTTTCCAGGAAAGGTGGAGAGAGCAGAAGGGAACAAAGGATTCAGATACTCCGATCCTGTACCGAGGACCTTCGCCGTGCCCGGCCCCCCTCTTATCCTCACTTCCGTTCTCTCTCCCTGGATGACTTCAGGGTGCTTCTTTAAAGGAAAGAAGAGTGGACTTTACTGAGATACAACTATACGCTCTATATACTAATTTAATGCTTACAGCCACCCAATAGCATACATTTTTTCTTTTTTAAAAAAGTGTTTCTTGATTTCAGAGAGGGAAAGAGGGACAGAAACATCAGTGATGAGAGAGAATCACTGATCGGCTGCCTCCTGCACGCCCCACACTGGGGACTGAGCCTGCAACCCCGGCGTGTGCCCTGACCAGGAATTGAACCGTAACTCCTGGTTCCTAGGTCGATACTCAATCACTGAGCCACACAGGGCTTTCTTTTCCTTTAATATATGAGGGAGACGCAGGAAGAATAGTTCTGCGTGTCGGGGTTGGGATTTTCAGCCCAGCTCTGTCTGACACCCAGACCTTGCTCCCCAGTGGTTCTCAACCCCATCTGCCTACTGAAACCCCCGAGGAGGCGTGGAAAATGCCAGTGTCTGGGTCCCACCCCCAGTCAAATCACAACCTCTGGAGGTGGAGCCCAACATTGGTACTTCAAAAAAATCTCCGATTCCGGCGCCTCTGGGGATCAAAACCATGGAGCCACCACCCCAGATGCCTCCTCTCCCCCCCAATACCTTCCCCCCGTTCTGGCCTTTCTCCCACTCTCTTTGGCTTTTCAGAAATACCCCAATCCCACCAGCGTGTCCATGAGGCCCAACAAAAGAAGGTTGGCATACAAGAATGGTTCTTTTAGTGGCAGATGTGGGCTGGCATCCCTTATCAGCTGCACATAAACGTGTCGGATGAATGCCATGCAAATTGAACGGTGAGCAGCGCAGCGATGCTGAGGGATGTTGACTGACTGCCTTGCTCTCAGGACAGGAGGCGGTGGGGAGAGCATGGGGTCGGGCTTGATAACATCTTGCACCCCATTGGCTACCCCGCGGATCATGGCATTGCTACTGTCTCGAAACCTCGTGACCGCCTCTGTAAGATGGCTGTGTCATTTAAGCAGCGACTGTACCTTAAATGTGTTCTTATCTGCTTGCAAAAATTATGAAACCACAAAAGGCCGTTTCCCTGAATAAAAATCGAGGCCAAGCTCCCGCTCTCTCCCCCCCCCACTTTTAAGAACAAGCGGAGTCCATTTAGAGTCTAATGCGTGTGCTCCGATGTTAATTATAGGTTTCCTCCGTGACATGTGTGACCCTGCCTCTGAATTATTCAGGAGCAGCAACTGCAGCGCCTGAAGTGGGTTGTTGACACGAGATGCTTAGAAATAAGGTAACCCTTCTCTCCTCCCTCCAGATCAGAAGGCCCCAGTTAGCTTTTGGTGTACGTATTACGGACACATTCATTCTGAGATGCCCAATTCAGGCCATTGGGGTAGCCCTGGAATTGGGGTGTTATTCATAGCTGCTGACAATGAATATTAGGGGGAGTCAGAGGAGGCAGCCCGGTGAGGCTCTTACTGGATTGGGGCCTGTACAGATGAAATACCGGGAGACCCGCCCAGAGCCCCCGTGCTGGGTGGGAGCAGCAGGGTTGTCTCGGCTTCATACCGGGGTCTCCCGGGGGCACCAGGCAGCAGCAGGCGCAGGACAGACCAGATGCAGGGTGCCGGGCTCTGCTGGAAAGGGGCCTCTGCTCATGGAGCCTAATCGTGCAGGAATCCAGCCCAGGAGCGGACACTTAGCGATATTCATGGAGGAACCTGGGGGTCCCGGGTGACCTGAAGGAGGCCTCAGAGGGGCAGGGGGAGCCCAGGAGGGAAGGGAACCGGAGAGAACCGACTCCCGATGCCACCACACAGCCGGGCCTTTACGCGGTGTGCTCCTGTGGGTTTTCCTTGGGAAAATGTCCCAGAGCAAACAAATAAACAAGCAGAACAATTGCTCTGGCGCCGCCGAAGCGAATCCTTACCTCATCCCACCAGCAGGACTCCATCGGCGTCTGACCCGGGAGAACAGCTTTTCCGCCTGTGGCAGGTGGTCGAGGGACTCGTGCGCGCAGTCCCTCCCTGTAAAGATGCATCGACTGTGAAACAACGCGGGGGAGAAGCCTTTCTTACTCCTGTTGGGCGTGCGCCTTGATGGGAGATGCGGGGCCAGGCCCACCTGGGGGACCCTAGGGGAAGTCAGCAATGACCATGGGGCTGCAGGAGCGCCCACCCAGCCCCCTCCTCTTGGGACCCAGGACCCTTAGGCTCCCCCTCCCTCGGGGCACTGCCTTGGTAGATGTTCTCTTTAGACACACTGCTCCGAGCCTGAGCATTCCCAGAGTCCTCACAGACGGGAACAAATCGTTCCTGGAGGCACAGGTGTTACCAGGTGTCCTCCGAGGAGGCCTTTTGCCCGGACACGGCTGTTTCCACTGCGTGAGGGGTTCAGAATTGCTTCTCCCCGCCCGCCCCTCCCGCTGTGCTAGGGACAGGTCTACGGAGATGAGGTCTCCAGCAGCACAGGTGTTTCCGTTCCTTCTGATGAAACCTTTCTCAGCCTGACCGTCCCACCCGAGCCCCATCCCTTCGGAGCAGCCACACCCAGGCCCACGCTCTGTGAAATCAGGACAGGGGTCCCATTTTCCCAGTGCCGGGCCACAGGTTTTCTTCTTAGAAAACATCGTTGAGGATAACGAAGGCCGGTTCATTATCCGGGGAGGCCCAGGCCCGGGGCAGGTGCCTGATTGTCTGCATAATGTATTCCCTAAGACGAGAGAGAATAAACGGCTACTTACATCACCCTTTAAGGGGGAATACATTTGAAATTGCCCCGTTTATCTGATAGCTTGTGTTTTCGTAAGCACGGGATTTCCTTACGTGGAGACGGGGTTACAGGAACCCCCTCCAGGGGTCCAATCTTGGGCCTCCTACGAGGGGCGCAGGGCCTCCTCTCTGGGTCTGTCCTGCACAGGAAGAGCGCAGACCCCATTCTAGCTTCCTCGCTTCCCTTACCTGGCTGGCAGGTCATTTGTCCTCCTCGGGTCAGCCGGGTCAGGAGCCGGTGACAGGAGAGGCGAGCGCTCAGGCCGGGGCTGTGCGGACCCTGCTGGCCCGTGGTGGTTGGGCCGAGCCCGGCAGGAGAGCTGGGGCCGGACGAAATCCGACCCACGTGGGGGTCTTGACTGCCTTAAAGAAGAGGAAAGGGAACGTTATTTATTTCTGTGACAACTCGTGGTTCACAGTATCCTTCTCCCGGATGATTTCTAGGCTTTGGCACATCAGGGGGTCTCACGCACACAACAGCTCTTGTAGAGGGCGATGGACAAGGGCCGCTGCTCACCTGCGATGAGGATTGCCTCCACCTCCTAATGACCATCATCTGTCTTCCCTCTAGCTCCGGGCATGGGCCCTACGGCCTATTTTTCAAATCATTATTAAATATATTTTTATTGATTTCAGAGAGGAAGGGCGAGGCAGAGAGAGAAACAGCAATGATGAGAGAGAACCATTGATTGGCTGACTCCTGCATGGCCCCCACTGGGGATGGAGCCCACAACCCGGGCATGTGCCCTGACCGGGAATAGAACTGCGACCTCCTGGTTCATAGGTTGACGCTCAACCACTATGGCCTCTGGGGGATGTTTTCTTGCATTGTTTCTCCCTCCTGAGTGCTGCACTGGATGCTGTGGGTGCCATTGACCAAGGCCGACCTGATGTCCGTTTAAACCAGAGTTTACTTGTTCACCGATATTACGAGCCCCACCCGGTGTCATTAACCTTGACTTGAGCTCCATTAGGGATTACTCATAAATGTTGCTGTTCCCGGCACTCAGCCCTCAGGGTTTCTCTCCTTGGGCTATTTCAGTGGTTGGCAAACTGCGGCTCGCGAGCCACATGCGACTCTATGGCCCCTTGAGTGTGGCTCTTCCACAAAACACCACGGCCTGGGCGAGTCTATTTTGAAGAAGTGGCGTTAGAAGAAGTTTAAGTTTAAAAAATGTGGCTCTCAAAAGAAATTTCAATCGTTGTACTGTTGATATTTGGCTCCGTTGACTAATGAGTTTGCCGACCACTGGGCTATTTCATCTAACTTGCACCTGAGGATTGGGTAGGAAATGTCAGATTGGTTTAAAATCCCACCCCGGGAATGCCATTGGTTATGAAGTTTTGGTTTGGCGACTCGGTTAGCAAAAGTGACTCCATTTTGGCCTGTTTTGTGGTTTTGTGTGTGTGTGTGTGTGTGTGTGTGTGTGTGTGTGTGTGTTTAACAGCACAAAAGGCCCTTGTGATCAAGTCCCTGCATACGTACATGTGACCCATGAACCTGCTTCAGCCAAGTGTAGCTGCCGGCAGCTTCTACATGGTCTGTTTTCCATGCACCCCAGCACCCAGCACTGTTGTTTCTTCACTCCCTTCCTCCCCAGCTACTTTCTGCTGCCTCTTCAAGGCCTTCTTCCCACAGTGCGCCTTCCAGGGAACAGGGGAAAGAACCAGTAGTTATTACATTTCTGTCAGGGGCTTAGTGCTTTGAATATATTTACATATCTTACCATTTTCTCATCTCCTTGACAGCCCTGTAGAGAAGGTGTTATTGCCCTGTTTTAATAATGAGGAAACGGGGCTCCCAGAGGGAAAAAAAACCTGGGAGTGTGTTGGAAATGCAAATTCTCAGCGCCCCGCCTCCCTAGCCCCCAGCCTAGAGAATCAGAATCTCTGGGGGTGGACCCAGCCGCCTGGATTCGCCTGGATTCCTGGGTGACTCGGATGCAAACCGGTTTGAGGAGCTGCACACGGTGGAGCTTGAAGAAATCGCACAGTCTACGAAGAGAACAATTCCGAGGGCTCGGCCAAGAGGAAATCCCTTTCAAGTGCTCGGAAACCCAACTTCATGTTACTCAAGGAGCGTCAAGGCACTGTTTTAAGGTGGAATGTAAGTGGAGGATGAGTTAGAAGACATGGGCCAGGTAGGCACGGGCAAGGTATCATGGACTGTACTGGCGGGTTTTGAGAAAACCCTCACTGAGCCCATGACTACAGACATAAAGAGGACCTTGTCTGGCATACAATTGAGTCTGCCAGGGGGCTGTGTGGAAGAGGGTTGAGCTAGGGGAGATTGTCCCAAGTACTGTCCCCTTTTCTAGAGCCCCCACATTTCTTCCTGGACTCGCCCATGCCCCTCCCTAACTTAGGGCTGCAGGTGGGCGTGGCTGCAGGTGGGGTGACTGCATCCAGGAGTGCGTACTCTTTGCTGGGCATCCCTCCCGGCTGCCAGGCTGTCCTCCCCCAGGGTGGGCAGGGACACGCTGGGAGTAGGAGTTCTCACCCGGAAAAGGTGAGTGCCGGAGGGTCAGCTCACAGATCTGACTCTGGTTATAACAAAGAAGTGACCCAGAGCATATTCCAGCCGGGGGTCCTCAAACTTTTTAAACAGGGGGCCAGTTCACTGTCCCTCAGACCGTTGGAGGGCCGGACTATAGTTTAAAAAAAAAGCTATGAACAAATTCCTATGCGCACTGCAGGCCCGGGACGAGTCGGCTGCTAAGCAGGACAGGCAGCGGCACCCGGCGGGCCGGATCAATGTCCTCGGCGGGCTGCATGTGGCCCGCGGGCCGCAGTTTGAGGACACCTGTTCCAGACTATGTACAGGGCGTCTTCAACTACTACCGCTCCTGCTAGAACTATGGCTGCCATTGATTAGGCATCGTTTTACAGATCTGAATACTGAACTTGAGAGAGGGAATTTGTCCCTACTTCTACCCTGGGGCCAAAGGGTCTCTGCATGGCATACAGAATGAAATAGGATGGGAAAATATTATTCCCCCTACACACCGCTCCCAGTCAGAGTCAGAGACAAACTGAAACCTGGCATTTCCTTCCATCATGAATGTAACCCACCAACCACTGTAGCAATGGCAGTGCTGGGTCCATGTCAGTAACAGGAAGTGCAGCTCATTCCCTGTCATGTGACAGTTGCTGGGCGTGGCTCCGCACCTCCCGTATGCTCAGTGTTACCTCAGGGCTTTGGCCCTTATCAAATCTGCCTCTAGATCTTGTTACTTAACGAAGAGGCAAAAATATCACTCTAACAATTTTTTTTTTAATATTCTGATAACTTTTAACATAATTCTATGTCTGTAAAATGTGTTTCCTCTTTAATCTTATGTTTTATTTTAAAACCTTCTAGTCCTGGGAAACAGCCCCCAGGCTTCCTCAGATGCTCAAAGGATTCATGATAAAAAAAAAAAAAAAAAAAAAAAAAAAAAAAAAAGGAAGAGACCCCTGTGAGTGGAGCAGGAATTCAAACCCACCTCCCACCCGGTCCCTGTTGGCGCAGGCTAGCGGTAAATTGAAGATACTCCCATGATAAGGCACCAGGCACAGGGGGAGGGGCTGGGGATAGGGCGTGACTGTGCAGGTTTCAGTCAAACTCTGGGCAAGTCCTACAACTGCATCCAAAGTGCTTCGGTGGTTGGAGAATAAATCTATAAATTTCCTTTCTTATTACCTCTGAGGAAAATTGCAAAATCATTGGCAACATTTGTAATACTTAGCCAGTGCCAGTAATGCGCTGGTTTCTCTCCCGATGCGTTAAGGGAAATTCAGTAAATATTTCTGTAACATTGCAATGCACAGACACTGTGATGGGCAGTGGGGGGACTGGGGGTGGGGGGACGGGGGGAAGGACTAAGTTTCCCTTTCAGGTGGACACAACCCCACAGGGCAAGATACAGGCCAAGCCTACACTCAGGCAAGGACGCACTGTGGCTGGGGATAAACCAGGCGCCTGTGGGCGTTATGGACGGAGCGGCTCCTTCCCACAGCTCGGCATGGGGCATCTAAGGAAGAGTGGGATCGCCTAGGGCCGCTGACCAGGACAGGCAGGTGGGCTGGGGGTGAGGGAGGGCTCTACCCTATATAGGAAGAGGCAGATGTTTGTGGACAAACTATGTTTCGATAAGGAAATGTCAAACCTTTTGCAGTGGCTTACAAGTCCCTACGTAGTCTGGAGCCCCATGACCTTCCACCTCTCTCCCCCGCTCTCTTTTGCTCACCCCAGTCCGACTGCACTGGTCTCCTAGCTGTTCTCTGAACACCCCCGGCTGCTCCTGCCCCAGTGCCTTGGCATTGCCATTCCTCCTGCCTGACTGTCTTCCCCTGGAGGCCCACTCCCTCATCTTCTTTGGATCTTTGAGCAGATGTCGCCATCAAAGTTAGGCTTTCTGACCACCTTATTTAAAATTGCAACCCCGCCCGGCCGGTGTGGCTCAGTGGTGGAGCGTCGACCTATGAACCGGGAGGTCACGGTTCGATTCCCGCTCAGGGCACCTGCCAAGGGTTGTGGGCTCAATCCCCAGT
Organism: Plecotus auritus; assembly: GCF_963455305.1. Taxonomy (NCBI): domain Eukaryota; kingdom Metazoa; phylum Chordata; class Mammalia; order Chiroptera; family Vespertilionidae; genus Plecotus; species Plecotus auritus. The sequence continues at coordinate 35,537,330 of NC_137778.1, forward strand.
AGGGGGCGTGCAGGAGGCAGCTGATCAGTGGTTCTCTCTCATCACTGATGTTTCTATCTCTCTCTCCCTCTCCCTTCCTCTCTGAAATCAATAAAAATATAAAAAGTAACATAAAATAAAATTGCAACCCCCTCCTCACCCGGGCACCCCGCCCCATTTCCCGCTTTAGTCCAATACACTGATTATCACTGACATGGTATCAGTGGTTCTTAAACCCGAGCACTTACCAGAATCCCTTGGAAGGGGACTTGCCTGGACGGCTTGTTAACCCATCTGCCGGGCCGACGCCCAGGCCTCTGAGCCTGTGCAGCTGCCAGGCCCTGCGGCTGCCGCCGGACGGGGGACTCACTCTGAGAACCAGTCCACGGTACATTTTACTTACTTACTGCCTGTCTGTCTGCACCAGCATGTGAGCTGTTCACAGCAGCCAGGTTTGCCTGTTTCATTCATTGCCGTGTCACCGGTGGCGGAACGGAGGCTAGAACACCCAGAGGTGTTTGCTGAGTAGATGTGTGGATATGGCTTACGTACAGCGCTGTCAGGGTGCTGGGAGGCGTGCAATGGAAAAGAGGGAAAAGGGAAGTTCAGGCCATAGTCTTAACCTATTGCTATCGTTATAACACTGTGCTATGCATGGAATACAGTGACAACGCTTTGCTTTGACTAGTGTGTTCTGCAACAAAACCAACTCCCATTCATCGCCGGCCATGTAACAATGAAGTTCAGAGAGACCATAGGCCGTCGATTTGCCCACGATCATACGGAATAGGTAGTAAGCGGCCTGGGGGTGAGGATTATAAGCTAGGTTGGTCTGACTTCAAAAGGGTGGCCTTCAACACTGCTGCAAAGCCATCTAATGATGGGCTTTTAAACTTTTTATTTTGAAAGAATGTTAGATTTCTTGAAGAGTCGCAAAGATGGTCTGGAGAGCCCCCCCAGCTTCCTCTAATGCTAACATCTTACAGAACCGGAACCAGGCTACACTGATCAAAACGAGAAAATCGAAGCCGGCACCGCGGTATTCACCTACTACCGGCTTCTCCTGGGCTCACCTATTTTTCCATTATACTGTCCGTCACCTGATCCAGGATCCAGTCCAGGTACCACTGTCTAGCAAGGTTTATCGACTCGCTGTGGACAAAGGTGAGGAGCCGTCCGACGTGCTGAAGCTACGAAGCAGCCGCCGCGACAGGACAGGGCCATGGGCACGGAGGGAAAGGGTGTCCCTGGGGGAGTCCTCCCAGGACACAGGGAAGCTCAGGGAGGGCAAAGGGCCAGCGGAAGGCAGACAGGCAGCCTGGCCTTGGGGGTGGGGAAGGCTTCTCCGGAGTGTCGGGCAGGAGGGAGAGCGTGAGCAGCAACTACAAACTCCTGAGAACCAGCCGAGGGAGACAGTAGAGCTGACATTATGGGGGTGCAAGGCTCCCTTCCTGGGGCCGGCGCAGCCAGGTGTGTGTTTGGAGTGGAATCTTCTGGCAGGAGCGTGTAGGTCAAATGTTTGTCCTTTGACAGTTCCCCGAACCCAGTGGTCGGCAAACTGCGGCTCGTGAGCCACATGCGGCTCTTTGGCCCCTTGAGTGTGGCTCTTCCACAAAATACCACGGCCTGGGCGAGTCTATTTTGAAGAAGTGGCGTTAGAAGAAGTTTAGGTTTAAAAAATGTGGCTCTCAAATTTCAATCGTTGCACTGTTGGTATTTGGCTCTGCTGACCAATGAGTTTGCCGACCACTGCCCTAACCATTTAACACCTCGAGGGGTACATTATGCTGCCTACGTCTGGGAGGCAGTGTAGCACAGTGGTTAGTAGCATGGGCTGTGGGAGGAGGCCAGCTGGTTGGCAATCCCACCCAACTCTGCCGCTTCCCACCTGTGTCACCTGGAAGGTTTCTCGCTTTGTGGTGCCTTGTTCTCCCGCCTGTAAAATGGGAGAACTCCCAGCACTCCGCTCCTGGTGTTGGGAGGATGAAATGAATACTTAGCAGGGTGCCTGCACATACCAAACAGTCAACGGACACCAGCTGTGATTACCCCGTGGGGTGTCTAGTTCCATCCTGGTTATGTTTCTTAGACGAAAGCCAAGACACCTGACGAGTCGCTTCCAAAAGAGCTTTCGTCTTATTACACCTGCGGTGCTCACGTTACAGGTGAGGAAGGGAGGACACAGCACAGCTGAAGGACAAAACGGAGACGCCCTCGCAATCAAGGAGAAGAGCGAGCGTTGGGTTCACAGCCCCGGATCCTTCATGCCGCGCCTGGAGCGCTGACCAAGGCGAAGGAACAGGGGGGAAAAGAATGAGCTGTCTGTTCTTCGGGTCCTGTCTGGAAGATTCGCCCGTGTCAGCAGTTTCGCTGCATAAAATGTTTTATGAGTCTGCCTTCCTGCGGTGGAATGTCAGACTGGCGCACATTTAAGCAACTGGCAGAGGCAGATGGACTGCATTTGCCGAGGGCCAGGGAGTCCCTGGAGGTGACAAGCTGTTAGCTGTCACAGGCACGGCTCACAGATCGGAGCACTGGCGCTGGGTCCTAGGGGTTGAGCAGGCCGGAATCCAGAAACCTGTGTGACCTTAAGAGAATTGCATAACCTTCAGGGGCCTCAGTTTACTCATCTGCAAAATGGGGGTCCTCATACCGACCTTTTAAGTTTGTAGGGAGGCGTGAGGCATGTTCATTGCCCAGAGCTTGGCATTCTGATGGCACTCTTTAGGCGTGAGTTATCTTTTCCTACTCTATCCACGCGTTCCTTTCTGATCGCTGCAGATGATCTCTAACAAAGACCAGGACATGGCATAGGTGTACGGTGAACTCGGAAAACTAAAATTTCACCGGAGATGTGAGATGTTAGGTAGGAAAGGACCTTCCCAAGGCAGCACTTGGTTAGATTAAGAAACCACGATGTGTTTCTCCCCTTTAAAAACTCTGAGGAGCCAGAGTTGGATACTGCAATTTGCACTTTGCATTTGGACTTGATTTGTGTCCATGGGGCTGAAATGGTGACTGCACGGGTGACTTCGAATGTCTCCAGTGGCCTGAGGGAGTCATGGAGGACAGTGATCGGACAATCAGGTGGACAGACCCCCCCCCCCCTCAAGAGTGGGTCCTGACAACAGGAGGCTCAGACTAACAGGCTTGGGCCCAGCGCTGTGTCCGTCTCACCTACACATCACACACACATTGTGGGCTGTCTGTTCTCCCTCCAGGAGCCCTCGGAGCGGCACTGGAAACAGCTCTCACCGAGCAGCCTGCCTTCAGCCTTCAGAGGAGCCAGCCCCGCTTCCCGGAGAGGATGGAGCGAGAGGCACCAGCCGTGACCAAGCTGCTGGTCATCAATATTTGAACAGAGGCCCCGAGCAGGTGGGTGCACACCCCTGAGGTGCCCTGTTGCAGAAAATGCCTGTGTTCCTTTCCGGTGGCTGTCACCCCGCACCCGGAATAAACCGCCTCATCGCCAGCCCCGGTGGAGAGCAGGTCAGTGAGAGGGAGCCCGAGCCAGCCAGCCCACACGTACTATCTTGTTCTACAGACTCTGCGCTATCGGATGGCGCCTGGGCGCTCGGCCAGCACATTTAGCTGTGCGCTGGGGCTGGCGGGGCATCGGACAGTGTTTCGCTTACCTTCAGGGACTGGCTACTCTCAGTCGCCTTTCCTCTAATAGTTGAGGTCTGTCTCTGACCATGGATAACTATTGTCCTCACGTTGCCTGGGTATTACTCTGCCACCCAGGTATTATCTGACCTTCAATTCAATTATTATGGTGGACCTGGCTCTCCGGTGGGATGTGTGGGGGAGAAGGTGATGCTCAGGGAAGACTTCCTGGAGACAGTGGCACCTGAACAGAGGCAGCCAGATGCATCATGGGAAGGCCATGTCTAGAGGTGGGACAGGCAGCTGGAAGATGGGCTCCCTGGCTTCAAACAGTGCAGTGCAGGCAGGGCTCGGCAATGACTTGGTGCTTATAGCTTTAAAATTACCTGAAAAACATAAATGAAAAAGGGAGTGAAACCCTTAGGAAGGACGTGGAAGGAAAGGACAGAGGAAGGGCCAGCAGAGAGGAATGTTCCCATCGTCATAAAATCCTCGGGCTTTTGGCTAATATATGCCAGTAACTGGTGATAACCAGAGTGTCCACTCCCCTGTCCCAGACATTTATTTCCATGTATTGACCTTCACTGGGGGGATGGGCATCGGAGGACCTGTATTCTAGTAATTTCTGTCTCTAGAAAAGTGATTTAGCCTTTTTCCATTTTTTTTTCCCCCTGCTCGGTGCACCCTCTGAGAATCTGGTGCAGATAAAATAGGATCACACCGATAAGGACAGCTTAAAAACCGGAAAGTTCTAGAAATGAACGTGGTGGGACACTTTAACAGTGAAGCGCCATTGCTCCGGAGTCCGCTTCTATAGACTTGGCGATTCCTTTCTAGAGCAGGGGCCGTGCCAAAGTCTACCTTGGCCCCGTTAGGAAAAAGGATGTAGTAAATAATTGAAAAATGCAAAGGCTATGTGAGGGATAGGGTTAGCCTGCTTATGGGAATGATCAGGTTGCACAAGCGTCGCAGCAGTTAATTGCAAATTAAAAATGCATGAGGCATTCTTCTGTGCTCTCCACAGCGCGTCCCGGAACACCGGGCTTGGCAACACGGAGCTGTTCGCATCAGAAACGTCGCTCATCTAACCCGACGCCCTCATCCCGCAGATGACAGGATTCTCCTTTTACAGATGTCCGCTGAAAGCCCCAGATCCAACCAAATCTAGGGTCTGTGGTTGCTCGTGCTGCCTTCGTTGGTGGCCTGGTTGAAGACGAGGCCACCAGAGAAGACGAAATACTGTTTTCTTGGCGTGGAACCCGGCACAGAAACACAGACTCGCCAGCTAGGAGTAACTCCAAAGTAACTTTAATATTGCCCCACTCCCTCCCTTGATCAGTTGCTAATCCGGGTTTGGTGACGGGCCTGAAGCTTTTTAGATTTGGGGATCCTCTGTCAGAGAAAGAATGAAAATTATGACTAGCAAATTATTATGAATATTTACTTAAATCGAGGGAATTATAATAAATAAGAAATTTAAGTTGACAGAGACCTCTGTTCAAATATTGATGACCAGCAGCTTGGTCACAGCCGGTGCCTCTCGCTCCACCCTCTCCGGGAAGCGGGGCTGGCTCCTCTGAAGGCTGAAGGCAGGCCGCTCGGTGAGAGCAGTTTCCAAATCCAGAAAAATAACAAAATATTCTTAATAACTGCCTTATTACTAATCTTATTATTGCCTTTTATTTTTTTTTAAATATATTTTATTGATTTTCTACAGAAAGGAAGGGAGAGGGATAGAGAGCTAGAAACATCGATGAGAGAGAAACATCGATCAGCTGCCTCTTGCACAACCCCTACTGGGGATGTGCCCGCAACCAAGGTACGTGCCCTTGACCGGAATCGAACCTGGGACCCTTCAGTCCACAGGTCGACGCTCCATCCACTGAGCCAAACCGGTTAGGGCATTATTGCCTTTTATTTACTGCATATCTTTAAAGTCTTTTTCTTTTAGAAAACATCTTTTGGCTGCAAACTCTTTCATTATCTCTCCACTTGATAACAGTTTTGTGATATCATAACCTAAAGGGGAAAAGGTCATTTTAATTTAATATTGCCTTTCTTCCCAAAGTCTCTAGAATGGCTGATGAAAAAATATTGTTTTTTTTATTATTGATACTTTAAAAAAAAAGTATTTTAGCCTCCCAATTTGTTATGGGCAAAGTCATGTAAATTTTTATGATTCTATTCAAATTTAAGAAAACGACTCCCGTTTTTACCAAACAGGGTTACAAACATACTTGCTTTTGTTGTTCTGCTCAGAGCATATGCCATATAAATATGGAAATTCTCACAAATCCTATTTCTCACAATTCCCAGGAAAACTAACAACAAGGGGAGGTGGGGTTTTTGGTAACTGCATATGCTACTCTATCAGGCGCCTCCCCGATAAGAGAGGACTTACAGTCCGTCAGGTGTTGTGAAAACTGAATCACCCACTTAACAACTTTCCACATCTGCTGTTTGGACAGATTTTCCAGATACTGTCTCTGGCTCAGTGCACTCCAAACTTTATTTCTCCTTCACTCCTCAAATACACACACAGTCCTCCTGCCTGGGACTTCCTGTCGGTCATGCTCATACTTCCATATGGCCCCAGGCCCAGAATCTGAGGACCATGATAGTAAGTGATAGAATGTTCCAGAAAGCCAGCCCTGCTCTGGGATGGCTGGCAGTCACAAAAGCATATGTGGAAGTGACTGTGGCCCCACACGAATACATCCTCCTAAACCCTAACTAGACTTATCCTTTAACTAGTTTTCTCCTTAACTGATTCCCAGAATGCCTGGGGCCCCTCCAACATCACCCCACCAGAAGAGAAACGTGGTAGAGTGGGAATCTGAGCAAAAGAAGCAGCATTCTTAACCAATTGCAACAAAAATGTCCTCCTTTTGCAAATTTTACAAAAACCTACAACCATGCGAACCTATTGGCAAGATCCCCCCTCCACCCCCTCCCAGGACCTTGGAAGGGCCGATGCAAATGAGGTGCCAGAAGGTTAAGTTTCCTGGACTTCACGGGGAAGGGAGGTCTCTGCTTCACTGGAGAGAAAGTCACAGCCCTCAACACTCAGGACAGGGTGTGGCACCTGCTCACAAGGATGGAGGGGGTGTAGTCGGACAAACTGAGAAGCGAGGAGTCACCCTCCATGGCTGCCAAGGGCAGGCCAAGGGCTCCTCACCAGGTCCCGGCGAGGGACCCGTGGAAGCACACATGGAGTCTGTCCTGCTACCAGGGCTGCTCGGAGAGAGGAGCGGCGGTGCTGACAGGGGGTCACCCACACGGCCCATTTCATGGACCGAACCGCCCACGAAAATGCAACCCAGTCATCCCTTGAAATGACACGGCTAAACCCCCATCACTCTGTTACAGTTTAAAGGAACATCTGAATCTCAATTTAGATGCCTGAGTCATAACAAATATGGATGTCCTCTAGACACTCATACAGGGCAACTGGGGACGAACGGGAGACAGTCTTGTCAACGGCAGAATTCTCACGGAGGCTCCAGACCCCACGCCAACGGCTGGGGGGCAGTGAGGAGGGACAGGGGAAGAAAGGGGTGAAGCAGACAAGAAACCGAGGCAGCCTATGTGCTGGACTGCAGCCTGCTTCCTGGACAAGCGGAGGTTCGGGACAAACGGATCTGAGTTTTAACACCAGATGGATAAACCTGCGAGAGCCATGAAACATAAAACATAGGCCTCAGTTTTCCCGTCTATACAATGGGAGATGACCTGCCTCACACATTGGTTGTAGAATCAAGCAGGACGACATACTGGTATGTAAAACTCCTCCTGCTGAACTTGGCAGATAGCGTGCCATGGGAATCGGCCATCACAGGCCCCGGAATAAAAAAGTCCAAACTGATGACCGATATTCCTTGGGTTTTCTTTTCTCGTTCCTGCCCGTTACCTTTACCTCTTTTGCTGGGTATTTATGCCTCGTCGTTTCCATTGCAAATCATACTACTGCCATTCTTTGCTGGACCCGCACCGTGTTTTCTGTGTTTTACGTATATTACCTGTGATCTTGACACTAATGATTCAAAGTAGGCGGCACCTGCTTGCTTCAGGCGAGGAGAGGTTAGTGACTTGTCTGCATGGTTAGTAGACGGTGAAGCAGACGAGTCACGAAGACCCCCGTGGCGTTGCTTTCGGCAGGAATTTTTCTTTCTCAGGAGAATTATGAAAGTCATACCGTTGTTTTGAATTTCAAACCACAATTACCTGTGTAACTAAAGAAAGTCATTCATTGGCAAAAGTGGGAACTGATCACCCTAACCGGTTTGGCTCAGTGGATAGAGCGTCGGCCTGCAGACTGAAGGGTCCCAGGTTCGATTCCGGTCAAGGGCATGTACCTTGGTTGCGGGCACATCCCCAGTAGGAGGTGGGCAGGAGGCAGCTGATCGATGTTTCTCTCTTATCGATGTTTCTAACTCTCTATCCCTCTCCCTTCCTCTCTGTAAAAAAAAAATCAATAAAATATATTTTTTTTTAAAAAAAGGGGGGGAACTGATCCAGTGAATGCCAGATGGCCGGCTATGTCCGATGGCCGTTCTTACTGGGATGTGGGTAAAGTGATGTTCTTGAACTTCACACAGGCTGATCCACAGTTGGGCTGTTCGATGAAGCCCAATTTAGATTAAATGTAAAAGTAACCGTTTTTGAACTTGAGAGTTGGGAGATGAGATTCTTGCTCTCAAGAACGGACCGTTCTTTCATGGTTACACAAATCCTCAAACGAAGCCCAAACGCTCACTGTTACACCCACTACCCCCGTCTACACACCCACCCACTGCGGTTGTTAAAAAGCATGGGGGGTCCTATTCGGATGGCTGTCTTCCTTAGGACATCAACGGAGCTGCTCTTGCTCCTGTGGAAACATGAAAGTTGCGCAGACACGTCTGATGGTTGCCGCCGCCTTTGCACAGAGCGTTTGGGCCTCCTTGCTCATGTCCAGTGATTAGGGTTTATTTAAATAATTCGCTTCAGCAAAAAAGAATGGGCTAGATCGGTATATGCTGACCGGGAAATTTTGGACGATATATCTGTACATCTAAAACGTCGCCGAGTGATATTTAGAATATAATTCCACGTCTGTAAAAAAACAACAACTAACAACCGCAAAAATTAAAAGCAAAGAAAGTATCGGCATGATGGAAATGCCTGGAAGAAAGAACGCCAACTATGACTCGTGGTTATTGGGTTACAGTTTGGAGTGGGGTCACAGCGGCCTTTGACTTTTCACTTTACATTTCTATGTGATTGTAAGGTTTGGGGTCCTTAAATGTGTGCTTTTTTTTTTTTTTTTTAAATATATTTTTATTGATTTTTTACAGAGAGGAAGGAAGAGGGATAGAGAGTTAGAAACATTGATGAGAGAGAAACATCGATTAGCTGCCTCCTGCACACCTCCTACTGGGGATGTGCCCGCAACCAAGTTACGTGCCCTTGACCGGAATCGAACCTGGGACCTTTCAGTCCACAGGCCGACGCTCTATCCACTGAGCCAAACCGGTTTTGGCTGTGCGTTTGTTTTTACAACGAGCCAGTTTTGTCTCCATATTCAGAAAAATATATACATGAAGACTTTTAAAAGTTGAAATCAACAGCACATTGACCGGCGCCTGAGAGGGCAGGCTAATTGGTACCGTGAATGCTAGCCTCCGCGGTCTAGTCCTTGGTCCTATGCTTGCTTGCACAGCCCAGAGTGGTTTTTCCAATTACTGACTCCTAGAGAAGTCTGTCCCTCTTCCTGCAGACTGCTCGATGGCCCAGGGGACACAGCCCCCTCCAGGCTGTCGCAGCTACCCCACCCTTACTCCACCTATACGGTTTCCACGTCGCGCCTACAGTCCCCATAGAATTAAAGAGGGATTAAGTTTTTAAATATGTATTTTTATTGACTTCAGAGAGGGAGAGGGAGAGAGAGACGGAAATATCAATGATGAGAGAGAATCATTGATCGGCTGCCTCCTGCACACCCCACACTGGGGATCGAGTATGTGCCCTGACTGGGCATCGAACCGTGACCTCCTGGCTCAAAGCTCAACACTCAACCACGGAGAGCACAATGGCCGGGCAGGATTAAAATTTTAAAAGTCCTCTCCCTACGTATTTAACTAAAGTACTTCCTTTACCGCCACTCTTTAAGATGTCTTCTGCATCTGCCTCTTACCACGTGCTGTGCTTGGTGGGGCACAGTCTCTGTGCTCAGGGCGCACACAGCGTGTGGCAGAGACATAGCATTGCTACAAACACAGCAAGTCTGTTCTCCGCCTTTCGGTGAAGGGAAGCGCAGCGGAGCTGGCTGGAGGATGTGCCATGGACCTTTCTGGGTGCTCAGAGGTTGTGCCTGAGCCTGCTGCATGCCCCATGAAGGGCAATGAAGAATACGGTCTGCGCCTTCCCGGGGACTCATCTGTCCACACACGAGCACTAAACTGTGCTGCCATTTAAAGGGCACTCTGCCTGCAGACCCGGAGGATGACTGCCACGCCTGGCATCTCAGTGGGACACCGATCCACCCGAGTGACCTTGGACAGGTCACCTTGCCCTGTGGGTTTCCGCTCTTCCTCTGTGAAAGGAGGGGTTGTTGGGACAGACGACAAGGCTCACAGGTGTTGTGACTAGGGATCCGGGACAATCTGGAACAGACCTGTGCTCAAACCTGTGCTCAGCAAACTGGCCCAGACTGTCCCCACCCCACGCCACCGCTCCCACCCCACCCTCTCGTCCTTGGCCCCAGCGACACCCATCCACCTGAACACTCGGGCCTTCCCACCTCCCTGAGCCATCTGCCTGCTGAAACCTGGGAAGACCTGGTCTCAGTTACATCAGCCCCGCCCCCACACTGCATTGCTGGTGCTTTAAGAAACACAGCATTGCCAAAATGGATTATGCAGCAAATGATTCCGGGGAACTGAACGGACCAGTCTGGTGAGCAGCCCCGGGCACCTTCTATAAGGCCCTGGCCTCGCCCTCCTGCTCCCCCGTCCAAGGATGGCGAGCGGGAGTCAGGTTAGGTCACAGGACGAGGAGTCTGAACTAGCTGAAGCTGCCTGGGTCCGCTCGAGCGTGTCCATCCCTGGCCCCGCGCGCTGGGCCTTAATAACGCAATAATAACCGGCTTCTAGAGCACACAAAGGCTTTTGGAAAGCTGGACATAAAGGCGACTTTGTTCTGCTCCCGCCGTTCCAGCAGACATCCATAGGTGTTCCCACACAGACCGGCCACCAGGCTGCTGCCTCCCGCTCCCTGCACACTGAGGGGAGCTACAGATGGCTGAGGAGGAGAGCAACACCCTGAGAATCTGCTCTCAGGAGAAAGCAGAAGAGACACGGGCGGCCTGGGAAGCTGGGTGTGTTCTCTGCCGGGCCCTTCTCTTCCCCAGACTGCTGGCCCCTGCAGGGAGCCGCATCCACTCCATCAAAAAGTCATCGCGGGCCCAGCGGGAGCCTTGATGCAGTCAGAGCGTGGGCGGCGGGGACAAAGCCATTTCTCCAGGAGCTCTGCATTGGGCTGCAGCCGCAGCCGGAGGGACAGCCAGTGCAGGGGGCCCCACACCTCCCTCTCCTCCTCCTCTGGGCCATCGGGATCCCCTCACTCCTTACTGCCCAGGGGACACAGCCCCCTCCAGGCTGTCGCAGCTACCCCACCCTTACTCCACCTATACAGTTTCCACGTCGCGCCTACAGTCCCCATAGAATTAAAGAGGGATTACATTTTTAAATATGTATTTTTATTGACTTCAGAGAGGAAGGGAGAGGGAGAGAGAGAGACGGAAATATCAATGATGAGAGAGAATCATTGATCGGCTGCCTCCTTACTGCCCACCTCCCATCCCTATCTCCCCCACCACCCCAAGGCCTGGGTTTACATAACTGGCTTCTCTACCCCCAACTGTCCTTCCACTTGACTCTTAAGTCAAGTCACACGGAGCTGAGTGGTAGAGGGATTCACCCCGATTGACCCAACTGTGCGTCTCCTGTCAAAGAATAAGAAACAGCACCCAGAGCACAAAGTGATGGGGCCAAGGAAATGCAGCTGGTGCCCGGGTTGGAAGATGCTAATCTGTATGCTTATGGCTTTGTTGCAACAACAACACAATGCTTTATTTATAACCCCGATGGCTATCTCCAGGAGGGTGGGGGCCCGGCTTATGTACCTAAGCTGTGTTTTGGGTTTGGGTAGACACATTTGAGGGCAGAGCAGAATGACTTTGCAAAACGGAGCAGGAGGAATCTGGGAGGAGGAGGAGGAAGGAGAGGAGGAGGAGGACCCAGGTGGCTAGACAGGGGGCTGGGATGAAAAAGAACCCCCCTGGTGGCTGTCCAGCAGAGGAGGGCTTTCCGGACCAGACAGTCTGGGGGCTTTTTAACATTGTTTGCTGTGGATTGCGCAATGCAAACTCCCTCCTGAAACTGTCTGGAGGTTCTCCACTGCTCATTATACTGTCACGTGAGTGGATTTGGGGACATGTAAAGAGTTGCTGAGATCTGGGCCCATGCTGACATGGTGGGAAGCGGACAGCTGCTGCCAGTGCCTGCTGGCTGGGAGGAGAGAACTGGCTGACAGCTGGGTTCTCCATGGCAGTGCACAGGGGGCCCCGCCATTATAGGGGCCCCACTTAGAGCGGGTCACACCTGGGTTTGCACACGGAGGTGACATTCACTGACCTCTTAGCGTTTGGCTGTCCTTCCTAGCTTCTAGGCGGTCTGAGCGGAGCCTCCTCCCTCCGACCATCCTAATGGGTAGTTCTGCTTGCAACCACAGGCGGCTTTCATGTTCTCTCAGCCGGATGCTCCCCATCCATGCGCAGCCATCACTGGGGGACTGGGACCAGCAGGCTTCAACGCTGGGACATGGGATGTCCTCCAAGACCGTCATGGTTTTTTCGAATCCCACATGGATGGTATCTCCCTCCTTTTCCAAACTGCTATGGTTTCCTGTTGTCGATGGAGTCAAGTCTCAGTCTCGATCCTGTTATTCCAAGCTGAGTCCTTTCTGGCCTTCACCTACATTCATTCATCCCCTCACTTACACCCCAATACCGATTTGGCTTATTTTAAAAAAATGAAGGCATCCCTTAATTTACCTCCTACTTAAAAAAAATAAAATAAAATCCCTTTCTACCTTTCCCTGAGTTGTCCATGAGGAATTTGACCTTCCTACTGCGATTATGCTACACTGGGCTACTCAGATTCTCCCTCCATCTGCTCCGCCTGGTTGACTCTGTTTCAGTGTAGCTTTCAGGTTGCAAGGAACAGCATTCAAACAATCACCAGGAAAAGAAGGCTAAGGAGTGGCTGCAAGGCTGCACATAGATTTGGACTGGAGCTGGCAAGACATCAAGTTCCAGCATGGGCTCAGGGACTGGCTGTTCTGCCTCTCCTTTCAGCCACACAGTCTATTTCTTACCCCGCGGTCACTTACACTGAGTGTTGGCTCCTCTGCTGACCAGCTTGCTCTGTCTATTCATGCTTTCTACGTCCTTGTGACTTGGGCTCGCGAAGGCTTCGGCTTGTCCTGGGCTCTCCAGCCCCACCTTTGCCTCAAGGCACGTCTTTTAGCACCTGCCTGTGCTACCTGAGCTGCCATTTTGGTTTCCCAACGTTCGATTCTGGGAGGGAATCTGATGGACTAGGCTCATCTTTTCATGCTGATCCAAGTCCTAGATCTCAGACTGCCCAGGAGGATGCCCTTGGACCAGGTCAACCTTGGCTGGTGGACAAGGGTCCAGTTCCCTCAGTGGGGACTGGAGTTGGGGTGTTTCCATAGGGCAGCGCTCCGCTGCAATGACCGTAAAGCCCAGTTCAGGTCAGACCTCCTCTGTATCTCTCTTTTCAATTACTTCCTCCTGTATTAGGTACTTACCATATTGCATTTTGAGTTATTCCTGCCTGCGAATTTGTCTTTTGTCACACAGATGATAAAGAGCTTAAGGTCTGAGACTCTTAAAACAGAGGCCAAGAACTTTATCGCCAAGGTCAGATGACCACTCAAGCTGAATTCTTAGTAGCTTTTTTATTTCAAATATTCTCTACTGCTGTCCCTGGAAATAACAGAAACATTTGAAGAATTCCAACGTTTTAGGAAATACATTCTGTTTCCCAGAATCCCTTATATCTGGAGGGGACACAAAAAATTCCATGTTCCAATTTTTGAGGTTGGAAATGTGGCTGCCGTGTTCATAAGGGACAGAGACCTTCTCTAAAGGTGGTGATGGAGGGCAGTTGACATAGGAAAGCAATGACAGAAAGAGAATGAATTGGACTTAGTGAATCATTGGCTAGGGAAGTGTGTGCAATCGATGAACAGAGTTACCCACGGTTTTGGCTTGGGTGATTGAGTGGAAAATGGGATGGACATTGTAAATTGAAAAAATGAGAACAAGGTTAAAGGATCCATATTTTACAGATCTTCAACATTAAGTCAATAAGCATTTACTTAGCCCCTACTCTATGCCAGACACTGGGCTAGGACTGGTGATACCAAAGTGAATAAAAGACAATTCCTGCCATAAAGGTGTTCTATCTAAGGAGGAGATCACTATGGAAATAAATTATAATACAGTGTGATAAGTCCCACAATGAAAAGGGACCTGTGCAAGACTGAAGGGAAATAACCCAGACTTCTTGGAGGTCATAAAAATTTTACAGAGGAGGAAAAGACCCTTGAGGAGGGCCATGAATAATGACCAGGTGATCAGGGAGGGCGTTCTTACTGTCAAAAACATCCTTTGAAATGTCTTGGATACATTCAGGGGAGTGACAGGAGACAAAACAAAGGTCAACTCCTGAATAAGATCATGAGGCAGCTAAGGAGTCTGGATGTATTGTCCAGAGAAGAGGGCGTAACGGCTGGCAGTAAGGAAAGCAGACTTGAGGTGATGAAATGGTCACTCAGGCAGCAGCATGAGGCGTGGATTAGATGGGGATGAGACAGGAGGCCAGGCGAGTGGCTAGGGGGTTTATTACAAGAGTTCACAGGAGAAATGAGGACATGTGATATGAGGGTGTTGCAGTAGTGATGGAGAGAAATGAAAAAACAGAATGCATAGGACTTGGTGACTCACTGGATGGAGTAGATGGGGAAGAAGGAGGAGTGTTGGGTAATTGGGCTGATGATGATAATAATAACCGGGCCCCAAAACACGGAGGTTGGTTTTGGACTGAACTCTACTAGAATGTTGTTTCCTTGAGGACAGGGATGATGTCTTGTTCACAGGCACATTACCTGTGACTAGTACACTACGCTGAATGCTTAGTGATGACGTAGTTTTGAGCATGTGGGTTTAAAACATCTGAAGTCCTTAGGTAGAAACATCCAGGACTTAGCTTTGACATTCCAGAGCGATATCTGAGCTGGAGAGGCACATCTGGGAACCATCATATGTAACTGTGGACGAGCATACCAAGGGAAACCACAGAGTGAGACCAAAGAGGCCTGGGGATAGGATGCTGGGTCCTAGCAATACTTAAGGGGAAGAGAGAAGAAGAGGAGCCATTTGCAAAACTAGAAACATGGTATCATGGAAGCCAAGGTGGAGAGAATATCTAGAACTTGGACGAGGTCAATGGGTCAACAGCCACCAAGAGGTTGTGGCTTTCAGGAAGTGTCTCTCCAGTCACTCCAATGAACTGGGTTGGCTCTGGCCTCAGAATCATGGACTGCCTTCCCATCTAATCCAGTCCTTCCAGGTACAGTTCCAGGCTTCTAGCCTCAGTTTCCTTATCCACGGAGCCACAGCACTGAGCCTGTCCTGCTTTCCACAGGTTGTGAAGGTTGAGTGAGATCATATGTCAGCAGCTCTTAAAATTAGCTTTGGTTTAAATGTGCAGTATTTATCAATATTATCATTTTATAAATTAAAACTGAGAAGTTAAAAAATATTTAACTCATTTAAAATGAACAGTACTAAACCATTATATGTTAACATAAACAATCTATTTTATGAAATATCACTATATTCTCAAAAACGACTTAGAGAGAAGAGTGGCGTTGTTTTACAGTTTTGCAAATCTATTTAATGCCTGGCGTAATAGAGACAGTAAATTCTCATCTCTGCTTCTGCATCCAACCTGTACTTGCCTGGGAATATGAGAGCTAAAAAGGGTAAATAACATCTTGGTATTGTTATGAAAATAGTTTTGTCCTTGAGGACCCCCTGAAAGGCTCTCAGGAACACTTACGGCTCCCCAGACCACACTTTGAGAATCACTGATATATCTGAATTCACTTTGGAAGTTGAGAAGTTCATACAAAGTTGCTATGATCACTCTGACAATCTATACCCTGGGAATCAAAAAGGGACCCCTCTCATGTGGCCATAATTGGTCCCTAGAGGAGCATTATGCATGGGTAACATTACTCCAGACGGGTTCTCAGGCCAAGACACAGAAAGGGTTTCCAGCCCAGATTTCTTACTTTCTCCTTCCTGAGAACTAAAAGAAAAACGTAACTGTGAATGTGTTGTACAAATGCAGGCTGTTAATGCAAACTAGATGGTTTTAAGTTAAAATCTTATTTACCTTCAGGCCAACCACAAAGGAAAAATATTATATGTATACACACATGTATACGTATGTGTGTATGTATATGCATATATATGTATATAAAAAGAAACAGCAAGGGAATGGCTTTTTTTTCTTTTATGCTAAAAAATACCCATTTAACACAAAAGAAGGCATAATAAAGGCAGAGAAGAACAAGAAATCCATTAGGCATACAGAAAAAAAAGCAAATGGAAAAATCAAATCCTACCTTTATCAGTAATTACTTAAATGTAAATGGCATAGAACTCTAATAAAAAAAAAACAGAGATTCAAAACAATGGATAAAGAAATCCCCTTCTAACTATATGCTCTCCATAAGAGACACACTTTCCGTTCAAAGATACAAATAAGCTGAAAGTAAAATTTAGATGGAAAAGCTATATCATGCAAACAGTACTCAAAATAGAGTTGCTATACTAATATCGGACAAAATAGACTTTAAGACGAGGCTGTCTCTCACCTCCTACCCCCTCAACTTCAGATGTCAATTGCAAGTCCAGGTTGTTATCAGTGTTTCTGACAACGGGCTATTGGATCACAGGTTCCCACAAGCTCCTACTCAGGTCCTACTAGTTTGCTACAGCAGCTCACAGAACTAAGAAAAACATTTTAATTACTAGGAAAATGCAAATCAAAACCACAATGAGATACCACTTCATACTCACTAGAATGGTAATAATCCTATATAATAAAAGGCTAATATGCAAATCAACAGAATGGTGGAACAACCGATCGCTATGACGTGCACTGACCACCAGGGGGCAGATGCTCAATGCAAGAGCTGCCCTCAGCCCGCAGGTCCCAGGCCAGCCAAGGCAGGTGTCAGCAGGTCCCCCCGCCACCTGCATCACTCCACCAGTTCCTCCCGGAAAAGGAGGTGACCGGCAGTGGGAAGGGGTGGGGAGGGCTGGCGAGTGGGCGGCGCCAGGCCAGCCAAGGCGGGTGCCAGCGGGGGCCCCTGATTGCGCCGCAGATTGTCTCACAGATTGGCCCTGATTGCAGGCCAGGCCTAGGGACCCTACCCATGCACGAATTTTGTGCACTGGGCCTCTAGTAATAATAATAATACATAAAACAGATAATAGCAAGTGCTGGGAGGATGTGGACCCTCATATATGGGTGGGAATGTAAAATGGTGCAGCCACTTTGAAAATAGTATAAATAAATAGAATGTATAGCATGAAGGAATAAATAGAATAAAGAACTGACTTATTCTAACCTGGCTAGTGTGGCTCAGTGGTTGAGCATTTACCTATGAACCAGGAAGTTTTGGTTCCATTCCCAGTCAGGGCACATGCCCAGGTTGTGGGCTCAATCTCCAGTGGGGGGCGTGCAGGAGGCAGCTGATCAATGATTTTCTCTCATCATTGATGTTTCTCTCTCTCTCTCTCTCTGCCTCTCCTTTCCTCTCTAAAATCAATAAAATATCTATATATACAAAATCCTAATATGCTAAGTGTCTGACCGATGGGTCGACTGCTCGACCAGTCGCTATACCACACACTGACCACTAAGGGGCAGACTCTCAGACCAGCAGGTTAGCTTGCTGCTGGGGTCCAGCCGATCAGGACTGGGTGAGACAGGCTGGACACGCCCTGGAGCCAACCTCCTGCGGTTCCTCCTTAGCCTCTAAAATATTTCTTCTAATTAATTTCCTTTCAATGTGCACGAATTCATGCACTGGGCCTCTAGTATATAAAAGAACTGACTTATTCTGACAAAGCCTCAAAAAGCTAAACACGGAGCTACCATATAACTCAGCCATTTTGCTCTTAGGTACATGCCTATGGGAAATGAAAACAGGACCACACAAAGCTCACACATGAATGTTTATAGCAGTGTTATTGATAATAGCCAAGAGGCAGAAACAGTGCAAGTGTCCATTAACTGATATATGGATAAATAAAACGTGACATATCTGTATAGTGGATTTATTATTTGTTCATAAAAAGAATGAAGTACTGATACATGCTACAATGTGAATGAAAGTTAGAAACATTATAAGTGAAGAAAGACACAACAGGCCACATATTGAATGATTCTATTCATATGAAATGGCTGGTAAATTCATAAAAACAGAGTAGATAGTGGTTTCCAGAGGGGAAGGTATCTGCAATGGGCAGCGACTGCAATGGCTATGGGCTTCTTTCCATGCTGAGGAAAAGGCTTTGGAATTAGTGGTGATGGTTGCAAAATTTTGTGAAATACTCAGAACCACTGAATTGTACACTTTAGAAGGGCAAATTTCTAATTATATCCTGAGAAAGCTATTATTTCAAGAAATGCTAGATTTTTTTTTCTTTTATAATAAATACTATCTCCTTTCAACCCAGGCTCCAGCCTTGTTGCCGAAAATCTACACAGTTCCCAGGAGTCTAGACATTTTCCTCCAAAGAGCTTCACCCTCCTATCTGATTTGGACGGGGATGGAGATGCCAGTCGAGGTGGAAATAGCCCTGGAGAAGGGGCAGCAGCTGGAGTTTAGATGGTGGTTCTGTCTTTTCCTAGCTCATTGACCTTGTGCAAGTCACCTTGCTTCTCTGAACCTCAGGCTCCTATTCTGAGATTACAAATAACCTGGCCCTGTACACCCCCCAGGGTTGAAAGGGTCAGCAGGTGCCCTGCAAATGGGAATGTTTACCAAACCGTGAGCACTACACAAAGATCCGTCTTTGGGATTGGGATCTCCTTGGCTTAATGTCAGGGTGTACGGATTGTGAGGGGAGCTTTCACCACCCCAGGCGACTCCAGTCACAAAGCCCTGAGGAAGAACGGCTGACCTTCATCTTATAGTTGTCGCCTTCAGCTGTCTGGGAACAATGGTGATGGTATCCAGTGCCCCGAATATTACTGTTATTTTATGTTTTGTTGTTTACCTCCTCCCAGCCCCTTTCCCTCCTGGTAATCACCATGTTGTTGTCTGTGTCTAAGAGTTATTTATTAATTAATATATATTATTTTATCTCAGAGAGGAAGGAAGAGGGAGAGAGAGAGCTAGAAACATCAATGATGAGAGAGAATCCTCCATCAGCTGCCTCCCGCATGCCCCCGACAGGGGATCATGCCCGCAACCCGGGCATGTGATCTGACTGGGAACCGAACCGTGACCTCCTGGCTCATAAGCCAATGCTCAACCTCTGAGCCACACTGGCCAGGCTATGAGTTATTTATTTTTTGCTTAATCCCTTGTAAGTGTTTATTTAGATGATTTTCCTTTACGGATTTTCACGTTGCTTCTTTCTTTTGTTTATTTTAGTGTCTATAGGCATTAAAGCCAGGCATTCTTGAGCTTTGGTCAAATGTTGATAGGCACGGATTACAGATTTACCCAGCAGAGCAATCTCCAGCTATCTTTCCGGGAGCAGCATGATGCATCGCATAGATTTTCACTGTCAGCTCTATCTGGGTCTGAATTCCAGTTCTGCCACTTCCCAGCTGGGAGACCTCAGGCAAATCACATTTCTTAACATCTCTGAGGCTCAGTGTTTTCATCTGAACAACAGAGGTTTCCAACTTCATGGGTTGTTGGAGGAGGAAAAGAAACAGTGTTTAGCACAAGGTCAAGCACACAGTCAGCAGTTAATAAATCTAGTCATTATTACTGGGCCTAGACAATGCATAATCAAGGTCAAATTCTTACCGACGGCGTAGCAAGGCTGGCTTTGGGCAAACCGAAAGGAAGAGGCTCTGACAGTGATTGATTGCCTACCCTGTGCCAAGTACTTTTCCAAATGGTGTACAAGCCTAATGCATATTTGCATGTGACAAAACGGAGGCGCAAAGAGGAGAAATAATGTGCCTACGCTCACGCCGGTCACTAGGGTCCATTTGAGTGTGGAGTCCAGGTGTGACTGGTTCCCAAGTCCAGGGTCTTTCTTCTATTCTGTGTAGCCCAACTTCACGGCCCCTGGTGGTCTTACGTCTTCCTTCCATCTTGTCCCCTGTTGGATCCGTAAACGCAGGCCTGCCTTGTGCCGAGTGACTCCAGCTGTCAGGTTCCCCCTTCCCTTCCCTTCACCTCCCGCTCCAGCCGCCCTGCGTGCCTCCAGGTACAAGCGTTTCGGGCAGGGGCTGGGTTCCAGGTGATGGAAGTAGCTGTAGAAGTGACTCAAGGACCGGATGCAAGGCTGGACCCCATGAACAAAGCCCTCTCCACACTATTCATCTTCAAGAGTCAGCTCAAATGTCACCTGTAGCCCTCTCTGGTTGCTCTAGAAGAATTCGTTCTTCTCTTCTTTGTTCTTTGTGCCTTATTCAGACCTCTGTTATATATTTTGACACTATCTGCCTATTTGTCTGTGTTCCAGGATCAGTGGACCCTCCAGACTAAATGAAAAACTATTTAGCCCTGGTCGGGTAGCTCAATTGGTTGGAGTATTGTCCTGATATGCCAAGGTTGTGGGTTCGATCCCCAGTTAGGGCACATACAAGAGGCAACCAATGAATGCATAAGTAAATGGAACAACAAATCAATATTTCTTTCTCTCTCTTAAAAGAATAAAAGAACTTTTAAGGCAGGGCTGCTGAACATTTTTGTGCCAGTTAACCATTGGCAGTTGAGTAAGCTCAGGAACCCTGCCTCAGTTTATAAATACACAAAAGAAAACATATAGGATTACAAAGGAAACCAACTATATTGAAATATGGCAATCAAAACCTGAATAAACCAAACCTGGCTATAGTAATATATTGCTTATTTATTCATGCAATAAATAATAAGATCTAGTGGTAGGTGTAATAACTACCATGATTTCTGAAGTAGTGATGAGCAGAAATACTATCTCAACGTCCACAACAACTTTAACAAAATGTGTGCATATCTGATTTTTATGTACTACTGTGGTTTGTCCCTTTCACACATAAGTGAAGAGAATGCTACATTTCAACTCCAGGTATTGATAATAAAGATATAATTTTTTCTCATCCCATTGAGCAATCCCCTGAATTCTATCCAAAGACCCCGGATGGAGACTCCCTGACTTAACGGACCATCTGAAACTCTAAGGTGATCAAGACTGACTTCCCTTCTTTTCCCTGAACTTCCGTAATACTTGTAATTGTACTGAGCACGTTCAATTGCAAACAGTAATATGTGTTTATGTGTCTTTCTCCAGACTGTGTTCCTCTGGACTGTCACCACCTTACGAGCAAGGAGCAGTCTTATTTCTCTTTGTTTCCTAGAAGAAGGCTGGGCATTGGGTAGGCCCTCAAGGAATAGCTGGGAATAATGGGAATGAAGAGTGAGATTTGACTCCTTGTGGCGTAATGAAGGAGCAGCGCTGTAGCCATGCATTTCCTTGTCCGTCTCAGCCCACCAGGCTTCAAGGCGCATCTCAGAACCTGCTCCTGGCCTCACTGCTTCCTCTCCTCAGGGAGGGTCCCCTATGTTCGCACTGAATTAAGAGCCCGAGTATCTGTTTCCCCAATTTTTCTATGTTTATATAAATATGTGTAAGTCATGTATCTGATAAGGGACTTGTATCTCGCATACATCGAGAACTCTTACCGTCAATAATAGAGGATGAACAACTCGATTTAAAAAATAGGCAAGGGAACTGAATAGTCACTTCTCCCAAACACACAAATGATCAGTGAAGTTTACAAAGAATTGCTTAGCATCATTAGTCACCAAGGAAACGGAAGCAAAACCCCACTGACATGTCACTCACACTCACCAGGTTGGCTATACTGAAAGACAGATGATAACGAGTGTTATAGCGGATATGGAAGGCCCTTGAGATGTACAGTAGTCCCCCCTTATCCACGGAGGATACATGGTAAGACCCCACTGGATGCCAGAAACCATGGATCATACCTTACCCTGTATATGCTATGTTTTTTCCGATATATACATACCTATGAACAAGTACCAACCCAGGAGCACAGAGTTGCCCGCCCTCATCACTGCCAGCAACCGGGAGGAAGTTCTACCTGATGCTGGTAATGACGTTACCAGTTGCTCCCTTTGTGCGGACGGAGCCCAGGCAGCCCCAGATGTGGGCCCACTCCTGTCCTCTCGGTTCACGGCCTCAGACAGACAAACTGATCTGGACAGACACCTCAAAACCGTAATAATCCTGGGATCTCTGCATGGACCACTCAGCTTTTGTCATGCCCACGAGATGCCTCTGGCCCACCCGCTCTCTGTCCTTCCTGCTCGGCCCTCACCTGGGCTCTCGGCACCCTGGCTCCTGGGCAGCACACGCCAGGGGCCCTCTCACCTAGTGCTCCTGGGCATGTCAACATGCTTATCTTGGGGCTCCCCTGAAGGAACACTTCAGGCTCTTGTGGGCACACACATTGTTCCGTGCATCTGTGTGTGCCACTCATTCGGGTCCCTTATCTGCATGGGTGCTAAGTCATGGGGGCGGGGGGGTATCTGTGTTTATGTGCATGGAGGGGGACATAATAGGGAGATACATGCGGAGATGGGATTAAGACCCGCCTTGTTTCCAGAAACAACCCCGGTGGTTTATTTGGGTAATAAAAAAATACAGCAGTATGAGCTAAAAGTAGGGAGAAAGAAATAAGGAAATGGGAGGTTGGGGTTAAGTGGAACAGGAATCAGGCAAAAGGCAAAACTGTTCTCCATAACCTGCTAGGCCAGTGGTCGGCAAATGGCGGCTTGCGAGCCACATGCGGCTCTTTGGCCCCTTGAGTGTGGCTCTTCCACAAAATACCACGTGTGGGCGCGTACATACAGTGCGATTGAAACTTCATGGCCCATGCGCAGAAGTTGGTTTTCGGCTCTCACAAGAAATTTCAATCGTTGTACTGTTGATATTTGGCTCTGTTGACTAATGAGTTTGCCAACCACTGTACTAGGCGAATAAAGGTATGTGATAAGCATGGGGATTCCAGCTAGGAGTACCCCACATACTTACACATAGGGGTACCCTGCATACTTACACATCTAGGGGTATCCCGCATACTTACACATCTAGGGGTACCCCGCACACTTACACATCTAGGGGTACCCCGCACACTTACACATCTAGGGGTACCCCACACACTTACACATCTAGGGGTATCCTACACTTACACATCTAGGGGTATCCCACACTTACACATCTAGAGGTACCCCGCACACTTACACATCTAGGGGTACCCCGCACACTTACACATCTAGGGGTACCCCGCACACTTACACATCTAGGGGTATCCCACACGCTTACACATCTAGGGGTATCCCACACTTACACATCTAGAGGTACCCCACATACTTACACATAGGGGTACCCTGCATACTTACACATCTAGGGGTACCCCGCACACTTACACATCTAGGGGTACCCCGCACACTTACACATCTAGGGGTACCCCGCACACTTACACATCTAGGGGTATCCCACACGCTTACACATCTAGGGGTATCCCACACTTACACATCTAGAGGTACCCCACATACTTACACATAGGGGTACCCTGCATACTTACACATCTAGGGGTACCCCGCACACTTACACATCTAGGGGTACCCCGCACACTTACACATCTAGGGGTATCCCATACTTACACATCTAGGGGTATCCCACACACTTACACATCTAGGGGTATCCCACACTTACACATCTAGGGGTACCCCGCACACTTACACATCTAGGGGTATCCCACACTTACACATCTAGGGGTACCCCGCACGCTTACACATCTAGAGGTACCCCGCATACTTACACATCTAGGGGTATCCGGCACACTTACATATCTAGGGGTACCCCGCACACTTACACATCTAGGGGTATCCCACACTTACACATCTAGGGGTACCCCGCATACTTACATATCTAGGGGTACCCCGCATACTTACACATCTAGGGGTACCCCGCACACTTACACATCTAGGGGTATCCCACACTTACACATCTAGGGGTACCCCGCACACTTACACATCTAGGGGTATCCCGCACACTTACACATCTAGGGGTATCCCACACTTACACATCTAGGGGTATCCCGCACACTTACACATCTAGGGGTATCCCACACTTACACATCTAGGGGTACCCCGCACACTTACACATCTAGGGGTATCCCGCGCGCTTACACATCTAGGGGTATCCCACACTTACACATCTAGGGGTACCCCGCACACTTACACATCTAGGGGTATCCCGCACACTTACACATCTAGGGGTACCCCGCACGCTTACACATCTAGGGGTATCCCGCACACTTACACATCTAGGGGTATCCCGCACACTTACACATCTAGGGGTATCCCACACTTACACATCTAGGGGTATCCCGCACACTTACACATCTAGGGGTATCCCACACTTACACATCTAGGGGTACCCCGCACACTTACACATCTAGGGGTATCCCGCGCGCTTACACATCTAGGGGTATCCCACACTTACACATCTAGGGGTACCCCGCACACTTACACATCTAGGGGTATCCCACACTTACACATCTAGGGGTATCCTGCACACTTAAACATCTAGGGGTATCCCGCACACTTACACATCTAGGGGTATCCCACACTTACACATCTAGGGGTACCCCGCACACTTACACATCTAGGGGTATCCCGCGCGCTTACACATCTAGGGGTATCCCACACTTACACATCTAGGGGTACCCCGCACACTTACACATCTAGGGGTATCCCACACTTACACATCTAGGGGTATCCCGCACACTTACACATCTAGGGGTATCCCACACTTACACATCTAGGGGTACCCCGCACACTTACACATCTAGGGGTATCCCACACTTACACATCTAGGGGTACCCCGCACACTTACACATCTAGGGGTATCCCGCGCGCTTACACATCTAGGGGTATCCCACACTTACACATCTAGGGGTACCCCGCACACTTACACATCTAGGGGTACCCCGCACACTTACACATCTAGGGGTATCCCGCACACTTACACATCTAGGGGTATCCCGCACACTTACACATCTAGGGGTATCCCGCACACTTACATATCTAGGGGTATCCCGCACACTTACACATCTAGGGGTATCCCACACTTACACATCTAGGGGTACCCCGCACACTTACACATCTAGGGGTATCCCGCGCGCTTACACATCTAGGGGTATCCCACACTTACACATCTAGGGGTACCCCGCACACTTACACATCTAGGGGTATCCCACACTTACACATCTAGGGGTATCCCGCACACTTACACATCTAGGGGTATCCCACACTTACACATCTAGGGGTACCCCGCACACTTACACATCTAGGGGTATCCCACACTTACACATCTAGGGGTACCCCGCACACTTACACATCTAGGGGTATCCCGCGCGCTTACACATCTAGGGGTATCCCACACTTACACATCTAGGGGTACCCCGCACACTTACACATCTAGGGGTACCCCGCACACTTACACATCTAGGGGTACCCCGCACACTTACACATCTAGGGGTATCCCATACTTACACATCTAGGGGTATCCCGCACACTTACACATCTAGGGGTACCCCGCACACTTACACATCTAGGGGTATCCCGCACACTTACACATCTAGGGGTACCCCGCACACTTACACATCTAGGGGTACCCCGCATACTTACACATCTAGGGGTACCCCACATACTTACACATCTAGGGGTACCCCGCACACTTACACATCTAGGGGTATCCCGCACACTTACACATCTAGGGGTACCCCACACTTACACATCTAGGGGTACCCCGCACACTTACACATCTAGGGGTATCCCACACTTACACATCTAGGGGTACCCCGCACACTTACACATCTAGGGGTATCCCGCACACTTACACATCTAGGGGTACCCCGCACGCTTACACATCTAGGGGTACCCCGCACACTTACACAGCTGCTGCCTGCCCTCCCCAGCTTTCTTGAGACCTCAGCTTTGCCTGGTGGGAGATGGCGGGGGGAAGGGAGAGCGGGAGGAAGGTGCCCCCTTTCCCTGCCTCCCATCCTGTCCTCTCTTCCCGGCCCACGACGCGTCCTTCCCCAGTGGTTTGGCTTCTGCCTGGGCGTGGAGTCTCAGGCAGAGCCGGAAACGTACACGCCACCTGCTCTCACCTGTGCAGGAAAGCGTGTGTGGAGGCACCGGAGGCATGGGAGACAGACACTTGGCCCCGGGCAGCGAGCAGAAAATTGGCTGGTGACTTGGGGTGCGGCTTAGAATTCCGGTGCGTGATAATAATTAAAAAGCAAACCTCCCGTGTCATCCCTCACCTGGATGCCCACAACAACCCGACGAGTCTGCTCGCCTCTGGCTGGCTTCCCCGGCCACCTGTGTTCACCCAGAGCCCTCCAGATCTTTCTGAGCCGTCAATCTGCTCATGCCATCGCTCTGCTTAAACCCTCAAACCTCCCCAACGCGGGAGGCGACCGCGGGGCAGAAAGGACTGAATGTGGGGGGAAGGGCGAGAGCCCAGGAGCAGAGGAGACTCTAGGAAGAAGCAGGGTGCCAGCGAGGCTTGGTGTCCACACTCTGACTTTAGGGGAGGACACCAAGAAGGGCAGGGAGGGGCATGGGTTGTTCGGAGAGGAAGAGCGTCGTGCTACGATAAATGAGACCAATGCCTGGCCCGAGGCAGAGAAGGGTGAGGCGGTCAGGGTTGGGTCACGTGGTGCAGAGCGAGCCGGGAGGTTCCTGAGTGTGATCCTGGAAGCTGCAGAGACCATCCCCGAAGTCCTAGCCTAGTGTCACCTCCGGGAAAACTCTGCTGACTTCTTGAGGCTTCTGTACCCAATACCACAGGAGAGTTCCGAAAAACCCTGCAATTCCATACCCTCGTGCTAACCGAGCCTCTCGACTTGGGTAGGGGCCTCCCGCTTCCTGCAGAAAAGTGACATTCTCGTGGAAGCGACATTGCTGATGGCTTTGGCCCTGGTCTACACCGAGACCATTTAACGGGCGAGTGAGTGAGTAGACTCAGGGGAAGGAGCAGCGCTTGCAGCCCTTTTCCTCGACTCTCTTTCCCGGGACAAATCCCAGCTACTCCGTGATTGCATTGCAGGGAGATAGATGGAGGATTTGCTTATCTTTAAATTAACAACCGGGGATTTCTGGACGGAGGGTCGCCTACGTTTTCTGGCGAGGTCACTGTCACACTGAGGATAAGCTACCTCGGTGTGTAATTGCTCAAGAGAAAGGAGTGTGGCCCATGTGAGGATGGAAAGACCCAGAAGGGACATGAGGTGGATCGTGAGCTCCTGCAAGAGCTTGGCCAGACGCGCCCGCCAAGCTCCGGCCACTCTCCCACCACCCGCCACGCTCTCCTCTCGGATGGTTCTTCCTCATCTGACATGGAATTGGCCTCTGGGTGTTTACAGGACCCTCGGGGGCATGTGCCGTGCTTCCTGGAAGGATGTAGAAATATCTGAGTTACCAGCGGGACACGCAGAGCTTGGGGCTATTTTGGAACGTGCTTGGTGGCGGGTGGCACTCTAGTTACCAGCTGACAGCGGATGGTTATGGCTCAAGGTCAGAGGACAGTGGCCCAGGAGCCGCTTTGGAGATAGGAAACTGTGTTTCTCTCTGCAGAGAGGTGGCCACTGCCTCCCGGGAGAGGGGATCACAGTGTCCTGGATCCTCATATACAAGATAAAAACATGAAGAATAAAAATCTGGATTCTATATTTTCATTTTCCCTTTTTATTCAACCCGTATTCCTCCGACTAAGCACAGCAGGTTCCCAGGCCCCAAAGATCCTCACAGCCAAATTCGACATGGTGGGGACGGGCCGTTTGTGTGTGTATGTGTTTTCAATCCTCACCTGAGGATATTTTTTCCATTGATTTCTAGAGAGAGTGGAAGGGAAGGAGGAGGGGGAGAGAGAGAAAAACATGGACATGAGAGAGACACATTGATTGGTTGCTCCTGCATGCACCTGCCCTGGGGTTGGGGAACCTGTAACCAAAGCACGCGCCCCCTGACAGGAATCAAACCTACGACCCCCATCGGCCCGAGGACCGACACTCTAACCACTGAACCAAACCAGCCAGGGCGAGCTGAGCAGTTTTTAATGAGAGCTGTGATTTGAGGGCTAGGGGCCCGGGCTCGATGCGTATGATCAGGGTGGTGGGGCGGGCGGGGGGGGGGGGGGTGGCGAGCCTCCAGGTGCCCTTCTCACACAGGAAGATGCACCTGCCAGCAGAGTCCCAGCGGGTGCTGGAAATTGCCACGCTTCCCACAACACAGGGAAGAGAACCGATGGCCATGTTGAAAGCAGGCATGTGGGCTAATCTGCAGAAATCTCCAAACCTGGGAAGCCATCCGCAGGGCCGTTTTCCGTCCTGAGTTACAACATGTTTCTGACTCAGCCTCATGCTCGTGTGGATTTGCACTTGCCCGTGATTATTTTGTTTCTGACTTAACCTGGGGAATTGGAGGACTTGGGGACTTTGCCAGAACACCTTGGGCACATTAAGAGTTCCTGCCAGAAAAAAAAAAAAAAAAAATGATGTGTGTGAAATAACACCGCTCACAGCACAAAGGGGCCGCACTTGCACAGTATGGGAAAACACGTCCCTCTGAGGACTGGCCTGCCCGCTGGCAAACAGGGCCAAGGTCGGGCCCTCTCCGACCAGGTAACTCCCATGGTTCTCATGACCCCGGGCTGCTCAGCCCTGACCCCAGCCAGCCGTATGCCACTGGTCCTCAGAGGACTCTGTACAAGAATTTGAACGGCTCATTACTTTTCACGATTGGAAAAACACCTGAAAACCTATAGCCTAGTAAACCTTGCCGATTCATTCACTATCTTAAATGTCGTCAGGTGTAAACTGGCTGACCAGCAGCTTTCTCCAAGTTCAAACGCTGGGTTGCCTAACCATCATCTCTGAACTTGCCCTTTCCCCTCCTTCCTGGTAGGACCCGGAAGAAGAGCTCACCCTTCTGACACCCTGATCCATGGCACCCGATCGGTCACGCCTGAACCCTTGTATCAAAGACGCCTCAGTGCTATGAGTAACGAGGTCTGCGAGCCAGCTCGGTGCTTTCTGTGCAGCATACGGTTGGGTTTTTCATCTTAAATGGCCAATGTGATTGTTCCTGTACAAATGAGGCATAAGAAACACAGAGAAGCCAAGTAATTTGCCCACGTTCACACCAGCTCTGAAATCCATACCCGTGTCTCCCGTACCCTAAGCTGGGGCCTTTGTACCTCTGTGATACCAACCGAGAGAATGGCTCACCCGTTCATCCAGGGTTTATGGAACACCTTTGTGATCCAGGCAATGTCCTAGATCAGGGATGGCCAACCTTTTTCTAGAAAAGGCCAGACAGTACTTGAGGCTTTGAGGGCTGTATGGTCAGTCGTGCTGATTCAACTCTGTGGTTGTGCTGTGAAAGCAGATGCAGAAAAGGTGTGAATGAACGGGCATAGCTGCATTCCAATAAAACTTTATTTACAAAAGCAGGCTGTGGGCCGGGTTTGGCCCCTGAGCTCTGCCTTTGCTCCA
Source organism: Plecotus auritus (assembly GCF_963455305.1). NCBI lineage: Eukaryota > Metazoa > Chordata > Mammalia > Chiroptera > Vespertilionidae > Plecotus > Plecotus auritus. Next base: position 35,566,891 of record NC_137778.1, read on the forward strand.
GGCACTGGGGTTATCCTAGCAAAACACAGAAACCCACAAAAATGCCTGCCATTGTGGAGCTTACATTCTAGCAAGGCAAAGCAACTGCATCTCTTGGTCTGTTTATCACGCAAAACCTGGAGTTGCTGAAACCTTAGGGGTGATCTAGTCCAGTTCTCTCCTCACTGGTCAGCCCCCCTCTACCTCTCCTGCTGGTGGGCCTCGTCTGTGTGGGTGGGCCCAGTGTGTCTGGGGAGCTCACCCTGCCACCCCCACCCCTTCCAGAGGCCCATCCCTGTTATACAAGCCCCCTTATCAACTTGACCCCTGCTTCTCTGGAGTGGGGGCCCCACTGATTCAGTAGGTCTGGGCAAGACCCAAGATTTTCATTTCTACCAGTTCCTAGGTTATGCTGATGCTGCTGGCCGCTGGACCACACTCTGTGAACCAGAATTCTCTGGCAGTGACCAAAGACGGTAACAACTCCTCCTACACAACTCTTCAGATCACTGCTGTCAGTATCACGCAACCCTGGAGTCTTCTCCAGGCGAAACCCTGCTGGCCCTTTCCCCGCTCCACGTGGAGAAGTACCGTACCGGTGCGGAGCCCTCACCACCACTCCGGCTGCATCACCGCTAAGGTGGTCGCTGCCGTTAACCACGAACAATGGGAGGGAGTGGCACCATTTCTTGAGGCCGAGGGGAGAGACCCGGTCCCGTGCTGAGCCCGGGAGGTAGAGGACAAGGGCATTGGGGCCACGGTGAGGATGGTGGGTTGCAGCCTCGCCTCGCTGTGTGACCTTGAGCAAGTCATTTCCCTTTCCTGGGTCTCAGCTTTCTCGGTCTGCATCACAGAAGTTGACGGAGGTCCTCTGAGCAGTGGTGATTCTAGAAATCTCTAACAGGTAGGGGGATAGCAATGGACATTCCTACTGCTTCGCTCCCGGGGACATCCTGGGGCCACTTACCCAGACTGTTCTTTTCTCCCAGCCGCAGTGAGAGCTGCCCCTCACGCCTCCTCCCTATTCAATCCTATTGCTTTTCTATCAAGACTTGCTTTGCATTCACAGAGTCTGATGTGTTAGCCGTGACCCCCTTGGGCTTATGCCAGTTAAGCTCCTTTCCTTGGCTCCGCATCTGTGAGCAAAATGTTGTCTGGGGACCTCAGAGCAGCAGCTTATAAGCCCACACAGCCAGGCCGAGCCTTGCTCCCTTTTCCCTGCCACCTGGTCCGCGACAGGCAGCTACCTCTATCGGCTTCCAGCACTTCTGCAGGGACCAGGAGGCCCCGGGGCCACCCGAGGGAGCTCAGACTCTCCTCAGGTCCTGGGACCCAGGGTTCAGCCCCAGAGCTAGAGCTTCCTGGTTCCGGGCACCTGGCCTTCCTCCAAGCGACACTGTCATCTGTCCCTCTGTCTCTTTAGGCAGCTCGGCAGCCCTTGAGTTTAAATCACAACCACAAAACAAATAACACTGAGGGTTCTTAGCAAGATGTCTTGAGCACAGTAGGATGCAGTGTCTAAATTTTGGCAACATGGCCAAGTGGGTCCATTTCTATTCCTGTGAGAAGCTGCCCATGACAATTGCCATAGCGAGAAGGAATCTGGGGTGAGGGGTTGGGGGAGCAGGCCTGCTAGATGGCTCAGCCGGCAGCCATCACCATGAGGTGGGGGAGCAGGAATCAGGTAAACAGCTGGGTTAGGGCTGCGGGGGACAGGGGTTGGGGGAGGGAGGTCTAGGTGGGTTGGAAATAAACCTGGAGATGGGAGAGAAAACACTGCTTAGACCAGCAGCCGACTTGTTATGGCAGTTATGGCAGTTCGTGTAACGATTATTTAGTTGTTCTAAGCCACCTGCAATTATTTCCTTCAGAGCCAGTAAATCTTAGTCAAGTCCTTGGGTCCTGGACTCCGACCAGCATGGGGGTTTACCCTGGCCCTGCCGTTCAATCTCGGTGTGCCCTGACTCTCAGAGCCTCTGTTTTCTCCCACAGAAATGGGGCTAACACCCACTCCCCAGAACTGAGGGCTAAGAGATGTAACCTGCAGAATAGCATCCAACATGTTCCTGTGAATATTATGTACCGTGGTGGCTCCAAGATACTAACCCACTGCTGAACACGTAACCATATAACAAGCCTTCCTACAAATGTCATGTGATTAAGCTAGAAACCGTGGGTGCGATGGTCCGGTTGTCACCAACGAAATCCCTGGTGAGAGATGCAAGATGGTTTGCTGAAGTTCCTCTGCTCAGCAAGTCTTTTTTCTTCTCTGGGTAACCTCTAGTGCTTTCATTTCTTATTTTATTTAAATATATTTTCATTGATTTCAAAGAGGAAGAGAGAGAGAGAAACATCCATGATGAGAGAGAATCATTGATCAGTTGCCTCCTGCATGCCCCACCCTGGGGATGGAGCCCACCACCTGGGTATATGCCCTGACCAGGAATTGAACCGTGACCTCTTGGTTCATAGGTCAATGCTCAACCATTGAGCCATGCCGGCTGGGCTCTCGTGCTTTTAGAAGTGAAGAGTCTAAAACAACATGTGAAATTTAGCACCTGGAACATTCTCCTGGCCCTGCAGAAGGAATCTCAGACACTGTATACCCGGTTACCCCCAGGGCCAGCGGTTACCTGTCACGCAGAGGGTTACAGCAGAGCGGGGATCACGTACCACCCCACCTGCAGCCTCTGAGCACGTGTTTTCACGGTTGCGTTACACTCGGCCTCCCTTGAGCTCTTGGGTTAAGTTATTGGAATCATTCAGGCTGTTGGCGCCAAAGCCACCGTGACCTTCATGCTTTAGAGGTCAGGGTCAGAACAGAGATGGGGGGGAGCTGGGGTAGGATAGGAAGTAGCTCAAGAAAGTGGAGAGGCAGGCCCGCAGGTACCTTATAAATGAAGGAAATCAGTCCCCTGTCATGTGTTGCTAATGTCTTTTCCAGGTAAGCTTTTTGTCTTTCGATGGGAGGGCATTTTGTGCAGTGCTTCTTGGAGGAAATAATGCTCCGGTGGAGTCTTGAAGGATGAGAAACAATAATCCTTAGTGACTCTTGTCTGGTGCTTCTTAAGTGCTGAACACGCTTCTAAGCACATGATCGGTATGAACCCATTTCATTCTACAACAATCCCAGGAGGCGGAGCTATTATTATCGCCCTGTAAGAGGATACAGAGCTGTTCCATCACGTGCCCAGGGAGGGCCTCACGGCCGCTCAGGGGCACAGACGGGATTCGAACCACAAAGAGCTGTTTGCCAGGTAGCCTGGGAGGGTTAGCAAAGACATGGAGGTGTGGAATGACGCAAAGCACCAGGGAATTGCAAGGAAATCTGTTTGGCATAAACTCAGGCTGGTTCTTGGGAAGGGAGACCAGTGCAGAGGCATGGGAGCAGGGGTGCGCACTGGGCCAGGGGTGGCTAGTCTGCCTCCCTCACCGCGGCCTCATTTCCTAGAACCCAGGTGCATGTCTAAGCCCCGGATTATTTAGCTCCGTGCAGGACACGCCCAGGCAGATGGGAGTGCATGGACCTGCCTGTCACTGTGCCCGTGTGAGGCCTGCGATGCACATGATTTTACAGGTCTTAGCTCGTGACTCGTTGAGCCTCTGTGGATTCATTCACTAACTCCTGGGAGGCCCGGCCGCGGTGGCCCAGCCTCCGTATTCCGTGCAGATGAGCTCTCTGCTCTGTGGCCATGGGCAGCACATCCTCCTCCAGTCCCAGCATCACACAGCACGCTCCAGGGCTGGTTCCTGCTCTCAGCGGACTCAGAGGAGAACACAACCAGCTAAGTCTGTCCAGAGGTCACGTAATCCCTCAAAAAAAATATATATATAAGTGAGTTAGGCGTATCTGACCTCCTCTCATAAACCCACTTGTGCCCTTCCTAAGGGAGGGGGTACTTAAGCCCTGTGTGAGGGACAAAGATTTTGGAATAACCAAATATGCATTTAGTTCCTGCCTGGCTGGTGTGACTCAGTAGTTGAGCATTGACCCACGAACCAAGAGGTCATGGTTTAATTTCCGGTCAGGGCACATGCCCGGGTTGGGGGCTCAATCCTCAGTGAAGGGTGTGCAAGAGGCAGCTAATCAATGATTCTCTCTCATCATTGATGTTTCTCTCTCTCTCTCCCTCTCCCTTTCTCTCTCTGAAATTAATAAAAGCATATTAAAAAAAATGCATTAAGTCCCTTTCTAACAACATTCTGCTCCCCTCCAACTCTGCAGCGCATGGCAGCCTTCCCATAAGGCTTCTTACTGTTGAGGCAGGAATGTAGGAACTGGCATTCGCAGTGGAATGGTGAATGAGAAGGATTCCTGGATAAGTAGCCTAGCACTGCAATATTGTCCAGTCCCTGGGATGGCATAACGCTGCCGTATCCCCCAACCCCCGGGCCTGTGGCAGACATTACTAATCAATCACATACTCTTGCTACTAAACCTGAATATAGCCTCAGACTCCTTCTCACAATGGTGCCCCAGTTCATCGCACTTGGCTCTTGAAATGAAGTGCATTTGTCTTCCCCAACCCAATGGGTGAAGGCAGCCATTCTGAGTTCCAGTTCTGGCTGTGTGAGCCTGCCCTCCCGGGCTCTCTCAGCCTCCGTGCTCACCATCAGAACATCCCCCGGAGCGGGGAGGAAGGCAGGCGGGGAGAGCGAGCCTGGAAAGCTCTTGAAAACTGCAAGTCCGGTTCTCATGTCAAAGCTGAGAAGTCAGTAAGAATCTCGGATGGCTTCCCATTTCCTCCCATGGACAATGAGAAGAGCAGGCGGGGCCATGGCTGAAGCCCCTCCCAGCTCATTCAGAAGACGGGCTGTCCCTCCCACTCATCATGCAGTCCCTCACGGGCTTTTCCCCACGTGCTGCTCTGGGTTGGGACGACTGTTCTAGGCTCTGAGACAGAGGCTTACATTCTAGGGGGAGCCGGACAACAAGCAGATCCCGCAACACCAGCAGGAGGCAGTGCCTGGGGGAAAATAACTGTGGGTGACTGGGAGCGGGTGTCCGGGCGGCCTCTGGGGCTGCTGGTTCTGAGATGAAAAAGGAACTGGGTTCCGCGTCTAGAGAGAGAATTCCCAGCAATGGCTGGGACACTGCACTGAAGGAACTGGGTGGGATTTAACGGGATTAAGGTAAGGCCCGGTTATAATGGAGCCGGACTGGCAGCTGCTTAGAGAAAGAAGACCTCAGCATGGACGAGGATCCGAGTGAAATCTGAGTTGTCAGCGGACTATGGCTCCTCGAGACCTAGCTGTGGTCCGAGGTTGTGCTGGCAGGGGAGCGAGGGGGTCTCATGGGAGTTTACACTGGTTAGAGCCCATTTGGAGCAGGCTGCGTTCTAAGCATATTTTCAGTGGGACACTGAGCACGCCCGGGAGAGAGAAGGGCATTTAGTGAAATTTCTGCAAACCGCATTACATTACAGAACTAAAGAAGATGCTACAGATGCTCGCCTGAGAAGACTGAAGCCTTGGGGTATGTGATTGCTGTCTACAGTTATTTAAAGAGTTTATCCAAGTCTCCATCTCTTTAGGACAGGAGTCTACAGGAAGTTGGGGGGAGGAGGGGAGTGACAATTTCCTCTGGGCAATTCCAGTCAAAACAACAGCCCCCATATGACTGTAACTATATGAAAGACCCCAAGCGCAGACCCCCCGTCTGAGCCCAGTCACCCCGCAGAACCATGAGAGGTAATAAACCGTTGTTATGGGAAGCGGCAGTAGGTGACTGAAATGCACACTGAGTAATGGAGTCCCCCCCCCTCTACAAATGCAGGCCCTGTACCCCTTTGTCCTCCTTCTTCCTCATCGAGGGTTAGGATGACAGCTCTTTTCAAAGTTCCAAGAATTGCCTTTATCCTTTTTCTCATCCAATTCGCCTCCCTCGCATTCACCCAGTCTGCGTGTGCACACACTCAATACTGCGGAGCAATGAGGGATCCCGGCCCAGGGTCAGGGCCGTCCCCACCTGACTCCAGGGGAGAAGTCAGCCAGGGGAGCTCTTTTGTTCCTTGGCGGTAGCTGTTACTTAGCAGGGAGTTACTGGTTAGCCATCACCTCTCAATGAAAACATAGGTGCCCCTGGAGAGAGGAGTCCCGCTGCTAAGCATCTACGCGGTGGACACTCTGGAAGGTGGGCTGAGATAGCAGCACACGGCCATTAACCGGAGTATTTTTGCAATGGGGGGAGAAAAGGACACGAACTGTCCACCCACTGGGACTGGTGGCGTAAAGTATGGTCCAGCCGAACAACGGGATCTCTGAAGTTGGATTTAAAAAATAAATGAGGTAGATCAGTGTGTGGATCTGGGAAGAGCTCCGGGGGAGATTACGAAGAGGAAACGATATTCCTGCCGCGTCTCGTAACTCTGAGTGGGCACCGTTCCCATGGCAGGTCCTGGGAACGCCGCCCCTGCCCGAGGCGCCAGCATGTGCACCGGGGCTGGTATCCCACGGGGTTGCGCAAGCCTGACGCCATTCTGGCGTGTGACACATATTTAAGCACAAACAGACATGTAGGTATACACATCCCTTGCTTCCCCTGGGACAGAAACTTTGAAAAGCAGTGCCGTTGGAAGAGGAATGAGGAAAGGCGGGGAGGGGGGCGGGGGGGGGGGATTGTGCCATTCTGCACATATATTTCGTGTAAACAAGCACTTTTATTTGTTAACCATCTATAGATCTCTAGGGACGGGAGAAAGGAATTATTTTATTCTTTAAACATCTCTGTGCTTATGTCTCAAACCCTAATGTGTGGCTTTTTCTTTCTTTTTTTTGTTTGTTTTGTTTTAAAGAAGCCTCTAAGCTTCACCATGCACCAAGCACCAAATCTGACGGCTATCCAAGCTATCCATCTTTCTCACGCAAAGCAGCTTCTCCTGTTGCCACATCCCCTCCTGTGATATGCTCGCTTCTACTTCTACGAGGAGCCCCGAAACCCTTGGGTGAGCCCCTGTTTTTGTTCCCCGTGCAGTCAGTGGCAGGTGGGCCCGGGTGGCAGGTGGGTGATGGCTCCTGCTGCGACCTGCTGCTGTCCCCAGCCTCCCCGCCCCCCCGCCCCCCGGCCTGGTCTCCGCAGGTGGCCTGAGCCCTCAGCCATCGGACTCCAGGGGGCTGCTTCGCACATGCCAACCCCAGGGCTTGTTTAGAGGAAGAGGGAGATGAGTCAGCAGAGTTGCCTGATGCGAGGCTGGCCTGGTGCCTGCACGGGGCCCTGCCTGGCATGCACGGCCCCACTCCAGCAGTAACTGGCGAGATGAGGTCAGAGCCATCTCTGGGGTTCTGGAAATGAGCTCATCTCCTTTGGCTGCCCCGAGGAGACAGAAGCTACCCGGAGGAGGGGCTGCCTCCTCACCAGCACCTCGGGGAGCCGGAGGGCACGAGGGGAAGTCTGCGGAGCCCCGAGTCTCCCGCCAGGCACTACCTTCCAGCCACGGCAGCTCCTGGTGTGGCTGGCGACCTGGGGGACGAGGACTTCTGCCCATTTCTCAGCCACACCCTGTTCTGTTTCCTCTGCCTCTTTTTGGCTGGGCTCCACAACTATCAAAGCCAAATGACTAGAGGAATTAAACAGCAATTCAGGTAAATCAGTGAGATGGAAGGCTCGCTCGCTGCCAACCCCGACCCACTGTCTCTTCTCAGCATCCTCTCCTCCTGGTGCGTCAGGCTGAAGGACCTCACCTCTCAAACCTGTGTCTGCTCAGGCCCCAAAGCGTCTGTTGAATGACAACAAAGAACAACGTCATTCAGCAGACGTCCTTTGCCCAGAGCGGCTCCCACCTGGGAACGCCCACCCCGAAGGAGACAGTCCCCTTGCCGAGAGACAGAGGCTGGTGTCCCTGGCTTTGCGAGGAGGAAGACAATGAGCGTCAGGCACTCCGCTGTGGACATGCTAAGAATTTTGATTTTATATATTCCTCCCAACCATTCCGAGTGGGAACATTTCTGCCCCTGTCTTTTCATAGAAGAGGGAACTGGAGTTCGGAGGCAGTCAGCGATTTTCCAGAGCGACAGGGATTACATACAGTCCCGTTCTGTCTCCTGCAAACCCCACCGTCTCTTTGTGGGCGAAGGAGGTGCTATCACAGACTAAGGAATTAACCAGCCCTGGCCGGTTTTTCTCCGTGGTTAGAGCATCGTCCCTCAGACTGAAGGGTCACAGGTTCAATTCCCGGTGAAGGGCACATACCTCAGAGGCTGGCTCAATCCCTGGCCCCAGTCTGGGCAAGTACGGGAGGCAGCCAATTGATGTGTTGTCTCTCTCACATCGATATTTCTCACTCTCTCCCACATCCTCCCTCCCTTCTGCTCTCTCTAAAATTAATGGAAAAATATCCTCAGGTGAGGATTAAGAAAAAAGATGTAACCAGCTTCTTAGTCAGTGAGTTAGCAGATTGAGTGTTCAGATAGACCCAACTCGCCACGTCCGCAGATGCCGAAGGAGTGAGGCCCAGCCTCCTGGTTCACTCACAATAGGGGCTTTGTGCCAACACGGCAAAGAGATGGCGAGTCTCTACCTGCAGCAAATAGCACCCCTACCCTGATCTTAATTCCCGTGAAAGCCTGCAAATAGGACTGAAAGAAAAACCGAAGGAAGTGGCCAAGCCCTCCTCCCGTCCCCTCCACCCCCAAGCTCCCAAATCCAGGGCTTTTAAGCCAAAGGCCCTTAAGCTGGCAGACCAAACTGGGAGACCAGGTCCTTGGGGCTGTGAGCGACCTGGTCCCAGAGCCCTCCCCTCCTCATGCCAATATGGCCGAAGGACTGCCCAGGGGCTGCTGGCCCCCCTTAACACCTTCCTTTGGGCACAGCCTTTGCCATTTAGAAAAGCACTTTGCAGACCTGGCTTTTGGCCCCACGGTTCCATGACGAGGCTAGAACGGAGCCTCCTGGGCCCCGGCTTGGCCAAAATAATTTTCAAAGTCAATTTTCTAATAGAGTCAACGCTCAATTATTCATAGACTAATGGTCCATGTGCACATCCTCTTCCTTCTCCCCACTCCTCTCCCCTCCCTTTGCCAGCTGCCTTTGGCTCTCCTCATGAACACACCCACCGGAGCAGGAAAGGGGGAGGGCCTAGGACCAGTCAACGTTAGGGCCTGAGCATCACAGCAGAGAAGCAGCTTGGGCAGAAGATCCTATATTCCTGTTCATCTCCTTCCCATTTACCACGGGCAACGGACAGCTGCCTTGACTTCTCTGAGCCCCTCTGCTACGTCCTGCCAGGTCTCTGCGCAGCCTCTGATACCCGCCTGCTCTCATGCAACTCGTGACTGTCTCTCCTAAGGAGAAGACTAGACTGATAGGGGAGACAGACTTCTACAGGAGGCAGGGAGCGCCCAAGACAGTGCCTCACCTCAAGCCCAGCCCAGCCCAGCCCACCCCACCCCACCCCACCCCACCTAGGGCACTTGCCCTTGCGCACAAGCGGCATCCATTCTGCCGGGGAGGGACCAGTGCTGTCTGCCCGAGCTGCAAGCCCAGGCCCCTTCTGTCCCATTTTGAGGAGTTTGGGCTGAGCCTTGGGATCTGAGCTCCCCTTGTCACCAGGGCCTGTGGGATAAATGATTTAAGGTTTCAGGTATGTCTATTAACACTTCCCGCCCTGCAGCGCTGCGGCTGGTATGGATATAGGAGCATGGCAGGCTGGTGGAGGATGGGGGAGGGGACTCATCCTTTCTCAGAGAGAGGATGGGGATTAGCTCTCTCATCCTTCCTTCCTTCATGTGAAGATCCCACCTCCACCAACCCACTCACTCCCTTTCTTAAGGCCCTTAATTCCTCCCCACAGCCCGCAAGGTCTTCCAGACTCTCCCCTGACCTAACTCTCCGATCTCCATTCTCCTCATGCCTCACACTCCTTACGCCTCCTGTCCACTACCTTTGGCATTTCTAGGGCATGCTGGTTCCTCCACCCCCATCGCCCTTTCTCTCCTTTCTTTATTTGAGAAACGTCTCACTGTGGATTCCGCAGCTGTCACCTCCTCTGAGAAGTCTTCTAGGAATGCCTTTGGGCAGGCTTAGAGGTAATCTGCCCTTGAGTCTCTTAGCGCCCTCGGTTGTGTACTTAGCACCTGCCATTGTGCTGTGTTTGACTAACCTGGCTCTTTCCCTCCCTTTCCTGGGAGATCTCTGAGAGGAAGCCTCTTATCTCTCATTCCTACCGTACTGATGCCTGCTGCAGCGCAGAAGCTCAAGGAATGGGGTTGCATGGTAACGGGTATTATTTATTCATACTTTTAGGTACGTCCATATACGGAGTCATTTCAGCCTTACAACGACCCTATGAAGTAATCACTGCGATGCTTGTTAGTTTTAAGGTTCTTGTTATTATAGTCATCGTGACCATCCCACCGATAAGAGAGGAGATGGAAGCACAGCTAGCGAGGGGCAGAGCCGGGAGCAGAGCACGCAGGCAGCCACCTGGTCGACCTCCTCCTGCCAGCCAGAACCTTTTTCCTCTTCCACGCTCATGCCAAGCTCATTCTTGCCTTCTCAGGAATGTTCCCTCTCTTTACGGCCTTTCAAAATTACAAGTCTCTCCAGACCCGGTCATGCTTTCTATGACACTTGCTTTGATCTTGAGCCCAGATAGTCCACTCCAGACCTCCCCTAGCATGAACATCCTCATGGAACGCATTCTTGGATTTCTCGCCCACTGTGTCTTCACCTCGATCTTTCCAACATAAAGGCTGTTGCTGTGTGCTCCTCCAGGCAAGGGCCCGAGTCGCCATTAGGGTAACGGCCAATAGCGACAATCGTTTGTAAAGATGCGATGGAACTTCCAGGTGTTTTGTTGTTCCGTTTCGGTAAATACTTACTGAGCGCCTCCACTTCTTTGTCAACACCTGTTACTGTCTGTTTTGTTTTTGTTATAGTGGCCCTCTCAATGGGTGCGAGGTGGCTCAGAACTCTTTTTAAAAAAAGTAATTTATTTTCCAATTGCACTTGACATACAATATTATATTAGTTTCCGGTGTGCAGTGCAGCGTTGAGACACTTAGACACCTTACAAAGCAATCATTCCAACATCATAACGCTCTTCTAACTCTGGCCCAAGCAAGGGGCTCTGGCCAAGGACAAGCTTCGGACACAGGTTTTCCAAACAGCACCCAGGGCGGTGGGCCGAGTATTGACAGAGGAGCCCAGGCCCCATACCCGGGCCCTCGATTCACTCACTCATCAGAATTACCCGAATATTAGTGCTTTCCTGGCAGGCGAGAAAACAGACTCAGAACAGTGAAGCGGCCTGCCCGAGGGCACACAGCCGGAAGCTGGTGTTGGAACTGGGCCCCGCACCACTGAGGTTGGGCAGGATTGCCAGGCAGGTGCCTGTCTACATCCACGCTGTGCTCCCGGAGTCCAAGGTGAGGCCCCTCCCTCGCTGATTCTATCACAGCAGCAACACGACCTGGGGGTTCTGCCCTGCTGCTCTCTCCCTGCCCCTGCCCCGCCCCACAGCTGCTCAGGGGCTTGCTGGGCTGAATGAATAGGAAACAACGCGGACTGTATATATTATTTAGCCAAGTGCCCAGGTGCACCTGTTGTGGCATTGGGCGCTGTTTATGATTGCAACAACATGTGTAGTCCCAAGCATTAGAGGATTAACAAGGGTCTCCTTTGCTTCCAAAACTCAGGACGAATGGCGGCTAGTGTCAGCCAGCTGGGGGCCCTTCTGGGACCTGCTTGCAGAAGGGCTGTTAGGGACATCTGCCCTGGGCTGGCCTCTCCCTGGCCTTTGTGCAAGCAGCAGGTTTCATGAACTCTCCCGGCAGTGGCAGGTGGGGTCATGTTCCGAGCAGAGGGAGAGGGGGAGGTAAGGCAGGGTAAGGCTGCCAGGGATCCCAGCCGGAGAGACCTGGTCCTGCCCGCTCCAGGCCTGCAGAGTCAGCCAGCCTGCTGTACTGGGAGTCTTTGTCCCAGACATGGGTCCTTAACTGCCCTGAGGGATAACAGGTCAGTCGAGTACAACCCCAGCAGGAGCAGCAGGAGCCTTTTGAAGGTGAACGCTCAGCCACGGGTTAGCGATGCTTGGCGGTCCCCATGCCTGTCAGGCTCTTGCTTATTTCAGAAGTGACTGTCGTTGCCCCCAAAGTGAAAAACAGAGCCACCGCCGGCCCAGAAATCCCACAGTTCCACTCGGGGCATTTATAGAAGAAAACAGAAACACTCATTCGAAAAGGTATCTACACCCCCATATTCATCACAGCATTATCTACTCTAGCCAAGATATGGAAGCAACCTAGGTGCCCAGTGATAGATGAATGAATACAGATGTGCTGTATACTCAGCAATAAAAAAGAATGAAATCTTCTCCTTTGTGGACCTAGAGGGCATTACGCTGAGTGAGATAAGTCAGAGAAAGACAAACACCATATGATCTCACTTGTATGTGGAATCTAAAACAAAACAAGTGAATAAAGAAAACAAAATAGAAGCAGACCCACAGATTCAGAGCACACACTGATGGTTACCAAGGGGAGGGGCTTGGGAGATGGATGGGAAAAATAAAGTGAAATGCCAACTAATTTTATAAACACACAATGACTATGAGAGAGAGAGAAAGAGAGAGAGAGAGAGAGAGAGAGAGAGAGAGAGAGAGAGAGAGAGAGAGAGAAATGACATCATATTGTGGCTGGTCATGGAGGGGCCAGAGGTCAGCACAGTGAGAGCTGTGTCCTCAAAGACTGGGAAAGGGGCGGGGGGCGGGGGGTGTGGTTCTGACTGTGAGGAATCCCAGGAGACCTCCTGGTGGGGAAGGGACCTTTAACGGCAGCGTTCACAGCTGACTTGGTTTGAACAGAAATTGTGCAGCTATCACACCCATGAGCTCGCCAATGAGGTGGGGAAATGCAGACCTGGGTTGGGATGTGGAGGAGTTCGTTGTGAGCTTCTGTACAAGAGAAACGCCAGAATGAAAGGTGTGAGGAAGGGATTGGCTGTCGTTTCAATTTGTCAATAAAATATCTATCAGACACTACTTTGTGCAGGGCTTCTGGGAATTTTTTTCATTGAGATAGAAGTGACATATAACATTATATAAGAATTTTAAAAGTGAGTGCATCCCTGGAAGATGTACACATTTTAAAAATGAGATATTTTATATTGAGATATGCGTGTGCGATTTATGCCCCCTAGGTCCATCTATGTTGTCCCAAACGGCAAGGTTTCGTGCCTTTTTATGGCTGGTAATATCCCATCGTTTGTATGCACCACATCCTCTTTCTCTGTACCCGTATGCATATTTGGTTGAAAGCTCAGACCCTTCTTGCCTAGAGAGCGTGGGTTCAGGTCCAGATTCACCCTAACAGTGCGGGCTGATGCAAGTGGCGTCCCCTGCATGTCTCAATATTCAGCCTGGACCGTGGTCCTCGCTATAAAGCGCTGGTCACACGCGGAGTGCACACTCCTAGGCCCAGCACGCGCACGCAGTAAAGTCGGCGGATATGAATGACTTTCAGACCAGAACTAATGAAAAAGCGGTGGTGCCTACTGTGTGCAAGGCAGTGGGCCAAACGATAGGTGTGACTTTATGCTATTTAATCCTATGACCATTCACCACAAGGGGAGGGAGGACTCAGCATCCCTGGGGAGGGCTGGCCCAGCCACCTGCCCAGAGCCAGGGGGGCTGCTGGGAAAAGCGGCCTCGCACACATCCCTCTGAGCGGGCACAGAGGCTACACGAGCTTGAGGAAGCACAGCGAGATCCATAGTGTAGGCTTCATCACTCCTAGGCTGGTTAAACAGAACGGAATGGGATTGTTCTCTGGGGCCCATGGCTTCCTCCATCTCATTAGCAGAACTGCACCCAGGTTCCCAGATCTCCCCAGACACGCTTGTTTTTGCCTCTGCGCACGCCCAGCGCCCCTGGGAGGCCTACGGGAGGCACGCCCACCAGGGATCCGTGTGGAGAGGCAGGAGGCTGAGCCAGGGATGTGGCGCGAGAAGGAAAATGACCTGCATTTCGCTTTCAAGCTGTCCCCACGGGCGTGGGTGGCTTTACATTCAGTTCCTGTTTTAGACTTGATGACTCCACAGTATCTTAGTCCTGGAAGGAGCTTGGGGGTGGCTGGGGCAGCCACACTGCTGGACGGATGGCTCGGGAAAGGCAGGTAACCCGCCCAGCCCTCCGCAGCTAGCTGGTGACAAAGTCCAGGATGAAACCAGGGTGCCCGGCCCCAGCGCAGAGTTATTTCTGTCTCCTCATGTGGCTCCAAATTGCTCACTTTCCAGATCCTTCCTGGAAGACTTTGTCCCGGGTCCCGGAGCTGCGGGCCTTTGGGCAGCAGCCAGCACTTTGGGGAGCAGCAGGAGGAGGTGCACCTGGGAGGCGGGGGAGGGGCCCCCTGCAAGCCCTTTGCATCCACTTCAAATGGGACCAAGTGGAACCAGAGCCGGAACATGTGGAGTGCGCCTCGGTGCTGCCTGAACCAGCCCTGAATACTAACCAGGGAGCTTCAATCGAGCTAAAAATAACTGGCTAATCACCACCAGGAAGAATTAGAAGGACTCGGAAGAAAGGAAAATGTCTTAATTCTTCTTCTCTCCGCAGCTGGGCTCCAGCTGGGGCCGGTCTCCGCCTGGCTGCCACGGGGCAGGTAATTGGCAGGCCGAGAGCCCCAGCACTTAGGAGTGCTGGCGGGGGCGCCCCAGCCCGCAGGAGGGTAAAAGGGACAGGGTTACGTGGGGCGAGTTGGAAAACAGGGAACGCAGGACAAATGCGATGCGAACGGAGGCAGGCTTTGGAGAATAAGGCAGTTGTCACAGTTCACACCCCTTCTCCCCCGAGAAAGTAAAATCCTGAATGAAAGGGAAACGTCGTTTTATTCTGCTCTGCAAACCTCAGGCGGTCTGCCCTTCCCCAGCGCACAGGTGTGGGCTCAGAGGGCACCGCTGGAGTCCTTGGGAACCATGTTGAAATGAAATAAACCGAACACGGACGGAGCCGAGCACGGGAATCAAGCCTTCACGCGCACGACCAGAGTGATTCCTTCATCCAGCCCGGAAGGTTGGGGTAGAACATTTTACTGCAACTTGGAAGAGGCCAGTTCAAGAGAAATCAAAGATGACAGGGTAGCACCCCCAGAGCTCACTTCCTCCAGAGGTTCAATGGGTTCTAATAAATAAACACAATTTTTTTAAAAAAGGCACAGATGACAGATACATAATCAGAAACAACGGCCCGTGAGCTGCTGTTTGGGAGTTGTTCCATTTAACATGGTGGGCAACATGCTCGCGATGTGAGGGTGGGTCCTGTGCCCGCCAGGGGTAAGAATAAGAGGCAGAGTCATGTCAGGAAAAGAATGTGGGTTAAAAAAAAAAAAAAAAGAATGTGGCCTTTGGACACAGAGGCAGGTTCAAGTCCCGCTTCACCAATTTTTTGCTGGATCTTAGCTTAGGATCTAGCTTGGCTCTCTGAGTCTTCACTGTCTCACCTACAGATAAGGGTGATAGAAATGTCATTTCCTCTGCAGTGAGACTCAAACCAACACTCTGTTTGTTTAGTCTTCAAATCACGTGACAAAGGCCAAAGAGAGCATGACGGACCTTCTGCAGGAACACACGGCAAGCCCAGGTGCAGGAGGTGGGGAAGATTTCGGTGCCCTGGGTGATGGGGAGTCTGTAGGTTTTGGAGGAAGAGTGTATCTTCCTGAAAATGGTATTTGCGTTAACAGTGTACTAGTGTATCCGATCACCAAGAAATAATCACTTATAAGAATTGATTCCATTTATTCCGAGGATAATAATGAACTCAATGAGTCTAGGACCTCAGTGAAATCTTAAAGAGGGATCTAAAGCTACTTGGACAAAGAACAATGGGTTCCACAAGAGACAGTATCTTGAAGAGTGCACAGGGGTTAACTTCCATACCCCCCATTTAGAACCCTGTAATTTGAGAACTAGAGGAGATCTTCAAAAACATCAAAGAGCCGAAACCAGTTTGGCTCAGTGGATAAGAGCGTCGGCCTGCCTGCGGACTGAAGGGTCCCGGGTTCGATTCCGGTCAAGGGCACGTACCTTGGTTGCGGGCATATCCCCAGTAGGGGGTGTGCAGGAGGCAGCTGGTCGATGTTTCTCTCTCATCGATGTTTCTAGCTCTCTATTCCTCTCCCTTCCTCTCTGTAAAATATCAATAAAAATATATTTTTTAAAAAAAAACATCAAAGAAAGATATGGCGGAATGAACAGGTCCCAGCTCTCCTACCGACGTGCTCTGGGGCCTTAGGCCAGTCGCTTTCACTCTCTGCACCCCAGATGGACCAACCGTGCTTTGCTCTCCCCACAACTGCCAACATGCTATCCATCTAGTGCAATTGAAAAACACCCAAATCCAACAGGAACGCATCGCCTACATTGTTGATGGTGAGTTGGGGGGCTTGGGAAGAAGAAAGAAGAAAGCAGTGATTTCTAGATCTGTATTCCTCAAGCGGTGGGCACTACCCCTGGAGCGCTCAGCAGTGCCCAGGGGCACCAGGAGCCACAGGCCAAACATGGGGTACCACCTTGGGATGTCAGTTATAGTTGCTAGGGTGTGGTTTAAAATGTATTCATATCATATCAAAAATAAGTATGTTATGGGGAAGAATACAATATTCCAATATGCTTTAAAAATATAACACAAAACTTCAAAAAGTTTTTGAGCATGGGGAGAGCTGTTTGGAACTATACCCAGAGATTCACAAAGTGTGTGTGTGTGTGTGTGTGTGTGTGGCCCAGCGCAATAGCTCTGAGCAGACAGAAACCCATGAATATGTATTGGGAAATTGCATGCAGCTTATAATAGAATTAATCCAGTTTTGGGGGAAAAGCATGAAGATGATGGATAAGTAACATCTGGTGAAAGAAACTCACGAAGAGCCTATGGATATGGAATTGGGTGAGAATTTGCAATGAGCCGGGGGGGACAGTAAAGGCCAGGGCAAAGGAACATGGGGTGGTCCCTATAGGGGGTGGTTGGACCTTTTGTCTCCACAGGGCCCCCCTCAGCCATCACCTGTGTCCTAGATTTAACCTTCTGGTTAAGCCATTGCTGAGGGCGGTGTGGGCAGGGGCATTGCTGTCCTGGGTCAGCTTTCTTTCAACACCAGTGCCAAGTCTTCCACGGTCCCCCAAGTCCCCCAAATAAATCCTAACATCTTACCCACCTGGGCAACCTCAGCCCTTAGTCCAGGGCCTTATCTACAGTAGGTGGGGTCTTGTATATGGTGCTTAATAACTTCTGAGATGAACGTAAGTTGAATTGGAGAGGAATTCGGGTAAATCTTCCTAGCAAGCTCGCAGACTGGGTATGAGAAGGGGGCTCTGGGGTTGGGGGTGGGAAGGTGATTCGGGGTCCAGAGACTCTGTGGGTGAGGACGGGTTGTGAGAGATGTGAGGTAGGGTGTGCCCTGGGGAAGGGTGTGGGTGTGTGTGTGTGTGTGTGTGTGTGTGTGTGTGTGTGTAAGCTTACTAGTAAGAGGAAGGGAGAGAGAGGAAAAGGTTTTTAATAATAAAAGAAAAAGCAAATGGAGAGAGGGGTGGTAAAATACAAAAAGGGAGAGGGAGGCGCTTGCAGGGAAGGGGGGCAGGATGGGGGAGTGACACGGCTCCCCCTCCCCATAGCCATGGGCGATGTCCTTGCCGGGCAGAGAAAGGGTGGGTGGAACTCCCACTGTGCCTTTGCTTGGCATGGAGCTGCAGGAAGCAGGCTTACACACGCTAGCGGTTCATCTTCTCTCTCGAGTTGAGGGTTACTTCTTCCCGACCCCTG
Organism: Plecotus auritus; assembly: GCF_963455305.1. Taxonomy (NCBI): domain Eukaryota; kingdom Metazoa; phylum Chordata; class Mammalia; order Chiroptera; family Vespertilionidae; genus Plecotus; species Plecotus auritus. Next base: position 35,584,617 of record NC_137778.1, read on the forward strand.
GGCCCTTTCGGACAGAGAGGTCTTTGTTGTCTTGACGGACTAAAACGTTAGCTGTCCTCCCAAGTGTCCTCCGCTCAGAGACGCAGCCTCCTGCCCGCTCTGCGAGGTGCTTTTCCCCAGAGACAGCGTCCTCGGCTGCGAGGCCAGGCCTCTGGCAGGTGCGTGTCCAGTAAACACGCCGCCCAGAGCAGGGCCGCGCCCAGGGCTGCAGGGTGTCCCTCGTGCCCAGACCCCCCTTCCCAAGCGCATCTTCGGGGCGGAGCCGGCAAACCCGGAGGAGCACAGAGCTCTGCCCAGCACTTGACCAACGCTGTGAAAAGAGCAGCTCTTCCTACCTTGCTCTTCAGCTGAGCGAGAGGGGAAGGCCTGGCTCATTTCTGTGTCCCCTGAACCTGGCCCCGGTTTGGGGCTGGCTGCCAGGTGGGCCCCAGGCCTGCAGGAGAGCCAGGTGGGGACTGCTAGGATGCTGGGGGACCCTGGCCGTTTGAGTCAGCTCCCTCCTGCCCACGTGGGTTCCTCTGTGTGTTTGTGAGGGCCTACTGTGTGCAGGCCTGCACCGGTACCAGAATACACACATGGGCAAGACTGGCCCTTGCCTTGCGCAGGCCCGGGCGGTGGAGGGACAGACAGGAATGTCTGCGCACAGTGGGAAGTGTCTCTTGTAAAGGAAAAGCTCCATTCCAGCGTTCACAATGGAGTCAGCAGAACGCTGCGGCTGAGGGTACCCCCAAGCCAGGGGAGAGAAGTGAGGCGCTGGGCGCTGCTGGGAGGAGTTTGGTGCTGCCCCAGGGTGCGAGGTAAGAAGGGGATGGAGGATGGTAATGATGCCTCCATTGGACTTGCTTGGACCTTCACTTTCTATGTGGTCAACACACACAAGTGTGAGGGGTGGGGCAGGGCAGGAGGGAAGCCCTCTCCCCCAGGCCTCGCCATTCAAGCCCCTGGTCTCCACCCGGGCAGGTGCCCTCCGGGAGCTCAGAGGGGCCCCCACTGCAGGCTGGAAGTGAGGGGCAAGGCTGGGCCTCACTGCCCCACGGAAGGCCAGGGGGGCATCCTCACTTCCTTCTCGACTTCCAGCCAAGCAAGGGAGGGCAGAATTATTTCCTTTCCCCCCCTCGATGGCCGCTTCTCCCAAACACCTCGGCTGCTTTATCTCTCTGGGTGCAGCAGGGCTGGAACATTCTGTCTTGGCAGGACGTGCCTTCTGGGACAGCGATCAGAAGGAGTTGCCCCTCTGGCCCGAGCACACTGAGCCCAGGTAGATGCTGTCCGGTCCGGGAGCTTTCCAGGTGCTGAGAGACAGCGCCCCGAGGGGCTGTGGCTGGCCCTCCTTCTGGGTGCTCAGGCAGGACTTCCCAGGCCCGGGAGGAGGGGACAACACCCCAGAGAGTGAGCCTGACAGCCCGGCAGCGGTTCCCTCCAGCTCTCAGAATCCATCTCAACTCCCCAGCCCTGCCTCCAGCCTGCTTTCCACTTCCAGTGGGAAAAACTGTCCCCGGCTAAGCAGCGGACAGACTGTATTTTGCATCTTTGTGGTTTGAATGACACATATCATCAGGGCTGATTGTTTAGAATGAGAACTTAAAGTCCAGCTTTGACCTTCTCCCCTCGCACTGACCTTCTCCCCTCCCACTCTGTTTCTGGTCATCCCCTCTGAATGGTTGACTCTGTTTCTTCCTCACTGTCAGTTGGCCTCATACAACACTACTCTGGCTATACCAAATGCAGAGAGAACCCTCATCATTTGCTTCTTAAACGTGCCAGCTCTCCCCCCCGACCCCCCGACCCCTTTCCTCTTGCAACTGATGGTCAGCACACCTGCTACAACTGTCCTTTGGTACAACAATATGCCCTTGATTCTGTTTTGACTTTGTCAGATGACCCTGTACTCTTTCTCACTGTAGCAACTGGCTACTATAAGAAAGGATGGAGTACTGCCATTTGCAGTAACATGATGGATTTTGAGGGTAAGTTATCATGCTAAGTGAAGTAAGTGAGACTTAAAAGGACAAGAACCTTATGATTTCACTCATATGTGGACAGAAAGCAACAAATGAACAAACAAGACAAAACAAACAAATGCCCAGACACAGACCACAGAAGGGTGGTTCCCAGAGGGGAAGCGGGTGGGGAGAGGATGAAGAGGGTAGAGGGGGTCAAGTATAAGGTGACGGATGAAGACTAGACTTTGGATGGTGAGCACACAATGCAATATCCAGAGGATGTATTACAGAATTGTACACTTGAAATTCATATAATGTTATTAACCAATGTCACCCCAATACATTTAATTCAAAATCTTGAAATTATGAAATAAATAAAAACAACTGGCTACTGATGTAAGATTCTTTTCTCCAACTATAGAACTCCTCTCTGAACCAGCCCTCTCCTATGTCTTCCTGGTTTATTTTCTAGCAAGATAATAAACTTTGACACGTGCTCAACATCAATTTGTTTAAGATGTTTAGTGCCTTGACATCACCCCGCCCTCCAGGCACACCCAGCTGCTGAGTTTTTCCCAGTCTGCTTCCCAGGCCTTTTCTCCTTCAGACATTTGCAAGTCTCTAGCTCCAAGCCCCATGTCCAATCCTTCCTTTATGTTTTCAATCTACTTTCAACAGTCAGCACAAGGCCCTCACTTTCTAAGAAGCCTTTCTTTTTTGAATATACATATCTATATATTTCAGAGAGGAAGGGAGAGGGAGAGAGAGAGAGAAACATCAATGATGAGAATCATTGGTCGGCTGCCTCCTGCATGCCCCCTGACTGTGGATTGAGCTTACAACCTGGGCATGTGCCCTTGACTGGAATCAAACCTGGGACCCTTCCCTCCACAGGCCGACATTCTATCTACTGAGCCAAACCAGCTGGGGCCTGAAAAGCCTTTCTTGGCCTGTCCTCACCCTTCCATTCCTCTGTCCACATCATTTTAGGGTCTCTGATCACCTTGATGATATCTATTATTCAACACCATAAGAAACACAATTTATAACTTACTTGCGAAATACGTGAGACGTATTTTTAGCTACCATCCATTTGCACACCAACTATGTACCAGGTACCATTCGGACAGCCTTACATCAATGATCTCATCACAGTTTCCCACCAGCCCTGTGCCAGGCACTCCTGTTGCCAAGTAAACAACCGGGTCCTCACCTCATGGCTGGCAGAGCCCTGATTTCATTTGGGTGTCTACTACTCTTCCTAGTAATTCAGGGAAAGCTTTATTCCAATTGGTTTAATCCAATCACTGTGATCCCATTTCTCTCAGGACCTGTAATAACATTTTGGCCAGTGACGAGAAGTCTAATGTGTAGGAGGGAAAAGGGAAAGTGCTTCTCAAAAACTTCTGGATGCCAGACATCTTAACGACCGTATATATGAACGTATTCCATTCAGGAGGGGAAGTAGCCCGAGAACCAGGAGACATAAAGAAACTGTCAGAACCGAGAAACGGGAAGTGTTGAGTCTTTGATGATGGCACTGATTACTAAGGCAGCCAGCCCAGATGTATCAGGGCTTCTTTTCTTGTGAGGAACATGTTTTCCTTATGGTTCAAATGGAATTACTTGTAGCCAAAAGCATCTTAATCGTGGAAAAATCCATGAGAATGACCTATTATTATTTCCATTTTACAGGGGAGATAATTGAAGCTCAAAGAGCTTAAGTAAGTAATTTACCCGAGATGAACTGCCAGTCAACCAGAGACTAGTACTTTAGACACTACACAAAGCTCACGCTCTGAGAAAAGAGCCCAATCTTCTTCTTAAAAAACAAACAAACAAACCATTGTTTCTAGCATGTCTGGAGTAAAGCAGGTGCTCAATCAATAGTTTTCAATATGAGCACTTGTGTGATCTGAATTGTTATGGACAGTCTTCCCTGAACATCACTGAACAGGCTGATGCTCGAGTCTCCCCAAAAGGGACAGGGAGTATATTTCATTGGGCCCCTTCCATACTACCAGGAAAGGAGATGAAAACAATCCCGTAGAACTCTGCACCCTAGCGTAGCTGCCATTGGGGGGGATTCCTCGGCAGCCCTTTCTATGCATGCTAACCAGGTCTGGGATGGGGCCTGAGATCCTGCATCCGAACCAGCTACCAGGTGGTGCTAATACTGCTGGTCCGTGGACCACACTTTGAGGAACAAGGGAGCAAGTAATTGAAAGGACAGAGCAAAGAGAAGGGAGGAACTAACGTATTAAAGAATTAAACTCCAGCAGGCATGTCTATCTAGCCCAGTGGTCGGCAAACTCATTAGTCAACAGAGCCAAATATCAACAGGTCAACGACCGAAATTTCTTTGGAGAGCCAAATATTTTAAACTTAAACTTCCTCTAATGCCACTTCTCCAAAATAGACTCGCCTAGGCCGTGGTATTTTGTGGAAGAGCCACACTCAAGGGGCCAAAGAGCCGCATGTGGCTTGCGAGCCGCAGTTTGCCGACCACGGATCTAGCCCATCAAATTTAGCCCATCGAATCCTCGTGAGAACCTTGCGTAGAAACGATTCCACGCGTTTGTGAAAGCGTGCTGCACCTCGTCCCCACGCTCCTGTTCCCCTCACAGTGCCTTACAGGGACTGTCCTCTCTGCACAGAACGGTGACTCTCCTTCCCTTGCTGACCCCTATGGAAGCCCTGCGCCACCTCCTCAGTCACCTTCTGAGAGTATAATGTGCCTTGGCCACAGGCCCAATTTCACACTGTCGTGTGCCATCGTTGCCCTGGCACCTGCTGACCACCCCACGCCCGGCCTGCACGCCACTGAGCCCAGGCACTGTCACTCTCCCGCTCACCCTGCACAGCCTGGGCCTGGTGCACCGGAGCTGTTCAGTCTGGATTTGTTGACGTAATGGGCAAACAGCACCACCGTTTGTAATAGCGAGAGGCTGGAGACAATCTGTTGGGAGCAAGTGAGATAAATGATGGTCTACCGTGCTATGTAATATCACGCAGGTCTTTCAGACAAGGTGGAGCTGTGGTTAGTGATGTGGAGAGTTGGTGGTAAAAGACTTTGAGTAAAAAAACACAATGAAAAGCAAGTTGCAGAATAAATTCTCAGAGTGAGCCATTGTCTTAAAATCCAAACAGTTTATGTAAAATACGTTCTGCTGGGCACGGGCGGCCACACTGTTAACATGGCCTCGCGCTGGCAGGGGCTGAGTGAGAACCTGTGACGTGTCGTAATAACTTACAACGTTTCTCACTGTTTGGATGTTTATGCATTGCCTTGTAAGTCAGCACGAGTTTAAAGAGCACAGGGAAGACAAGGAGCCGCCCAGGAAGGAAGGCAGCTTCCTGGACACCCACCACGACCCGCCTCTTCTGCCCTCAAGCCCCTAAGTGCTGACCCGACCTATCTGGCTGCGGACTTGTGCCTCTGCACACTCACCGGCACCCAGCCCTCCCACGTGTCCCTCTGTCCTCCCACCTGTAACCCTTTCCTCTCCCTGTATTCCTGCCCTCTGACCTGTACCCCTGCCCTCTGACCTGTGCCCGTCCTCTCACCCGTGCCCATCCCATCACCTGTGTCCCTGCCTCTCACCTGTGCCTGTCTCTTCTGACTTGTGTACCTGCCCTCTGACCTGTGCCCCTGCCCTCTGACCTGTGCCCCTGTCTTCTGACCTGTGCCCGTCCTCTCACCCGTGCCCCTGTCCCGTCACCTGTGTCCCTGCCTCTCACCTGTGCCTGTCTCTGCTGACTTGTGCCCCCACCTTTTCATCAGCACCCTTCCCCCTCCCGTGTCCTTGATGTCCCACCTGCACTCTTGTCCCCTCACCTGTGCCCCACCTTTTCACCTGTGACCCATCCTCTTACCACCTCCCCAGACTGTGCAGCTTTTTGCAAGTGTTGGGAAGGGCGGGGCTGCTGAGTAGATTTCACCTCAAGGCGATTCGTGTCAGTGACTTTCCCTCCCCAGCTGTGCTGCGAGCCTTCGGAGGAGGAGAGGAGCTGACGTTCAAGAGTTAAAGGCCAGCAGGCATGTCTGTAGCCCATCGAATCCTCACGAGACCCTCGCACAGATATTTTTATCTCCATTTCACACAACACCACGCTCAGCGAGCTGGGCACTGCCCGGCGTCTCACGCGGAGCCGGAGCTCCCACGGCTCCCACCCCTCGCTTTCTGTGCCCAGGCACTGGGGGGCACTGGGGGGCACTGGGGGGCACTGGGGGGCCTGCGCCCGCCTCCCACCGGCCTCGCTCCCTGCCCCCAAGACGCAAGGGCTGGATAAATGTTTGCATACGGAGAGCAGTCTGTCCTCCAGCCGGCATGGCCATCAAACAGCCTCTGTATTCATTTTCCACTCAAGCTTCGTCTCCACAAAGCTTAGAAGGGGATTGGAAATTTGCTGTTTGACCTATTTCCATCCACTGGCATCATTTATCAAATGACAGAGCTGAGAAACTCCTGGATGAGGAAGAGGGAGCCGAGGCAGCCTCGGTGTGAGGAGGCAGAGGGGGCCACTATGGGCACGGGGTTAGAGGTCACCTAGGAGGGTTAGAGGTCACCTAGGAAAGTCTTTAAATGCACCTGAAAGCCTCATAGTGAGGGTATGTTGATCTGGTTCTGGGAGCGGAGGGCTGTCTCCGTAGCACCATGCTTGTACCACAGCATCTCATCACAAGCAAGCACCGGATATAGCTGCACGCTGAAGGCTTGACGCCAGCATCCATCCCTGTCAGCCCTGCCCGGGCAAAGGGTGAGGGGGGTGCGTTCCAGCTGCTGCCACATCTCCTTCAGGAGCTCCCATCCCTGAGCACCAGGGGCCCTGCCTTGCCCCGATCTCCCTCCAGGGCCCCATCCGCGGCTCCTCTCCCCGCTCCCCAGAATGACCCTGCCCCAGGTGTGTTGGTCCCTCCTCCAATGCCAAGGGACGATGATCATTAATGCACTCATTATTAGGTCAGCCCAGGAAGCTGACATTTCTCAGGATGGAAACCAGCCGGAGAAAGGTGGCTGGGCAGTGTCCCTACGGGCGACGCTCTGTTGGCGGAAGGCCCCGACCCAGGAGATGTCCCTGCCTTCTGAAGGGAGGGTTCTCGCCTATGGCCCAATCCTAGTCAGTATTTGAATCACAGATTTGAATCAAGTCAGAGAGGCAAGCTTAGCTAATTTGGAATGACCCAATTCTGAGCAACACAGAAAACATGTTGGCTCACATGCCAGTATTTAAAAAAAAAAATAAATCTGAAATGATGGACCACGATGAATAAATCAGAATCAGTGGAACTTCTGTCACTTGGTTTCAAAAGGTCAGCCACAAAAGTAAAAGGTAGGATGCTAGCACTCCACGAGGGAGAAGAATGAGTGGTTTTAGTTTATTTTCAGCGCAGTGTGAGTCAACAGTCTGAGGAGACTTTAAAAAGACACACTTGGGTTTGCATCTCCAGATGCACAGCCCAGATCGAGGGCGTGAGCGCTCACTCGGCGTGCTTCTCCCGGCGGAGCAGGGATGGGCGGTCGGGGTGGTTCTGGGGGCACGGCTCGCGGGAGGCGTTGGTAAGTGAGTGCCCAGTGCAGTGAGTCGGCTGGATGAAGGGTTTAACAGCCTTGTCACCCGAACAAAGTTGCTTTTTAGACCAGAGAAGAAGCGATGCAGGGACACGTGTTACCTATTTCACAGATCTGAAGGCTTAGAAGGGTCGGTTGGGGGGGGGGGCGGGGGCGGGGGGAGCGGGCAGGTCGGAATCCTGTGTAGCTTCAGAGAGTGAAACAAAGACAAAGAAAAGTCTAAAGGGACCCGGCTTGGTTTTATCTCTAAGAACCAGAGGTGTGAGCATGAGGGCAGTGTGCCTTATGAGAAGGACAGGCCCATCCTTGGACATATTCAAGCTAAACCATCATCCCAGTGGCCACCGGGGCAGGCTAGCCTGGACGTCCCACCTGGCAGGGCTCCTCTTCTCCTGGCACCACTGTGTGTGCCCCTAAGAGCCACACAGCTGGTCAAAAAGGATGACTTTTCCAGACTGAGGACGGCCATTCTTGGTTAAAGGGTCTCAGGTGGCATTGTCCCTGGTTAGAGTCTCTAAATAAGCGAGCTCTCTGGGGTGGGCTGGAGGGGGTCGATGGGCGGGGGGGGGAAGGGGGCATAAGAAATACTTTGAACAATAAAGATGTTAAAAAAAATAAGTAAATGAGCAAGCTCTCAAGGTCCCTTTGAGTCTCTTGATAATGTTACTTGTATGTAGTATTTTACTAGCAGGTGAAAGATATCCAACTCAAACCAGCTAAGGAAAAGAGGGAACTTTCCATATAACAGACATAATCTGTTCATGTGATCCTGGAGGACAGGGGTGAGGCTGGTCTCAGACAGGCAGTCAGAGCCTCCCTCTCCGTCTCCAAACCCTGCTTCCTCCATGCAGAACCCAGGGCTGCAGAGAGCTCTGGGCTGACCTCATCCAGGGGGAGCCCAGGGAGCATCGAGAGGCCCCCCTGGCTGAGGGAAGAGCGCTGATTGGCTCAGCCTGGGTCTTGTGCTCACCCCTTGGACAAATCCCGGGAGCCAAAAAAATGGAGCGGACCTGGGCACTTCCTCGCTATTTTGATCCAGGAGAGGGGCCTGGGATTAGCAGCCAGAATCACACAGACAGATAACGGGAGGAAGTTGCCAGCAGACAGAGCAACAGCCATCCATTACTGGGCTTAGCAGCTTACGGAGCAATTCCACACACACCATCTCACTTGATTGCCACTATAACCTTGTGAGGAAGGCAGAGCACACACTATTTTTCTTCACTACAGGATGCCCCTTCACCTTGCCGAGGCAGCTGTCACACACCCAACAAAATACCTTGTTTTCTTAAAGAACATTGTCACGAGAAGGACAGATGTCCTCCATTGCCGTCTGATGCAGCTCTTGCACACGGCCAGCTCAGGCTGTTTCGACTGGACTCCTGACAGCAGAAAACTCCCTTTTGGGTTTTCTGCTAGCAGGTCCCCGGGCAGCAGCCCAACATCGTACACAAAGCGAAAGAGAGGCACATCCGTCACTGGACCCCCTGGGGACCCGCCTTCTGAAGCACAGGTTCTGCCTCTCCTTCCCCCCCGCCTTTCCCTGGCTTCTCTGTCAGGGAAATCAGGACTCCACTGGGAAAATTAGACAGGTGTTATTTCAAGCGTAACTGCAATTGGCAACAGATGACTTACTTTTCATGCATCCATTTTACTTACTCTTTTGTGTATCCCTGCTTCCATTCATGCACACGTAGATCAGGCACCTGTATGCTCATCAGTGACTAGGCAAAGCAATTTTAATAGAGAGATCCCGAAATAGGAGAGCTTAAGAAAAACAGTAGCTGTCTCTCACCTAAGTGTTTGGGGGGAGCCGTCCAGATGGTGGGGGGCTTCGCTAGGGACCTACGTCCCTTCCATCTTGCTGCCCTGCCATTCCCGAGGTACGGTTCTTATCGGCCACATCTGCGGCCCAGCCCAGGGAGGAAGAGAGCACAAAGGGGACAAGCCACCCCGCTGCTGGGAAGGTGAAGTCCACCTCACTGCTGCCTCATACGGCCATGCCTCGCTGCAAAGGAGTCTGGGAAATGTAGCTCTAGCCAGGCATCCATGTGCCCAGGCAAGACTTACTAAAAGGAAGTGTCAGATAGGACCAGGGCCTCAAGGCCTGGGCCATTCTTACTAAACGTTATTCTTGCTGACTGTTCAACGGAAGCACAGCATGTTGTAGGCCAGCTGTACGTAAGATAAGCTCGACAGGAGCCCAACCTGACAAGTCTGGCCAACTGCAAAGAAGAAATCAACATGGCTTGGCCCACATGGCTCAGTGGCAGAGCACTGACCTATGAACCAGAAGGTCCCTGTTCGATCCCAGGTCAGGGTACATGCCCAGGTTGTGAGCTCGATCTCCCGTAGCGGACATGCAGGAGGCAGCTGATGTTTCTGATCGCTGATGTTTCTATTTCTCTCTCCCTCTCCCTTCCTCTCTGAAATCAATAAAAAATATAGTTTAAAAACATGAAGAAATCAACATGTGATTGACCAAACAGGGCGCATACGCAATGGCTCAGCCTCCCTTCTGCGAGGCAGAGCTTTGGATATGAATCTCCTGTCCCCTTTCCTTGCTGCAGGTAAATAAAACTACCAGCAGCCATCACATCTTGTTTTTGAACAGAGCACCCCAAGCGGCGCCCCCTGGAGTTGGGTGAGAAGGGGAGGATGCGGGGGGGACAGCAGCAGTGTCTGCCACCATCTGCTCTATATAACGCAGGGTCTGGTAAGATGAACACTGCATGGCCCTGGCTTGTCAACTGGTGGGAAAGAAATGCCTTTTTCCTTGCAGCAACGCAAGGCGATCCAGAGAAGGGTTGGCGGCGTGGAGCAAGGAGCGTGGAAAAAAGGAGAAGGAGGGATGACTTGAACTCGAGATGATTAGAATAGGCTCCTGAAGGAGGCGACCTTTGAGCTGGTCAGCCTGGGCTTGACCGAAGGATAGGAACTTGACAGTGGAAATGGGGTGAGGAAAGCGAGCAGAGCGAAGAGGGCAGGTACAACTGCAAACCAAAGGGCAGGTCTTCACGTGGGTGAGGGACCCCTTCCTGTGGGCACACGCTCGCCCATTCGCCATTTCTGTGCCCACCTGTGCCTACGAGGCGCCGGGGTCCTCCTTGGTCTTGGGAGACACAAATCCACGCAGATGCCCGGGATATTTTTCTAACCGTGGCGAGGCAGCCCTCGCTCAAGTCACCTCCCATCCCCCTGGGAAGAGAGAGGCTGCGAGGCCTTAGGAGACCGGTGAGGCTGTGAGTCAGAGTCAGGAGACCCGAGTGCAATAACGTATTCATCGCAAACACTCTCAGCCTCTGCCGTCTGCAGAGCGTGCTGACCTATAGGATTCTACTTGACGTGCATCTGAGGGGCCGGCTAAGGTGAGACATCGGCTGTGAAAATGCTCTGAGAGTTCAGCGGGGCTGCAGGATGGAAAACATCATCAGAGAAACACTAAAACCTCATGACTTCCAGCTCCATCGACGCAGGGTTTGTAGTCGTTTGCACTGTCCAGGAGCAAATGAGCTTTGCGTGAGCGCAGCGACGGAAAGGATTTGCTAAGCAAATGAACGCTGCGGCCGGATCACCGGGAGACGCTTATCACCTGCAGAGGACTGTCAGGGCAGCGACGACTGCGGCCTTCCTGCCAGAGTATTGGACCTCAATTAATCCCCAACAATGCCCTTTTGATTAGAGTGGGTCTGGCGGGATTTCTACAAGGCAATAAAACTTTGCCAGCCGTTTGTCTGAGCTTCTGAATATCCTAAAGAGTAAAACGATTGCTAAGCAAATGAGTTTGGGGCCCCACAGAGAATGGCAGTGTTTAAGGGAAACTAGACAAGCATCTGGCCCCGGGTGCCAAAGAGGCGATTCTGGCACAGGTCTGGATTCATCCTGGCAGCGAAAACCCTTCCTTTTCTGTTCCCTAAATTCTCCACCAGAGCTCAGCGGAGCAGACGCAGGCCGAGACATTCTGGTGGAAGTAAGGACATGCCCTCTCGGTTTCACACCTCTGCCCCCCCCCCGCCCCCCCCGCTCCTCTCGAAGCACCTTCGACCAAGCTCTGAGGAGCTCAAGACTCAAACGCGTGTTGGCATTTAAAATCTCTCTGAACCTGTGTCTATCAGCTCCTGGGGAACCACAGGGATGCAGCCAGCATTTATTTGGAGCTCACTCTGTGACAGCCTAGACCAGCCCTGGGCAAACTACGGCCCGCGGTCCGGATCCGGCCCGTTCGGCTGTTCTATCCGGCCCGCTGAGCCGAAAGAGCGGAGGGTTCTCTTGCTCTCCCCTCCGCTCCTTTACTTTGAATTTATATTAGTTCACACAAACACTCCATCCATGCTTTTGTTCCGGCCCTCCGGTCCAGTTTAAGAACCCATTGTGGCCCTCGAGTCAAAAAGTTTGCCCACCCCTGGCCTAGACTAAGCACTTGCTTCTACAGCTGAGGAAACAGAGGCTCTGAGAGGTGAAGAAATGGGCCCAGGGTCTCCCCAACGTGGTGGAGCTGGTGCTCAGACCTGGACTCCCGGATATAAAGTGCGAACTTCGATAATGACCCTCCTTATAGGCCACCCCCCACTGTTTAGTGGGACACTATTCAGTGGCCTCACTTTCTGCATTTTTAATAATTTATGTCCTGGTGCAGGGGGTGCAGCACTGATGGCAGCGGGAGGACTGTTCTGCCCACTCGGGACTGAGGCTCTGGGTGGGAGGGACTTAAAAGTATCTGGTCTACAGTGCCCGTGAGGCTGAGGTTCCTCGCACCACATTCTGGTGCGAGGCTGAGCATCTTTTTATTTTTTTTGTTTTTTAAAAATATATATTTTTATTGATTTCAGAGAGGGGGAGAGAGAGAGAGAAACATCAATGGTGAGAGAGAATCATTGACCAGCTGCCTCCTGCACGCCCCACACCAGGGATTGAGCCCACAACCTGGGCATGTGCCCTGACCGGGAATTGAACTGTGACCTCCAGGTTCGTAGGTCAACGCTCCACCACTGAACCACGCCAGCCGGGCTTCAGCCGCTTTTTTAAAGCCCCTGTGACAAGGCTCCCAGGTCTCCACCCGCCTGTGGCGAAACTGTCCAGGTGAGCCTGAGTCTGACTCCTGTCCCGTCACTCCTGGGTCCTATTCTGTCCCTCCAGACCTTCCTGGGCAAGTTCAACCCCTTTTCAATATATGCCTTCTTGGATGACAGGTTTTTTTTCTTTGTGTCTTCCCTTCAAGAACTAAGCAGCCTCTAGTTTTTACACGCATTCCTCGTGGGCCTTATTCTGCGTGATCTTAGCACTGTCTCATTCCCTGTGTCCCTCCTAGGGGGCGGCCCCAGAAGGGAAGCAGTGGCTCTGGGTGGGGGCCCACGAGTTCCCAGCCCCGTGTGGTGGGGCCTGCTCCCATCCAGATTTCGGATTCAGTTCTTCCTCTCCTGCTCTATTCCAGCGGCACCCCACGGTCCCCAGATCCTGCTTCTGTCTTTAGGATGTGCCTATTGTTCAGACGGAATCAGCTGAAGACCACCAGGGACCACGGTGGTCTGACACGGTCAGATTTACTGCCTGGCCGCAGGGAGGGAGGACACTGTGGAGCATCAGCGGCCAAGAGGGAGGAGGGATGTCTTCCCTGAGATGTGTGGTCCAGCACAGAGACTGTGAGAGCGTGGGGAGCAGTGATTGGCTGCTTTCTGGGGCGGGGTCAGGGGAAGCAGAGGAAGACAGTGCTGGCAGGAGGCGGGGCGGCTGAGCAATTGGACACCCTCAGTACTGGGCGGGGTTAGCGAAGCCATCCTGGGACGCCATTGGGGAGAAAGAGGCTGTCACTCATTTTACAGCCACTGCATGACCTTGGGAGAAACAAGGTCTCCTTTACCTTTGCAGCGCTTTTATCAGGACCCTCTCGGCCTGATTAACTGTAGGACTCATTTTTGCTTTTTTAATCACAGCTGATCTTCACTCCTTCGATCCCAGATGGCTGTTTGGTTTTTCAGTATCTTTGTGGATTCCAGGGGCTTTAGGAGGCAGAATGGCCCTGAGCATCTTCCCCATATTTGTCATGTTTACAACGTGCCTGCCGAGCTGCCCAGCGGTCCACTCAGGCCCCGGTTCCCGCACTGACCTTCCTTTTCCTCCTCCCCCGGCCTTTCTCATTCAGGCCCCTGCCGGACTGGGCCCCACTCTCCAAGCGCCTCCGGACCTCTCCTCCGGGCCCAGACCCATTCACCTGACTGTCTGCCAGAGAGGCCCGGGGGATGTCCAACAGGCCCCTCCGATTCAACACCACCCAGCTCCACCTCTGTGCCCACCACCCACCTTGATCGCTGTCCTGCCCCTGTACCTGCCTCGGCCAGTCATTCCAGCCAAATGACCAGGCATGGTGCTCTCCCAAGACACCTGCCTCGCCCGCATGCCAACTGGTGGCCATCAGGTGTCAGTGCTTCCTCCTGGAAACCTTCCAAACCTGCTCTCCTCCCCCTCTCTCGGGGCCTTGGAGCTCTTGCTTGGATTAGTGCCAAAGCCTCCAAACCTATCGCCCCCGTCCGCTCCCTTCTCCCTCTGGTCCGCCAAATGCCCTGCTGCCCGAGAGAAAAATTTAAAATGCAAATCTGATGCTCTCCCTCCCCACACAACGTCCTTTAATAGCTTCCCATAACCCAGCGTGAAATCTGAAATGTCTCACGCAGCACATGAGGCTCTGCATCTGACGGGGCCTGTTTCCCCAGCCCGTCCTCGGCCACCCCTTCCCTGGTACAGAATGATCCAGCTGCGGAAAACATCTGCCCGACCAGCTGGCCTCCACCCTATCAGACGTCTGGACAGGCTGTGCCCGCTGTCCGGGATGTCAGAAATGTCAAGCGCAGGAATACTAACTGTGACCGCTTACTGAGCGTGTGCCGCAGGCCAGGCCCTCGCCAGCGGGTTTACGCGCGTCATCACCATTCTGTAAAATAGCTACGTCACGATCTCCAGTTCACAGACGAAGAAACTGGGCTTGAGAGAGGTTCAGAGGCTGACGCAAGGTCATGGCGGGTAAGGGACAGCCCGGGCTCGAGGCCAGGTTCCCGGTGAGGCCGACATCTCCTCCTGTGCAGGGGACCAATGCCAGTCATGTTTCCACCCACTGCCACACCCCTTCCCCGGCCCTCCCTGCCCTCTCCGCCGGCAGCTCGTTAATTCCTTCCTCCTGGCCACTGAGTCTTGTACATAGTTGTGTTGTATCGGCCATCTCCTTGCGGTATTAGGCCTGGGGGTGGCACCTACCCAATATCACAGGCCTCCCCACCTAGGCAGCCACGCCCGGTACGGTGGGCACCACCCACAACCCAGGCTGTGGCTGGTTGGACATGAGACAGACGTGGACTATACCAGTGATGGGTAGGCCCATGCGTCTAACCTGAGCGCTCCCGGAGGCTGGGTGGCCTCGGAAGGGCTCCATGCAGATCTCCTTCCCAAGAGCCCGCTGCGGGAAATGCCGCTGACTGGCCCCCCATGGTGTTCACGGCTCCCCTCGGCCAAGGGGCACAACAGGGGAACTAGAGACGTTGTTCCCACCGCACACGGGATTCCGACGGTCATCAACCTTGGCTTGGGAGGCTGTCTCCTGGGCGGGCTAAGCCTCTCAGACCAGCATCCCTCAGGGCTGAATGCTCTCCCTGCCGCCTCCTGCTCCTTCCCCCTTTACCTCCCATAGGCACTACCCCAGGGAATTTCTTGCACATCACACCCTGCCTTAGTGCTGCTTCTTGGAGGTCCTAAACAGACACAGAGGCAGAAACCGCCTTTACAGGCCGGACACGGAGCAAGTGCCAATGAGTGTTTGCGGAGTAAAGGACGAAGCGAGCCCTCTCCCGTTTCTCCCCAGCAGTCTCCATGCCGCCGCCAGATCCATCGTCCTAGAACGTGACTTTGTGCCTGTCGCTTCCTCTCCTCCCCAGGAGCAAAGGAATAGCTGATAAAAGAGAAGATACAGCCTCTTAGTCACGGTGATATTAATGATGTGAGATGCACTCTCTCTAATTGCACTGCGAGTTCTATAAAAAGGAGAAGTTCAGAATGGTGGGATGGCTTTTGAACAGTGAGTCATGGAAATGGGTTTGATGGTGTTTTTATTCATTTCTATTTTTATTGATTGATTGATTTTAGAGGGAGAGGGAAGAGGAGAGAGGGACATCAATTTATTGCTCCACTGATTCGTGCACTCATTGGTTGATGCCTGTACGTGCCCTGCCCGGGGACCACTGGTTGGTGACCGCTGCTGTAACCAACAGAGCTGCCAGCCAGGTGACGGTGTTTTTAGGAGGTACCTGTGTCCCTCCCACCCCAGCGTGACGCCTTCGGGAGCTCGATGTGCTGGGCTTGAGTATCTGCTTCCTCCCCAAGAAGAACTCAGAATCCTTGTCGATCCCCGGAGGCACCAGTTTCCCCCAGAATTCATCTGTAATTCAGAATTCAACAACTTCCCTCGTTGCCCACTTCCTCTGGGTGGCATCAGGGCTGCCCCAGAGCTCACCCCCAAGGGGTAGAGTCACAGTCCCCCAAGTTGTACAATGCACACAGCCCTGCACGGATGCCCCTTCCCCAGACTCTCCAGCGTGCAACCAGCCCCAAGCAGTTCCCATGTGATCCGAGGCAATCCGCCTTCCCTGGCAAATGCCTTGGAAAAGACTGTTCATGCCGTGTTTCTGGCATGCCAGCCCAAGAAAGGGTTATAATAGGCATCGTGTTGAAGCCTTAAATACAGTCTCTGGTTCTGCAAATATCATAATGACAGACTCGCGCCCTCAGTCCTAGGAAATCTTGTGGGCGCCGGAGCTCAGAAACGTCCTAGGCGTGTAAGCCAGCTTTATGCTTCCCTGTGTCTGGGACCCGAGGAGAAAGCAGGGAGGGGAGGGCTCCCCAGCGCCGGTCCACAGCAGCGCCGCGGAGCAGAGAGCAGGTCTGCAGCTGTGCCTCTGCCCAGAGGGGAGCAGAACTTGTCCTTGTGGGCCGCTCGGTGCCTCCGGGCCAGGCCTGAGCGTAGCCTCGGGGTCTCTGAGTAAATTGGTGGCCGAAAGCAGAGGCAGAGGGGCCTGGGCGATGGAGAGGCTCCTGCACAAGCCACCTGCGTTCAGAGTGTGACTGGCGCTGGGACTGGACGCAGTGGGCTCAGACGACGTCCAAGGGTCACCCCACTAGCAACAGGAAACTGAACATCGGCTTCCTGTGGGTACCACCCCCTCCCTCCTTCTCGCTGGAGGGAGTTGCAATGGGCCTGCCTCGCCATTTCCGAGGCCTAACGCAGACTTGTTCTCATGAAACCCCAAAACTTGTTTTAAATCCACACGTACCTTTATTTCCCAGAATACAAATGTGTTTGAGGAATTCAAGTACAGATACAATTTTTTTAGAGCCTTGAATTTTTGATAAGAAAGAAGGAAGGCCTGGTTAAAGGATATCTGTGGTATCTTTGGGGAAATCATACCCAGCTTGCAAAGCCAGCTTCTTCGTGCATCGAGCTCCTTAAGGCCTGGGTAAAGCTGCATTATCCCAAGGACGTCGTGTTGCAATGTTGGAATCCTTGTAGGATGCTTCAGGGTGAGGGGAGGAGCCAGAGGGAGGAGGAGGCCAGGGGATGAGGCCGGGGCTTTGTCTGGGAGGACAGCAAACACCTCAGAGGGCACCCTCTTCTCTGAGTGTCTTGCTGTTTGACCACTGCTATGGGCCGAACCCCACAAACTCATATGTTGAAGCCCAACCCCAATGTGACTGTGTTTGGAGACAGGGCCTATAGGGAGGTAGTTAGGGTTAAAAGAGGTCACATCCTCTGCCCGCTCCTCGGGCTCCTTCCCTGGTCCGGAACCGGCTGGGCTTCTGACGCCACCCAGAGAGGCAGGGACACAGGTGGCAGAGCTGTCCCAGAGCAGCCTGTCTGGTGAGCTCGCCAGCACCTCGCCCGCTTCCCTCTAAGCCAGGGGTCAGGCCCCGGCTGAGCCTGGGGAGTGGGTGGGGGACGCCGAGAGTGACAGATCTCATCCGGTGATGGGCAGACGCAAGGTCCTTGCAGAGCCTGTCCTTGGGCAGGCGCCCTCGTGCATTTCAGAGGTGAAACTACTGAAACCTGGGGCCGCAGCAGGCCGGGCCCACAAGGCGGAGAAAGTTCGTCAGATGTGAAGGTCAGGTTCATCGGCGCCATACGAACAGGAATGCTTAACGTGGGGTCTAAAGAACAAAGTAAACCAACCAACAAACTAGAAACCAACTCACAGACACAGAGAGCGGACAGGTGGCTGCCAGAGGGGAGGGGTGGGGGGCTGGGTGGAAAGGTGACGGGATTAAGAAGTACAAATTGGCAGTCACAGAATAGCCTTAGGGATGAAAGTACAGCGGACGGAATAGAGTCAATGATGCTGTAATAACCACGTGTGGTGCCGGGGGGGTGCTGGAAGTTGGGGGAGCGCTTTGTAAAATACGATGGTGTAACCACTCTGCTGTGCACCTGAAGCCAATGCAAAATAAAACTGAAAGTAAACTGTAATTAAAAAAGAGAGGGAGCGGGATGCATAAAGGACACGGAGTTGCCTAGTGTCGCCAATAGCATAAATTACAGCCACAGAGAAGTCTCCAGGCCCCTCCGTCTCCCCTTTCACCGTGGCAAGCGCTGTGGCCGCCTCTCGGCCTCCTGCCTGCCCTCCAGCCCCGCCCGCTGCGGTCCTTTCTCGGCCTTTGTTTTACAGCCCCGAACAGGGAGGCCCTTTGAAGGCTCGGGGGCCATTCTCCATTCTCAGGGCATCCAGCCACGCCTCTCAGCTGCCCCACTCCAGGTTTCATTCTTCTAGCCATGAGTCACCCTGCCATCTTGTCCCTGTGCTTCCTGCACGAGATAAGGCGAGGAAATGGAAGGGCGGGGGCGGGGGGGGGCAGCTGGCGCTCCTGTGGCACCTGGGGCCTGGGTGGCCTCTGGCCTAAGCCTCCGAGGGGGATGGGGAAGGCAGGAAGGGGCCAGGCCTGCTGCCCCGGACAGGGGCAAGAAGCATGCCGATGTGGGGGTGGGAGGTCCCAGCGGGCCGCACAGTCCCCTGGGTAGGGGACCTGGGGTGGTGTCATTAACAGGGCGAGGGCTTTGGGCTTCCGCAGGTCTGGGGGTGAAGTCCAGACCCATCGCTTCTAGCATCCTGGGCATGTCTCCCGCCTCCGGGAGCCTCGGCTTCCCCATCTGCTCAACCGGGATCCCAGTCCTTCGTGGGACTGGCATGAAGGCCAGAGGCCTGGACCTCAGGAGGCACCGAGACCAGGCCTGGCCCCAAACAGCAGCTGGGCACTCGCTGGGTTTCCTCTCTCCCTCTCACATCTCCCCTCTCTTCCTCCTCCTCATCCTCACATGAGAGCCGTAGCCCCCAGGCCAGGATGCTGTCCTCGGAAAGTTCCACACGGGCCCACCCATTGCACAAGGGCAGGCTCCCCTCACACACGAAGGGAACGTTCCTTGCTTGGCACGAGGAAGGACGAGGTGACCCGGGGACACACGAACCCATGCCCGGCCCCAGGGGGACCCAGGCACCCTCATGGTTTCATCTCAATGCTGCGCGTGGCAAGGACTTATTAGGAAGCGCTCACATCTGCCTCATTGCCGGAACCTGAACTCCCTGTAACAGCAGCTACCATCACTCAGCTCCGTCATTAGCATCCGTATCTGTGATGTCTGGGGCCTTCTTGCAGACATCATCTATTTACTTCGGTCTGGGAAGCCCAAGACCGAGAGGGGCCGCGGGAGAGCTCCGTGCGGTCCCAAGGGACACGGAGAAGCCCTTGTCCACACAGAGCCAGCCCCGCAGGCGTAGGAAGGACAGGTGACATTGGAGCAAGAGGACTTGTAGGTGGAATGCAAGGAAGTGCTATTTGGTTTCCAGCAAGTAATGACCTCCCAGAGCTCATTATCCAGGAGGGAGCGGAGTGTGGGCGGGACAAGCAGGTCAGGGAAAGGTTCAGGTCGATTCACGGCTGGCCAGTCGCTGGGTGGGGTGTCCCGTGACCCTGTGCACTTGCCACCAGGAAGGGCGCTCAGCGTTTTGCAGGGACTAAGGGAGGGGGACTCGGTACCTGTGGGCCTTGGGGTCTGGCCCAGGCAGCGATGCACATGCCCGGGGACTGGCTAGCTTTCCCAGCTTCGTGATTTTTCATTATTGTTCACCTGAATCGGGGGGAGGGGAGGCAGTGACTCTGGAGAAGGGGGTTCTCAGCGGTGGGGTAAGACTCTCCCAGGCAGCAACCTGAACAGCGATTTTTTTTTTCTGCCTAAAATTCCACAGGCCTCCACGCTGTTATGACTGCAGCCATTTCCCCAGAGCAGGGAGCGTTTGCAAGGGAGGGAGTCGCTGGACCGCGTCTCTCGCTGCAGCTCCTGCTCTGACCATTTGGTGCAATAGCAATTAGACGCCGAAATAGAAACAGTGACGGTGCTGGAAACGCACTCGCTGAGCTACGCATCTCTCGGGCAAAGGCGTGTCTGTGCCTGAGGACTGGACGCTTCGTTATTGATGCGATACATTTCCAAGCCCCAACGCTGAGCCATGTGCTTGGGATTCAAGGATGAATAAGACAAATGAGCTGCCTCCTGAGAGGTTAGCCCGCGGGGAAAACAGGCAGACAGCTCCAACACTGGGGGTGCTTTGGGAGCAGGGAGGACAAGGGGTCCCTCTCCATCTGCAGGAGCCAGGATGTGGGGGACGGGCCGGGGAGCTCTCTGGTGGAGGTGAGAAGGGAAAGAGAGGGATTCACAGGGGCAGGAGGGAGTGGGGCCTTCGGAGAAATGCCAGAACTCTCCATGGGTGGAGCTCAGGCTGCCTGAGACAAAGGGATAGCAGGTGAGTGGGAAGAAGACGAGCCAGCAAGAGCGCCACGAGGCTGCCTGTTTAGATTCCCACACGGGGTCTGAGAGCTCTGGCTCCACGGGAATTTTAAATACAATGCAGTTCTATGAGGAACGATGAAAACAGTGAAAAGCACCGCTGACCTCAGGAACCTGTGACACTTCAGAGGTATCTGTCGGCATGTTAACATTCATCTCGACATAAACAACACACCAGCCTCTATCTGCTACTGACACGCATTACGGATCCACTCCTCAGCCTAGTTCAAGTCTAAGTGCTTGAATATAAAATAAGTGAATGTCTTTATAATTTCATACCGTATATCATCACTAATTCTCACCTTACATTCAGGTTCATGAGATTTTACTTTAATAGTCAATTATGGATTTGATTTTTTTCCCGGGGAGCTGGCAGAACTCCTGATCTTAACAGGATGTGTGCATCTTGGATGTCTCAGGAGTCGGCAATAATTCAATTATGTATTCATCTGTTCACTCTATAAACAAATATTGAGCGGCTACTCGGTGTCAGGTCCCCACTTAGCCCAGGGGAGTGGGGAGGAGAGGCCATAAAGAACCATTGGTGACAGATTCTCTCCTGGGGTCTAGAAGCAGACACGGCTACAGAGAAATATAATGCAGCGTGGAAAGTTAACACGTCTCACACTTCACTGAAAGGGCTCATACGAGGGCTGAGCAGGTACCAACTTCGGTGGAACTTCAGCAAAAGGAACAGCCATTGGACACTTCAGTTGCTTTCTCTGGGTGCAGAGAGCAGGTCACACAGGAG
This sequence comes from Plecotus auritus, assembly GCF_963455305.1. Classification (NCBI taxonomy): domain Eukaryota; kingdom Metazoa; phylum Chordata; class Mammalia; order Chiroptera; family Vespertilionidae; genus Plecotus; species Plecotus auritus. Next base: position 35,605,752 of record NC_137778.1, read on the forward strand.
GGCGGATCTCTGTTCTCAAATCCCTTGAGTATTCCCTCAATGTAAGCCTCATATGCATCCATTAACTAGAGCAGGGAGGGAGGGGTGATAAGAACTTTTCTGGGTCTGATGAAGTCTACCCTTTCAAATGCCTCTAGGGAGAAATTGGGCCAAACTGCTTTCCGTCAAGGAACCTCTCTGAACCTAGGAGTCCTAGACCCTGACATGTTTATAAGGTTTCTTTCTGATTACTGAGGATTCTGAATGATATTGGTTGGTAGGAAAGGGCGCAAAGACCCCAGGAGAAACACTCTGAATTCCGTGCTAGGCCCAGATGGGAGTGCTGATTCTGGCACCGCAAGCAACCAAGGACAGAGCCTCTCTCTGGACCCACCCCACCAGCACAAAGGACCTGCTTTGGGTGAGCATGTGAGTATGACCCTAGAAACCAAGCATAGAGCATCCTTAACTAAACAAAACTCAGGCGAGACTGGGATGTGAACACTTAACAGCTGAGTTCCTATTCACACGTCAAGCTGCTGACGCATTCCATGCCAATTGTAGTCTTAGCAGACATTGCTGGTTATTGTAGCAGAGTTTCCACCCCATTTCCCATCCAGATCCCTTTATTACTCTTGAGCACACCTGTTTCTGTGTCCTTCTGCCAGGAAAATCATCAGGGAAAGTGGACTGCTCTGTATATTCTGCTTCTAAATTCATCTTAGGATGAACCACTTCATTGGTCTACTTCACTCTTAGGACTAGGTCACAGCAGAGTACTTCTGTGGGAGTGAAAACAAGCTCATCGGAACAGCAAGCAAGGAGTGGAGAGCAGCACGCGATGAGGTGTTTTTTGGGGAGCCACGCTTACCTGAGTATTCTGCCCATGGGTTGAGGAGTCAGTAGACTTTCTCTGGGCATGTACAACATGACTACCTCTAGACTGGTGCTGTACTAACCTGGGCTGCTGTTCTCCATCGATGGTGTCTGGGATCTTTCTTCACCTTGGAAATACCCTTTACTTGTCTCCTATGTTGAAACTTTTGTGCTGTATTTCCATGTCTTGGGAAAGGTTGCATGGGAAATACATTTTTTGGGACTTTGCACATCTGAAAATGTTTTTATTCTACCTTTGCACTTGTTTGATAATTTGGCTGGGTATAGAACTCTAGGTTGGAGATCATTTCCATTCAGAATTTTGAATACATTGCCCCATTTCCTTTTTGTTTCCAGGGATGCTATTGAAGAAGTATAAAGCCATTCTAATTTTTGAATCTTTGTATGTAACTTTTTCTTTCTCTGGAAATCTTGTAGACTATTTCCCCCATTCTTCGAAAAATTTCAGTGAGGTGCCTTAATGTGGATCTATTTTTATTCATGATGTTGGGTAGTTGATGTGTTCTTTAAAGCTGGCAACTTTTGTCTTTTATTTCTGGGAAATTTGGGGGACAAATTTCATTTGTGATTCTCTTTTATTTTTCTCTCTGGAACTTCTATTATTTAGATATTCAAATTCTTAGACTAGTTTTCTAATTTTTCTTTCTTGTCTCTCCAATTCCTCTCTCTCTTTGATGTTTTGCTGTACTTTCCCGGAAATTTACTATTGGGTTTTTCATTTCTGCTATTTCTAATTTGCAAGAAGAATACTATTTTGGCCTCTGAATGTTCCTTTTTTGTTTCACTCTCTCCCCCTCCCCCTGATATAGTATATTTTCTTATCTCCAATAAAATACCCATACACTTTCATTCTCTCTTTGCATGTTCTCAGTTCCCCCACACTACTATTATTTTTGTTTGTTTATTTGTTTGGTGTTAATTATCCACATTATCAGCTCTTCTCAGATGCTTGGCAGTACTGGGATATCTGGTCATGATTAAGAGTGTGGGACAATTAATCTGATTGGAAATTCTTAAGCTGATTCAAAACTCTGGGCAAGTGGGTGGAGCTGTGGACTTTGTGCTGCAATGTAGGATTTTTGGAGAACCTCCTATGTCAGTTTTCCCAGTTTTCCTATGTCTCTCTTGACCTACACAGATTCACTAAGAACTCCAAGTGCTTAAAAGAGTGCCTGACACATAGCAAGTGCTCCATACATGTTGGCTATCATTATCATCATCATTTTAGAAAATGTGTACACAGAGAAGAAAACATACACACATCTCAACTAATCAGAAGCACATACCATTGCTAGGATCTTCATAAAGATTTACAAAGGTGCACTCCTTCTTAGAGAATTGGGCACAAACTTTAAATGGTGGCTTTGATGCTTGATGGTGGGAGGGTGGATGATGGAGAAAATGAATGGAAGGAAGATGCTTGGGGCCCACAGACAAGAGGGTGGGAAGATAGTTGACTGAGAGGGAGGAAGTAGCTAGAAGAGATGAAGTGGTTGGTGGCTTCCAGAGAATGCTAGCAGTTTCCTCGTTAAACTGGTGTCTAAACACGTTCCAGCTCTCCAGTTCTGGTGGAATGGGTTTTGTTTGGCACACTTGGGGGCAGGTGTGTTAACCAGCTCCATGACTCCTCCGGTGGTCGTCCATTTTACGAGCAATGGCACCAAAGAACCAGCTCTGCCAGGGGAGAGAGGAATATTCCATTAATCTGGCTCTGGGTTATTAAGCCACTCTTTCTTCCTGTCACAAACAGATTGTGAAAAACACTGTGTTCTCTCCCATCCTCCATCTCTGCCTCCTCTTCCTTTTCCACAGTCTGGGGAGGATGGAGAGACTAGCGACGTCTCACTGTTCCCCACCCGGGTGGGTGCTGGCCTCTCTGGCCCTTGGTAATGGGAAGGGTGCCCTTTGCCTCCTTCCCACAGCTGCTGGTCCCCAGTCACCTGGGAGTCCCCTCCAGAAACCTGGCTTGCAGCGCTGGGCTGCTGGACAGAATGGCCGATCCCTCCCGGGAGCTGGTGTAGCCTTTGGCAGGGGTTCAACTCCAAGAGTCATTGATTTCAACTGCTCAGCATCTTGTCTCAGCTCTTCTGGTGTGTCTGCCTCTCTCAATTTGATTCTAATAACTTTATTGGCACAAGGAGGTGGAGAAAGCATTGCCAGAGTCAATAATCAAGTCTCTGCCACCGGGATGATTCGATTTCCTTTTGCTTGGCTGTTGTTTCATCGAGATAAGCACTGTAGGGGTTCACGGTGTGCTTTATCTTGGGGTTATTCTCGGATGAGATAGTTCATATTAGGAGGCCTGAGTCAGATCATCTCTCCCAGTTCTGCAGCCTCCTTATTTTCTATTTCTTGATTTATTCTTGTTTGTTTCCATGTCTTTTCCACACAATGTTTTTAATGATGAGAAAACCAGGCAAGCAAATATTTACTGAGCACCACTATGTCCTACACCAGTGGTTCTCAACCTTTTCATTGCCGCGACCCTTTAATACAGTTCCTCATGTTGTGGTGACCCCCAACCATAAAATTATTTTCGTTGCTACTTCATAACTGTAATTTTGCTACTGTTATGAATTGTAATGTAAATATCTGTGTTTTCCGATGGTCTTAGGCGACCCTGCTAGCGGTTCTCAACCTGTGGGTCGCGAATAAATTACAGTTATGAAGTAGCAACAAAAATAATTTTATGGTTGGGGGTCACCACAGCATGAGGAACTGTATTAAAGGGTCGCGGCATTAAAAAGGTTGAGAACCACTGTCCTAAACAGTGTGATGGGGTATCGAAAAACATATACTGCTTTTTATCTAGAGCAGGAAAAAACCGGAGCAGGCTATTCAGAAGTGACAAGTGTGGTTACCCACCCATCCAAGGCGACAAGTGACATAATCCCTGTGAGTTAGAAAGGAAAGGTAGCCGAATGGCTAGGTGTGCATCCCCAGCTTTCCCCCTTCTCCGTGTGGCTTGGGGCAGACTTCCTTGTGCCTCAGTTTCCTCACCTATGAAAAGGGAAGAAGAACAGTAGCACCTAGCTCTTGCAGAGAGAATCAGATGAAACTGAACATCAAGTTCGCAGAAAAAGCCCTGGCACTGGGTAAGCACTTCACAAATGTTAGCTGTCACCATTACTGTGACTTACAGAGACCTTCACGATTTTCTTGTCTAAGCAGATACAGAAAGCCCAAGAGACAGACTTGTCTGAAGTCATAGTTTGCGTCTTTAATTTCAGATAAGGATGCTAATTACCCGAGCACTGTGCTGCCCCCTTGGTCAACGGCGTGAGTTTTGATTCCGGAAACTCAAGCAAAATGTTGGAAAGGGATTTCTCTTCCACCCACCATGCCATGAATAACCCCTCGCCGAGCATACTGGGAATTTCATCGGCTCCCAGGCACTTGATTTCTTGGCGTGGAGTTGTATAGGCATCACCGGCATCCAGCTGAATGATGGGACGCTGGATACAGAGGGTGTCGGGATGGTGCAGTGGTTAAGAGCCCACAGTCTGGAGCCAGTCAGACGTGGTTCAAATCCTGGTCCTTCCCTTTTGACGTGCTGTGTGACCTGGGGCCCTCTCCGGGCCTCAGCTCCTCACCAGCAACAGTGGGGTAATGATACTAGCCCTTAATGCATCATCACGAGGACGCAGCGAAAGCGTGTACAGAGAGCTCAGCCTGGTGCCCAGCACGGAGTAACACTCACTACATGGAAAGCGATATGATTTTTATACTGTTTTTAGGGATCTCTTTCTCCCATAACCTCACTTTTTCCTCAAGACGTGCTTCTCAGAGAGAAGGGAGAGGGTCTTTTATTCCTACTGCCATCTGAAGGGACGTTAACTAGCAAGTGGCAGTGGCCGACCGAGCTCACGTGGCCGTGGTGACTTTCCAGCCAGTGCCCTATCTCCTACAGTCACTAAATGAATCCGATAACATCCTCATAATTTGGGGGGTGGGGGGGAGATAAAGAACTAGAACCCTGAATAGGGGCATCATAAAGTGAAAGTCACAGCCATGCTTTTGCTATTGTGACACATGACATCAAAACACACCCAAACGAAGCAGATGTGGAAGAGAGGAGGCTCCATACAACCCCAAAAGGACCAAAAAAAAAAAAAAAAAAAAAAAAAAAAAACAAGAAAGAAAAGAAACAAAGAGCTTGCAGCTACCTACAGAGACAGACAACCGACCCAATAATCAGAGCTCCCTTGGAAATGCAAGCCAGGAGGAGAGCCAGCGGATCCACCCGCCAGCCTATGCCAGGCCCGGGCACAAGCAGGCCCGGAGGGAGACAGCAGAGGGCCACGGGGTGGCCTGCGGCGCCTGCGCAGTGCAGTGAAAATGACTGGGAAGATGAACCCAGCTGTTAGGATGATAACCTCTGTGTCCGTGTAACCTTACGCCAGGGAAAACGGCCATTAAGTCTGGAAGCAATCGGTGAGGAGCGAAAGGATGCCTGTTTTCGCCAGATCTTTCCTCTCCCTCCCTCGCGAGACGCCATGAAGGAAGCCCAGTGTACACCTGCCGAGGGGATGAGCCATTTGTGTCAGAAACTGCTGGTGTGAGGGGACACTGGGGCCACTCTCTGCGCCCTGCCCCTTGTGCCTGCGTGGTCTGGCTGGTCTGCGTGTCCCCAGGACCTCCCAGAGGCCAGCCACTCGGTGATGGTGGGACCAAAGCCGCAGGGGGCGTGGGGCCAGCCCACCTCCGAGGACAGGCTGCAGCCCCAGGGGACCCTGCCCGCTCAGCAGCAGCACAGGGCTCTGGCGTATCTGAGACCCTCCCTTTCTGCCTCACTGGTAACGACTTCGGGTGTCTCTTTATTGGTCTGTGGGTATAGTCATGATGCTCTGTGCCACCCAACAAAATCTCCTAGTTCCACACGCAGGTCAGCTGTCTGCTGGGACTGGGAGAGTCCTGACCGCCACCGACCACACGCCCTGTGCAGACAGCAGCCAGGTCGGTGGGGCCCGGACCCTGGGCCTCCCCCCGGCTGCCACCCCAGTGACTGCTGATGGCTCCCTGGGGCAACGCAAGAGGACATTCTGCTGTTCGGTGGAGGTTTGGGGGGGGGGGGGCGGTGCTGCTAAGGCAGTTAGGCGTGGGAAAGAAGGAATAGTATGAAAATGTGAGAAACAGGAGAGGGAGGTGGGCCGCACACTGAGGGCAAGGGAGGGTGGAAAGGAGTATGGGATGAAGAGAGAGGGACCTGGAGTTGGCATTCCTGCCTGAAGGGCACGGGGACTTGGAGTGCACCCACAGAGGGGACCAAGCAAAGACTGGAGGGTGCCCACGCGAGCATAATGGGAGTCCCAGGGGTGGGCATTGGTCTGGGATGAGCAGGGGAGGGAGCTTCTAGAAGGCCCTTCCATCCTCCCTCTGTCCCTGGTCTCCCAGCCACGTGGCGTGTCCTGGCTCCACCCACCGGGAGTAGTGCTTGGCAGCGGGCACGGGGTGTTTCGGTTGGAGCCCCTTTTCAAACGCGCTGCTGAAAAAGGCTGCGGGGCTCAACCCACGAGTTTGAGAACAACATTTGCTGAAGGAGAAGGAACCCTCCGCTCCTTGAAACCTCAAGACATTCTTTGAGGCACGTCCTCACGGGGGCTCTATTGTGAATTCAGTCAATTCAACTGGGAAGTAAGAGCCAGCGTGCTCTTTGGATTTATGGGCAATTACGTTTTTATCCCAACATTTGTAAAGTGCTGTGTAACTCACAACCATCTTACCCACGATCCACTTGGCTCCTGAGAGAATTCTACTAGTTCCATTTTATGGAGGCAAAAGTGAGATCTTAAAAAAGATTCAAAGAAGCCACACGGCTAACGAATGCCCATCAGACGTCCTGACTTTGCTGTTTTGTTTTGCTTCTTCCCTCACACAACAATTCCTTTGCCACTGACCCGACCAAGTAAGTCACCAGGCTATACCCTGGGGCCTCAATGAGCGGCAGGATACCGTGAATCTCCTAAAACCGTCCGCAGAATTTGCGTGAGAGCGCAGCTGGGCTCTTTCTCCGGGGAGCCGGCCCGCAGTTTGAGCAGATTCAGGAGTGTCCTTGATGCCCCAAGCGTTAAACACACCTTATAAAAGGCGAGCTCTTCTGCGCAACACGCCTTTTGCAGCCAGTACCTACCCTCTACACACAGCAGTGCACCACAAAGCAAAATTCCTTGTCAGCACAACGCAACACCCTCCAGACCAGGGGTCCTCAAACTTTTTAAACAGGCGGCCAGTTCACTGACCCTCAGACCGTTGGAGGGCCGGACTATAGTTTAAAAAAACAACTATGAACAAATTCCTATGCGCACTGCGGGCCCGGGACGAGTCGGCTGCTAAGCAGGACAGGCAGCGGCACCCGGCGGGCCGGATAAATGTCCTCGGCGGGCCGCATGTGGCCCGCGGGCCATAGTTTGAGGACCCCTGCTCCAGACGAAGCTTTTTATGATCCTTGCAATCGTCGGGCATTCGGCTACGAAAAACACTCAGGTCCATTCGCAAACAGTGCCAAACGGAGCCCCTTTAGAATGGAGCAGGAGAGGTCATGCCTGAGGAAAACGCCTCGCCTGTCCTATGCCTCAACCCTCGCAATGTTAGAGACAGAGCAGAACAACCTTTGGTTTGGGCCTACGCAAACTGTGCCCCAAAACCCTGTTGACAAAGATAACAAATAGATGGTGATGGAAGGAGACCTGACTTGGGGCAGTGAACACACAATATACAGATAGACGGGTGATAGACTCGCACACCTGAAACCTATATACTTTTACTAACCAATGGCAGCCCAATAAATTTTAAAAATTGGGGAAAACGTAACAAAAAGTCATTATTATGCCCATGGTTTTTGCACGGCTGCGTGGATGTCCTACTTATTAAATTCCTCAAAGCCAGTATTGTTTGGGTCGCGAAAGGCGCATGAGCAAGGTAACCTGGAAGTCTGTCTCTCTTCGAGGCAGGTAGGGCCTATTGACGTAGACTCGGCACCCACTCAAAACCTCGTTCCTCCTTTCCCAGCCTCCCCGCACTGGACGTGGGATGGAAGCAGAACCCCGCTTTCCTGAGAGGAGGGACAAAAGAGGCAGGACCACCCTTGCCCTTTTGCTGTCTGGAGGGTGACTGTGTTGGCTGTCCCTGCATCTTAGTCTTCTGTGCCCAGAGGAGAAAGGCCAAGAAATCGCAGAGAAGTTGGCCCTGATGCTGTTGAGTTGCCAAACCATCGCCAGCACCATCTACCTCCTGACTGCTTGTTATGAGAGAGAAACAAACCTTCTTTGTTCAGGCCACCGAGCTTCTCTTCCTCGCTCTTAAATGCTTGTCTAATATTTGCTCTCTACTGGCTGCAGAAACCGCTTAAGGTCATTGCCCAAACCAGGAAGGACGGGCCTGAATTCTATCAAATATGACAGATGTGCCCATTCATTTACCTCTGTGTTTAGTTTTGTAACATGAAATGTCACCACGTTAAAGAAGGTTGCTTCAGTGAATACATAAAATCCAGAAACAAGGAAACCCACAGACAGATGCAGTCTGAGCCTCCCATTCAACCTACTTTTTACGTTTTGTTTTAGCCGCACGGTGTGGAGAGAATCCTAGTCACACCAATGAGTGGTTGCAAACATGTGAGTGTGTTCACCCTACGATTTCAGGCCATGATATATAAGAGGGATGGAAAGACAACCCCCTCAGAGAGGAGTCAGTGACAGCACGTCAGACCCGCTGTCACTCCTTCACTGGCGAGCGTCCCGTCTGGAGGAAGGGGGTCAGGGAACAGTTGTTTCAACCAAGTGAGTCTTTGTTTTCAAAGACAGATGCAGCGAAGTGAGTCAGAGTTCAGGTTCGGACCAGCGATCTAGCATGCACCCAAAGGCTCTCCCTTGCCAAGGAGCTTAGCCTTTAAGAGGAAGAGAAAAGCATTCAGATCCTACAACAGGGGCTGAAACGATGCCGAAGGTGACACAACTATTGTCCAAGTGTTACAGAAAAACAAATGATTGTACCATGTTCACACGTGGTGCTGAACAGAAGTACCTCTTACCTGGCATTTCATCCCAGAAGGCCCACGCAAGCCGCAGCTGATACTCGTGTGCACCATCGTATGGGAACAGAGACGGGAAGACCTGCATAAAAAATGACAATAATATAGTGAGGACCAGCACAGAGCTGCAACGCTCTGCATCCGTGAACATGGGAAAATATTTATGGCAGGAACTCCATACACAGAAGCCCGTAAAAATGAAAGAACAATGTAATAACGTTGTTGATTGTTTCTAGTATATGCATGTTTGGCGTGTGAAACATGTAACTGTAATTTTTTAAAATGATAAAACAAAATTCTAAATGAATTTGAACCAAGTACTTGTAGGTTTCTAAAGCATTTCTGCATAACTATAGGGGTCCACTGGTCAGAGTTTAAAAATTACATAAATCATCATCAACCTCTGCACATGGTTGGGCACAGGTATGAGGGCTGGAGCTATGGCAGTCATATTGTGGCCATGAGGAAAAATGGCCAACACGGTGAGGAGGGCTGAGCAGAAAATACAGAAAAGGCCGAGGTCCTTGATGAGATCGATGAAATATTGAATTAACCAACCAAGGAACTGCCCTCCTTGCAACCTCCATGTTATGGAGATAGCAAATGCCCTCCTGGCTTAAATCACGTTGATCGAGTTGACATTTGGTTAGTTGCTCATTATGCATCTACCACTGCACTGGGCTCTAGGAAGTCTCAGAGTTTTGGTTGAAGAGGCTCCTCCCACCGGAAGAAGGGAGAGAGGAGCTCTCGAACCAACTTTTCACAGTGCTGAGGAATCATGGGAAATTCTCAGTCTCCACTTTTGTATAAACAAAAGGACTGGCTCTCTAAGCGCACTTCAACCTCTAGAGTGCTCTGATTGTGTATAAGTAATTATTCATGAAGGCGGCCTCTGTCCTGCTTCAATGTCACTGTCAGTGTCACTGACAGCAGCATGTAATGACCCCTGTTTCCCCAGCAGCTTCAGCGGTCATCACGTTAATTTGATGTGATGGGAGAACCAGAATGTTGCCTGGGAATTATCTTTTAATGAGAAGCAGAGCTACAAGCTTCCGAAGCAAGGACAGATGCTAGGAGCTTGGAAAAGAAAGGGAAGAGGCAACATAAGTAGAAATAAGAATTTAGAACTTGAAGCTAACATTAATAAGCGATTCATAAACATGGGACTTTTGTCCTTCTAAGATTCTGTCACTGGTCCGATGCCCTTTCAAAAACAAATGGGGTCCCTGTTTCTGAAGTTAGATGCTCTTCAGACAACCTCAGGTGCTTACCCTGAGCGACTGTGTGTAGACACAGTCCTGCATGCGCTCAATAAATCTTTAATGAGCATCTGTTATGTTCCAAGCACGGTTGCAGGTCCTTGGGACATAAACACAAAATACTGGGTCCTTTCCTTAGGATGCTATGTCTACTGGGAAAGACTGAGACTTTGAGTAAAAGTTGAAATTCATTGAGACACGTTGTCAGGACTGAGGACCTAACGTGGGGGAGATACTGAGGAACAGAGGAGATGGGGGTCAGTCCTGCCTGAGGCAGGTGTCGGGCCGGGAGGGAGTGGGTGGTGGAGGAATGGGAAGTTGCCGTGGGCAAAGGAAAGGCAACTTGGAGAGGTAGGACCAGTGCCCAGTAAGCACTCTAGGCCCCTCTCAGATCTTGGACTGAAGGATGAGGGGGTGGAGAGAAAAGGGCAGGCTGGGCCAAGGCTCTCCCTCTGGATGGACGGGTTATTGTCCTGCACAAACCACCTAAAGTGGAAGTCATTTACATCTCAGTCAACTCCAGGGTGAGGCGAGGCACTTGCCCTGGGGAGCTACCGAAAAGCTCAGTCATCAAGATAGAGAATATTTTAATGAATGCTAGAGCCATTTCACAGCTGAAGGCCAAAGGAAAAAAATCAGGGGAAATCCTGGTCCTGTCCATATTTAAAAGCTGTAGTTTGTTCTTCAAGGAGTTTTTGCATTAATTTTTTTTAAATATTGCATCATAATGTCATGTATTTTACGGATTCTGGTGTTTGTTGACATGCTGTTAAATTCTGTGCCTCAGGTAAGCTCATCACTCGCCTAACCCTGGTCCCAGCTCTGAAGTATCTGGAGGGTGTTTTACCGAACTCTGAAGGGAAGACTTTTCCCGTTTTCTTGTTCAGAATAATGTTTGTTGTGGGTTTGCATATATCCGCTGTAAATTAAGGGCTTTCCTTTTATCCCTGGCTTGCTAAAATATTTATTAGGAGTGGTCACTGAAGTTTAACAAGTGCTTTTTAAGCATTAAAATGATCGTATAGTGTTTCTCCTTTAATCTAAGTAGTAGTGAATTACAATGCATAGCAGCAAGTAAAAATTTTCCCAATTTTTTTATCATGAATAAATAATAAGCATATCTATAGATCAATTATTTTCTGTCATTTGGATTATATCCTGAGGTCAGAAACCTTAACATTCTCATAAATGGAATCAGTGGGTTGCCATATTAAGCTTTTTCATTTTCAACTTTTCCCAGTGAGACACGATTTTTTGACAAAGCAACTTAAATAGCAGTCTTTCTTCACTGGTGGTTTGGGGGAGTCTGACACATTTTCACTTCCTGGTGCCTCTCATTGTTTCTCTCGAAGTTTGTGCGTGAGAGACAGGCTGGCGGGACTGACAGCACAAAAACCATTAAACCTGATGGAAATTTTCAGTACATTTGATGGGAAATAACAGAAAGTCCCCACATATGGCAGGATTATGTCAAGGGGATTTCCTGCTATAGAATCCCCTGGCAGCTCGAGTGCTGCCGAAAAATAAAGTCAGAGCGCGCGTCTGAGGACGGGTAACCAGCTCTCTTATGCCTTCTGTCAGATCCTGGCTGGGGCTGTGGAGTGAAGGTTGTTTCATGACTGACTCGCCAAGGGCGGTTCAATCTCCTCTCTTTCTTTTCTAGGAGAATCTGCAGACTGTTGATTAATTAGGCAAGTCGACGTGAAGTCCTGTGGTGGAATGGAACGGCTGTATGTGGTGAAGCTGAGGCAGTTAATGTGACTGCCCAGGAGGAGTGTGGCCAGTGGTACGGAGTGGACAAGGACTACAGGGTAAGCACCGTGACAGCAGGGGCCTCATCTGTCTTCATGGCTGCATCTGTAGCACTTGGTATAAAGCCCAACACACAGGAATACTCAGTAAATGTCTGGTGATGAATAAAGGAATGAACCCTGAATCCCACCATCGAGGACTGAGCCAAGGAGAGGAATATGAGAAGTGATCGGAAAGTCCAGTGATACGGTGTCGTGAATGCCAAAGAAAGAATGGTTTAAGTGGAGGGGGTAGACAACATTGTGTTAAATGCTGCTGAGAAGTCGTAGCAGTGACAAAGGAGTTCACTGGAAGTAAAAAAGAAAAAGGTCACCGCAATGACCGAAGAAGCAAGGCTTGATGTTGTTGTTTGTCTGGTGCACAATAGGAAGTTCAGAGGAAGGTAGTCTAAGACAGGGGCAGTGGCTCAACAATGCCATCAGAGGCCCAGCTCCTTTTTCTCTTCCCGCCTTTGGCGGTGTGTTGGTTTTCTTCTGTTACAAGATGCCTGCTGCATCCCCAGGTATTGTGTCCACATCCACAGCAGACGGCAGGAATCGACGAAACAGTAAGGAGCAGGCCGGCCGTATGTGTCTGCTTTTTTCTCAGGAACACCCAAACTATCCCAGAACACGCTTTCACTTCCCTCTCTTTGATGAGATCTAGGTCATATGGTCACCTTTAGATCAACTTCTGAACACAAGTCTTATGATCCCATCACTGTTTTAATCTAACAGATCATTCTCTGTGGCTGAGGAAGGGCCTGACCCTGAGACAAGGGGTCTCCAATGGTGACTGGGAAAAAAAAATTCTATTGGAGGGACAAGGCACAATGTGTGTTGGGTAGACAATGAATGGTGTCTGATACAGAAGTTACTTTTGGGGAGGAGGTGGGGAAGGGCTGGCTCTTTATTTTAAAAAGACTCTTGTCACCCTAGCTGGTTTGGCTCAGTGGATAGAGCATCGGCCTGCAGACTGAGGGGTCCCAGGTTCGATTCCAACCAAGCGCACATGCCTGGGTTGCTGGCTCGATCCCCAGTGGGGGGTGTGCAGGAGGCAACCGATCAATGATTCTCTCTCATCATTGATGTTTCTGTCTATCCCTCTCCCTTCCTCTCTGAAATCAATAAGAATATTTTTTTAAAAAGACTCTTGTCAATTTTCAGTATCAAAACAGTTGTACTGTTGGTTTATCTTCCTTCCCATCAGCCCCCAAAGAGACCACACCAAAGTATATTTTAAGCCAAAAAGCTGCAGGGTGCTCACCTAACAGACCTCACAGAAACCTTACCAATGAGGGGGTATTTGTCAGGAAAAGAAACTTTTAAAGATCAGCACACTGTCAGCCCAGACTGCAGCAAGATCTCACAGCCAGATGGGGTGGCCAGTGCACCCCAACGCCAGAGAAGCAAAGTTTCAAAGTAATATATAAATTTAAGGCCAGTTTTGTACATAAACTATTCAAGATTTCTCCAGCACGAACGGATACAAAGCACAATGAGACGGCACTTTTAGAGGCAGCAGCTCCGGACCAGAAAGGAGGATGAGATGGGTTTCATGTGGCTACATCAGTGGCCAAAACATAATTTTCTTTTCTCAGAAGTGACAGGACCAGCTGAGTAATGTGTGGGGGCTAGTGGAAAGTGAGAATTTAGAATCCCCTGTTCACAGCGTATTGAGAATTTCAAGACGGCAACGGGGAAGCATGGAGACAAGCGTGGGGCTCTCTGAATGCGGGCCCCGTACCACTGCGCTCGTCCCGTGCCCACAAAGTCAGCCCGGGACCCAAAGCCGTCCACTGAGCTGGAGAGTGGGAGTTCATTGGTCAATTCAGGGGAAGTGGGGAGAAGGGAGGAGAGGAGAAGGCAGTAGGTTGAGGAGAGGATGAGAGGTGAAGAATTGGAGATGGCAGCGACAGACTGGGAGAAAACAGACTGCTGATGCCATGGGAAGAGCTGGCTACGTCGGGATGGAGAGAACAGAGTGGGAGCGGGTACAAGTACCCAGCGAACTGCTGCCCAGGCATCTTCTCCCTCTCTCTCTCTCTCTCTCTCTCTCTCTCTCTCTCTCTCTCTCTCTCTCTCGCCAGCTTGCCTGGGGGTGACTTTCACGTAGGGCAGGTGGGAGAGGGGCTGGGGCATAGCATTCCACTCACCCCTCATCAAAGCACATGCCACCAACCCAGGAGATGGTGGAGCAAAGGAGAGAGAGCTCTGGGTTATAAAAGCGAGGTTCCGATCCCAGTTCTGCTGGGGACTAGCAAACACTGCATCTCTGTCCCTGAGCTCACCTGTCCACGGAGGCCAGCACAACTTCCGTCACAATTTATGGGGGTGATGCACTACAAGGGGAAGGCATGGTCCTTGTCCTTCGAGCAGAACCCCTCCTGTCCATCCCTCCACCACTACTGACCCCAACCCCTCAATACTGATTGTAAGAGGGGTGTCCATTTGAAAAGATTCTGTTCATTACATAATGACCCTGTCAATACAAGTGGTAGGTGGGATGGTGCAGGGAGGGGAGGGAGAGGACATAGGCGTGTTTGTGTAAACCCACTCTGCTCGCTCCCTGTCCCTCTGCTCGCTCCCTGCCCCTCTGCTCGCTCCCTGCCCCTCTGCCCGCTCCCTGCCCCTCTGCCCCTGCCTTTGCCACCCACCGGAGACGGAGACGGGCTCAGGGTTTATGCCGCTGGGCGATGTAAACAGTACTTCGGTGATGTCACCCCCATGGATGCCAGGAGACATAAATTTCATTTCCCAGAAGATGCAGCAGCCAGTAGCTTCTGGGCAAACAGTGACTCTAGAAATAAATATTGGCAGAGGAGAGATCTTTAATGGAAAAGCTTTATGAACCTAGAGCAGCCAGGCTGTAAATCCCAAAACAGAGAGGGGTTTAATATTTTAGATCAGAAGACAGCATCGTCAGATGCAAAACAAATCATTCCAAAGCCTGTCTGAAGGAGTCGGCTATTGAAACCTAAGTGCTAAATAAGAAGTACATCCAACTGAGGCCAGACGCCGTAGAAAGAGGCAGGAGCCCCCCAGCCAGAGCAGAGGGGCCGGTGTTCCCCCGGGGCAGGGGGAGAAAGCAGAGCAGACCAGGTGGTGGTGGGTGGAGCCTTGCTGGGGGCGGGGACAGGAAGAGGGGCAGGACCCAGAGAGCCAAAAGGTTAGTGTCACAGGGATGGCACTTAACCTGATGGACACAAAAGGAAAGGTGTGGGGGGAGGACAGCGAGACAAGAAAGGACACGCCTCAAGCTTAAATAAAGGTCAGGAAGTGTCCCCCAAATATCACTTGTCAACAAAATACATGGGAAACGGAATCCCGTGACATTTAAAGCCATTTAATGCGAACTTCAATTTGTATTCCTCCGCAGCGAGTTACTTCAAACACGGACTGCGGGAAGGAAGTGTGTCTGGGCAGCTCACGCTTTGGAACACGTTGGTTCTTGCCAGCACCCAGGGACACAATCTGGGCCTGCTTGACCTAGGACCCCACCCGTCCCTCCAGGCCTGGCCAAGACCCGCATCAGGGAAGGCAGAAGGGTTCCCTAAGGTGAACTGCATCTGCACTGGAGTGATGGCAGCTGGGGGAGGCAGACAGATAAATCAGCCTCAAGTCACCCACATAAATCAGCCTCAAGTCACCGACAGTCTACGCATCTCCTCTTCCCGGGAAGCAGCAGCAGCCTTAAAAGTGTGTCTGCAGTGATCATGTCAACCGGAGCCTGCCCACCTCACATGGAATCCAGAACCACGGCCATGTGTGGGAAAGCGTGTGCGCGCACAGCAGGGAGGAATGGGGGCAACCCAGCTGTTGGGGCACGGTGCACCCCAATGGCTATTCACAGCCTAAAAGATGGATGTGCACTTCCGCTGGAAACAGGAAGGGGGCCCCTTTTGCGGTGCTAGACCAGAGGTCAGTCAACTACAACCCGTGCTCTTTTTGCACAGCCCACGGGCTAAGAAGGGTTGTTACATGTCCAAGTGGTTGAAAAATCGAAAGGCGACTATTTCATGGCATGTCCGAGTGACATGAGACTCAAATGTCAACGTCCATAAAGTAAAGTTTTCTCGGAACACCGCCCACCCCTGTGTGTCTACCTGCAGTGGCCTCAGTTAGACCAGAGCTGCAATGGGGACCGCATGGCCCACAAAGCCCACACTGTGTCACAGGAAGACTCTGCCCGCCCCCCGCCGAGGCCTGCAGCTCGACGTCGATGAGAACGGCCTGTGCCAGGCTCTGGGCTCCTCCCTGGGCACCCTGAGGAGAGGAGTGCTGCCTCTGTGAGGCCCAAGGGCTCAGGACCACACGGGCTGAGCAGCCAGGGCTCTGTGTTCCCAGAGATGCCCTGGCCACCCTGGGACCCCCGCTTGGTGGAGGGACCCCAGCTTGAGGCCATGTGGCCCCTGCAGAGGGTCCTAGTCATTCATGACCCCACTGAGGGCACAACACGGAGGCATGTGCAGCGGCGCCCCGGGGCTGGGTACGGGCTGGCTCTCACATCCAGCTGCCGCCTGCGCCAGCCTGTTCTGAGTGGCTCTTTGCAAACGGGTGTGGGGAGATCCAAGCAGGACAGGTTGAAGTCCCTTGGGCCAAATCTCCAACAGTCCATGGGGCACCTGCCCTCGGCGTAGAGCTGTGTCCCCTGTTCCTCTGGTGGATTGTTTTATTGTTGCAATATTGCTGCTTTATTGTGGGCACTGCATGCAATCTGCTCTCTCCCTCTCACTCCCCTCCCGGCCTCGGGACAGGTAATGCCTCCGTCCCTGGGTGGACTCACTGTGTCTCTGCTGATGTCACCTTTGCTCAGAGGCTTCTCCTAGGGGGCAGAGGCAGAGCTAGCAACATTGAGCACCAAGCATGGAGCCGGAACAACAAAGGAGTGAATGATAAAATAACATTCAAATGCCAGCGGCCTGCGCGTACACCTGGTGGGTGCAGAAGCAAAGGACCCTTCGGCTCAGTGCGAGGGAGGAAGTCTAAACTTCAAGTTATACAGGCCCAGCCTTCTGCTTCTTTCAATGTCCACCTTCCCCTCCCTGCGTCCCCTCACCCCCTCCACCGGCCCTCCGCCACCCTGCGCTGCTGCGCTAAAGGGATTGACGAGCTGAGCTCAAAGGTAATGGGTGGGGCTGACTTAGGTGTGGAAAGTGAGCCTTAATGATAACTAAGGAAGTAAACGAAACTTCGGCCCTGGCTGGTGTGGTTCCGGTGGTTGGGCGCTGTCCCGTGCACCGAAGGGCTGCCGGTTAAATTCCCGGTCAGGGCGCATGCCCCAGTGGTGGGTTTGGTCCCCGGTTGGGGTGCACGCAGGAGGCAGCTGATCGATGCTTCTTCCTCACATCGATGCTTCTCTCTGCTCCCCAGTCTCCACTGATACCTGGCTGCCCATTCCACGGAGAACAGAAGACAACCTCCTCCTCGCGTGGGACTTGTACCTGGGGCTTCCTTTCGGGGACTGGGAGTGTCCTGCCTTGCTCCTTTTTAAGGCCGACCCCTACACCTGCGCACTCGACCTTCAGCTCTCACCTATCCAAGACCATCTCTCCAAAAACTGCTCCCCGCACCAGCAAACAGGCACTATTTTCCATCCCAAAACAACACCACCACCACAGAAAGCAAAACAAAACTCCCTTGACCTCAACTGTTACCTCAATTCTGTTTCCCTTTACAACCAAACTCTGGCGATCTCTGTACCCGCCCTCCTCACTCCCTCCTCTTCCTTCTCTCTGGAACGGCAGGCCCCGCTCTTTCATTGCTCTTGGCAAGGTTAGCTCTTGTCCTGGCGCTTAATTCCAGTGGCGATGTCTCCGTTCCCATCTTACTCAGCCCACTGGCAGCATCGACACACCTGCCGCTTCTCTCCTGGGACAGTCGCCATGGTTCTGACCACTGTTCTCTCTGGACGTTCCTTCTCCGTCTTTTCCCGCTGGGTTCTCTCTATAGCACTGACCGCTGAAGGTTGTGGAGTCCTGGAGCTCAGACCTGTCCATCTACACCCTCACTCTGTGTAGCTTCATCGAGTGTCGGGACTTTAAATGCCACCTACATGTCATGACTCCCTAATTTACACCTCCAGCCTAGATCTCTCCACTAAAGGGCAGATGCATGGAGCCCAGGGCCTACCTTCCATCTGCAGATATACAGTATAATGGGCATGTCAACAGTAGCACCCCCAAACTCAACTCCTGCCGCTCCCCAGAAACACACACACGTGGATACCAAGTTCTTCTCCCACTCACAGCAAAGGGAGACTTCATTCTTCTAGGTCCTCGCACCAAAAGCTCCAGGTCATCCTTGACCCCCCTCTTCTCTCCCACCACATCCAAACCATCAGCAAATACCATCACGTCTACCTTCACAATGTCTCTACCTTCTGACCCCAGGTCGCAGCTTCTGGAGCCCTGACTCTGGTCCAAGCCACTCTCGCCTCTTGCCTCTACTCATCTCCCTGCCTCTTCCCTTGCCTCCCTCTCCCCACCCATCATCCATTTTCAACACAGCCAGCCAGTGTGATGCCATTAAAATATGAATCAGATTATGTCATTCTTTTTTACATATACATATATATATATATTTCTTTATTGATTTCAGAGAGGAAGGGAGAGAGAGAGAAAAAAAAAAAACATCAATGATGAGAAAGAATCATTGACCAGCTGCCTCCTGCTCGCCCCCTACTGGGGATTGAGCCCGCAACCCAAGCATGTGCCCTTGACCAGAATCCAACCTGGGACCCTTCAGTCCGTAGGCTGATGCTCTATCCACAGAGCCAAATGGCTCACTCTTCAGCTTGAAATCACACCCAGAGCGAAAGCCAAGATCCTCCTGCAAGAGCACTGGCCCTGGATACGTCTCTGACATCACCTCCTCCCTTTTCCGCAGCCACACTGGCCTCCTTGCAGTTCTCCAAACACAGCAAATGCAAGTTCACCTTTCTACTTGCTGTGGCTCCACCGGGTACCCCACCTGCGGAAACCTCTGGGTCCAGCGCCTTCCCTTTCTGCTCCAATGCCTCCTGAGAGAGACAGACACCCCTGACATCCTTAAATGAAACAGAACAAACCCCTATCTGCATGTGTACCCCATCACTTTCTCTTCCCCTGATTCCACCTTCATCTTCCTGCAGCACGTACTACCACCTGATGTATTATAGACATAGCTGCTTATCATGTGTCTCTCCTCCCAGGAGGTATGCAGCATGAGGACAGGGGACTTGAGCCCATATCGGGACTCAGTAATGGAATTTGTAATGGGAAAAGGAGCTCCCATAATAAACCAACTAACTGGCAACTAAGTTATACTTTGGACTCTTATGAGTTGGACTAGTGGTAGTCCGTCCTATATTTCCAGACTGAGCTCCTGGATCGTCAAGGCCGAGAAACAGACTCTGGACCAGGGGTCCTCAAACTTTTTAAACAGGGGGCCAGTTCACTGTCCCTCAGACCGTTGGAGGGCCGGACTATAGTTTAAAAAAAAAAAAAAAAAAACTATGAACAAATTCCTATGCGCACTGCGGGCCCGGGACGAGTCGGCTGCTAAGCAGGACAGGCAGCGGCACCCGGCGGGCCGGATAAATGTCCTCGGCGGGCCGCATGTGGCCTGCGGGCCGTAGTTTGAGGACCCCTGCTGGACTATGCTATCCCCCTGTAGGTGCTGTCATGCCTAGAGACCCAGCCAGCCAGCCCCCCTCATCTTGGCTCGGATTCCCCAAGTCCTGGGTCCTTAGTATGTAAAGACACTTGTGGCCAATTCTTTTTGCGATGCACTTAATTGCTCCCTGATTGATCGAGTTCACAACCATTCCTTTGTGTACGTTGTTTTCCTCCAAGCTGGCTGCACAGGTACGCACCCACAAAGAAACGTGCCGAACATACTGCCCCCTCTCCTTTCCTGCCGCAAGGTAACACACACTCAGTGACAACACCTGAGAAGCCAGACTAGGACCATTCCGACGACGGTGTCCAGTTGCAGTCAAACCATGTGCACCTTGACAAGCAAATGGGTCGCTCTACCAGCAGGCCTCCCTCCTTCACGGCCAGGGAGGCGACTTCCTCCTTTGATGTGCGCCAGTGTTTTCCTCCTCCCCAGACAATGATGTTCTTGGGTTAAAAATAGAAGGAGACAGCATCCTGTGCAAATGGCAGGGATTCCCACGCGGAATGGTCTCGCTTGGAGCCCTGCCCGTGTGGCATTTGACACACGCCTGCGCGACCTAGAGTGACCTCGCAGGTGACCTTTCCCCTCTTCTGTGAAAGACTGCATTTCAGGTTTGGGAACAAGCCAACAGATCATGAGATTGGCAGGAAGAGACAGAGGCACCCGACCAACCGGAAATGAGGCAGGGTGGCGGCCGCCCCCTGCTGCTCCCCGCCACTGCCACCAAGAGGGATTCAACTGAAGAACTGGGTTGGAAGCGAAGGCGAGGGGTCTGGGATGCTGAAAGGGGTTGGGAAGGCTTTTATTATCTTGCCAGCGGTAATGCACAGGTGACCCTGGGTGGGAGCGAGTCACCTGAAAATAAGGCGAATTCCTTTCACGGGGTGAACTCTCCGGTGAACGGATCATTAATTCTCTACCCCTTTCGGCAAGAAACTAAGAGCCAGTTGGGGACATTCAGTTTTGAGCAGGTAGCTGAGCTGCGTGAAAGAAGTAATCAACACCGGAATGCCAAATAGCAGGTTCACCCTGACTGGCACTGGGCCAGACGCTGTGAGAATGGCCTGGGGCCACCGAGTGGGCGGGGGAGGCGTGAAGGAGAGAAAAGTGAAGCAGCGGGTGCCCCTGATGGTTAAGCTATGAGGGTTGGGTTTCCTTTACTTGTGCTGGACGGTTTTTAATAGATGGAGGACTAGCCTGAGCTCAAAGTGCTTCGTAAACTGCAAGAGGCAACAAACAAAAATCATTTAGTAAATTTAGTTACGTGTTTTCTTTGTCCCTTTCTTTCTCCTGAGCTCTAAGGGCCCTTCTCTTGCTGTAACTCGTTTCCTGAGCCTCTCTCTTCTCCAGCTCACTTCTCCTACCTCTGTGACTTTCTGAATAAACCTCCTCTTCTAGTTTCAGTCTTGGCTCTGAATTCTTCTCTTAGCCAGAACTCAAGGACCCAGGTTGCTGAACCGAGGTCCTATCACTGGTAACAACTGGTGTGTGTTTTGTTTTTTTTGCCACCAACATAAGCATTAACCCCACGGATACTGGGTCACAGGTGGCCACTGGGTGACAGATGGCCACGAATTCTCTGATCCTCCCAAAGGGACGTGGGCTCTGTGTCCCCTCCCCCCGATTCCAGGCGGCCCGGTGGCTTGCTTCGCCTGCAGCAGAAGTGACGCTGTGCCAGTTCTGGGCACAGGAAATGGGTGTTTGAGGCAGGGTCAGGGTGAGGTAGAAGGTGAGGAAGAAATTGGAAATGCTGGGACTCCAAAGAAAGATCTTTCCTAGGGTCTGGCGGGGGGCTTTGTGTCCTGGAACTCTTGGTGTTAGAGCCCTGACGGCCACCTTGCTGGAGGGACTGTGTGGGGAGGCGTTGAGTCTACATGGAGAAGGAGGTGCCCATGGAATCTATCCCAACAGCCATCCCTACCAAGGAGCCAGCTGTGTGAGTAATATTGTTTTGGATGCTCCGACCCAGCCCCACCACCAGCTGAATACCATCGTGTGATCCCAGTCAATGTCACCTAGAACGGGAGAGCCACCCTGCTGAGCCCTGCCCTGCTCCCTGGTGTACAATATCACAACACACAGCAAGACAATTGCTGTTTAAGTCTCCGAGCTCAGGGGAGGCTGTTACACAGCAACAGGTAACCAGAACATGGTGCACACAGCGTCATTCTCGTATGCGAGATTCTGTGCCACTTAACATGCAAATATTTGACACGTGGCAGAGGAAATATATACAAATACACACGTACATCACATGGGCTTGTGGATGTGAGTGACATTTGGTGCTAGTTCCACTGAATGTGATTTCTCGAGTCGATTAAATGGCCTGTGGATACATTTCTACAGCCACACGCACAACCACTAAACACGGTGCCTCCTGGGCGGTGGCGCCCAAGGGCTGCGACCCAGCGCCAAGGGCAAGGGCGGGCTGGCTAAGGACGTGGGAGAGCTGGGAACTGTAATGACGGCACTGGGAGGTGGCGCCCTCACACAAAGAGGGCTTTGTCTGCTCCCGAACACAGTGCGGCCATTTCCCGGGGTGAAATGTTCAGTTGGGGAGAGATTTGCAATGTGAAAAGGGGGGTTTGGTTTCCTCCTCTCCCCAACTAATTTCCACCTCTCGGATCCCAAGGGAGCTTTTCAGGCAGCAGAATGAGGACACGTGCAGAAGCGCAGCCTCTTTTCCTGAATGTGCTTCTTATGCAAAGGCCGCAGGAGAGAAGCTGCCCGCTGCTCTACACGTTAATTCTGCCTCTACACCCTGCCAAGTGGAAGCGCAGGGAAAGACACCTTGAGAACTCTTTGGGTTCCATCTGTTTTCCATTTTCACCTCAGGATGCCACACTGTTGGGGTTTTTTTTTTGTTGTTTTTTTTTAAATCTTTATTCTCTACATGAAGCATATTTTGTTTGTTTTGTTAGGAATTTATAATTTAATTGAGAAGCTACACACAATTTATCTATTCCCAAATAACTTAGATAATAAAGAATGCTAAATATGAATGAGCATAAATAGTTTTGAGAATAAGTTAAGCATATTGTGAAAACCATCCTCTGTTGAAAGGGAAATAAAGAAAATGATGATTTCGGTCCATTTAGACATACAAGACACTTCAGAATGATCTCACCATCTTCAAAATGCCGCAGTTCAGCCGGGCGGCCCCGAGCAGGGGGGTCAGGGGCATTTCGAGAGGCCCCTTCTGCCCAGCCGGCGTGGCTCAGCGGTTGAGCATTGACCCATGAACCAGGAGGCCACGGTTCGATTCCCGATCAGGGCACATGCCGGGTTGCGGGCTCGATCCCCTGTGTGGGGCGTGCAGGAGGCAGCTGATTAATGATTCTCTCTCATCATTGATGTTTCTGTCTCTCTCTCCCTCTCCCTTCCTCTCTGAAATCAATAAAAATATATTTAAAAATAAATAAATAAAAATAAAGAGACCCCTCAGAGGCTCGGTGGCCCTGCCCCAGGCCACAGTGCTTCTGAGGCAGCAGGGGGAGGGGGAGGGGGAAAGGGAGGGGGGGAGGGGGAGGGGGATGGGGAGGGAGAGGGGAAGGGGAAAAGGAGGGGGAGGGGGAGGGGAAGGGGGAGAAAAGGCCTGCTCCACGGACTCTTTCAAAAGATTTTGTTTCTTCCTGAGGCCCTTCCACTCCCCCGTCTGCCCTCAGGCGGAACTGGCCAGGCACTCGGTGCTGGTGGCCCACCCAGTGTGACTATCCACCTCACTGTACTGCCTTGCTCCGTCAATTCCCGATTGGGGACACACGGCAAAAGGAATAAGGAGGAACGACTGACTGACTGAATGAATGAACGATATGCTTGGGAACACAGTGCTTAGACAACGTTCAGTGCTGCCCTGCCGGCCCGGTGGGTGCTGGGTGAGGGCCTGGCAGTGCTGACTGCTCCCCACTGGTTAAGTCCCATCGGGGCTGTGGTTCTTGCTTCCCTTCCTCACCTCAATTTCTCAGGCTCTGCTCCTTGCCTGGGGCCTGCGGTGACCACAGTGGCCGCCATCTAAATTAATGATGAGAGACAGCAGCCTCTCCATCCTCAAATCCCAAACCGAGTTAGGAGCGAGAGAACAATAATCATTTATCATTCTAGTGAGCCACAGCCAGCCTAGGCCCCAGCCCAGGAAGGAGATGGAGAAAACATCCCCCCATCCACCCCCACACCCCCGCCGAGACTAGAGGTACTAGCAGGTGGGAGGGAGGTCAGCACAGGCGCAGGTGGGGCTGAGGCCGGCCTGGTGGGGTCACCAGGGCTGTGGCAGGAGGCGTAACTGAACCAGCCCTGATCCCTTTTTAAAAATATATTTTTTTTATTGATCTCAGAGAGGAAGGGAGAGAGAGAGAGAAAGAAACCAATGATGAGAGAATCACGGATTGCTGTCTCCTACGCACCCCCTACTGGGGATGGAGCCTGCAACCCGGACATGTGCCCTGACCTGGAAGCAAATGGTGACCTCCTGGTTCATAGGTTGACTCTCGACCACTGACCCACACTGGCCAGGTGCAAGCCCGGTTCTCAGGGCACAGGTGGGACCCGCCTGCAAGCTCCATCCTCTCTACACCCCGCCGTCCCCAGCCCAGCCTCTGGGTACCAGCTGTGTTCTCCTCTGTGCCTTCCTTGTTCTCCCACCGCCCCACCCTCAGCTCCAGCGCCCCCTCTCCAGGTACCTAAGGAGGATGGGGGACAGAGATCCCCATGACTGCAGGGAGGTGGGGGTCAGGGAAGAGGGGGCCAGGGCACGGGGTGTACCAGAGAGGTGCTTCCTTTGTTGTCCTCTTCCCACCCCCTCCCCTGGCTCCTCCTTCTTTCCTTTCCTCTCCCCCTCCCTTTCCTCCTCCCCTCTCCTTCTCCTTCCTCTCTCCTTCCTCTGCAGCCTCCCGCAGCCTGGGCCGCCCCAGAAGTCTGGTGTCACCACCCTCGGTCCCAGCTCCCGCTGATGTTTTCTGGCTCTGCAGTGAGAGGCAGCAGGAAAGACAGCTGGCAGCCAGCCCTGGCAGCCATGGCCCAGGAGGCCTGCGCCTGCCGCCGGGACCCGCGGACCCACTCCTGGGGTTCCACAGCCCGCACTGCCCTGTGTGCTCAGTTCAGGCTGGCCCCCAGCCCCAGGAAACCAGACAGGCTTGATGGTCCCCAGACACCGCCCCCAGAGCCCCTCGCTGGGGAAGAGAAAGGCACCAAAGCAGAGACGCCTTGCCCTGTCTCCACGTGCCTCTGGGGAGGGACACTCCAGCCCGGCTCAGGCCGCTCGCTCAGCCCACAGCGGGGGCAGGGGTGTGGGTACCCGGGGCTGGGGCTGGGAGGGGGCCCCTCACACCAAGTCTGCAGGTCCTCGGCCAAGGCCAGCCCAGAGCAGAGTCGTATCCAGACTCAATCCCGCACCCGAGTCTGACGTGTCCTCTGCTGCGGGGTGGGCTGCGCTGCGGGGCACGCTGCTCTGGGAGAGACAATAATCGTGATCGGAATTGTGGTGGAAAGCGCTGCCTTACCATCTTGTTAAGGTTTATTTTTAGAGCCTGCGTCTGCTGGCCTTATCACCAAAGACAATTCTGGAGGGGTCTCTGCTCTGTGACCTTTAAGAACAGTCTCCCGGGGGGAACGGGTCCTGTTGTGCGTGCTGCCAGCTCACGTGCCCGGACAGGGAGCAGCCCCGGGCTGGGGCCACCAGGCTTCCTGGGTGCGCTCACAGAGCCAGGACAGCGGGGTTCCTTTCCGGGCGAGAAGGCACTGCCTCTCCCCAATTCCAAGCCTAGAAACCCTACCCCCTGTCCTTTCCCCTCCCCCTCCCCCCCTCCTCCCCCCAATGCCCAGTGGACCCTGGGAAAGGCCAGACTGGCCTCTGGGACGGTCTCATAGTGACACGCCATCACAGGCTTCCTACGGGCCGGGCGCTGTTCCCATGCGCCACCAGTGACTCCCTTAATTCTCACCACAACCCCATTCCCACCCCCATTTCACAGATTAAAAATGGAGGCACAGAGGGCTTCAGCAGTTTGTCCAAAGTCAATTTCTCCAGAGCTTTCTGATTGTTTTCCTCATCATAGGAGAGCCCCGCCCCCTGCCCGGAGGCACCCCACTGAGCCCTCCTGGCTAAACAGCAATGGGGGCAGTCCTAGAGGAGACCTGGGCCCCAGCGCTGAGGACAGGGGAGGAAGCAGGTGCGGGGAGGAGGGGCGGAGGATGGAGGAGGCGGAGGCCGAGCAGGGCCGCTGCAGAGGCAGTGACTGTGCATCTTCGGCTGGATCCGTGCCAGGAGCTGCCTCTGCTGCCAGGCTGCTGAACCATCGCCCTGCCTCTTGGACTGCCAGCTCCTCTCCTGAGAGCCACCAGCAGCCTAGCATCTCCCTGTCCATCAGCCTCCAGAGTCACGGGCTCCAGCAGCCCCCGCAGCCCCAGTTCACCAGCCGCGCAGGGCAGTGCGGAGGCTGTGAGTGAAACCCCGACCCGGCAGGAGCCTGGCAGGGGCTCCGAGGGATGCTGCTCCCACGGGAAACAAGGAGAGGCAGAAAGACTAGCGGAGGCCCCACCATGACGGGTGCCCACCTGCCGTGGGTGAGGCTGGTCAGAGGCTGGGGGGGGGGGCAGTGCAGAAAGTCATGGGCAGGTCCTGCCACGGCTCTGGCGACTCCTGGGCACTGTCCTTTGTGTGGCTGAAGCACTGCCTCTGAAGCAAACGTTTGCCCACTCACTTCTGATGTGGCCAGGGGTCAGTCCACACAGCGGGGACAGAGCAGGAGAGGAGAGCAGAAACCAGTGTGGGCCCAGGGAAAGCTGGAGGGTCCATTCCCTGCAGGACTTCCCGGCTCACAAAGAATCAGCTGCCTCCCTCTACAGGGGGGCCCGGGTCGCCTGGGGGCACTGCCGGGGGCACGCGCGCGCGCGCGCACACACACACACACACACACACACGTGAAGCACACCTTCATGAAATACACATCTGATAATGCCGCTCACCAGCTGTGTGACCCTGGGCAAGTTACTTAACCTCTCTGGGCTCCAGTTTCCTCAACTGTGAAAAGAGAACAATGGTAACAACCACCTCCTGGGGCTCTTGTCAGAACTGAACGAGTCCATCTGCCAAAGGCTGCAGCAGTGCGCACCCCGGGGCCCTCCAAGGAGGGCAGGGCACTGGTGAGAGGACCGAGGCCAGGGGCAGGCGACAGGTGGCTGATGAGGGGAGGAGGGCGGGGTGGAAGAGATAAGTGGTCTGAAAAGGACTGCAGACCTGTGTCTCTGTGCTGTGAACTCGGATATGCTGGAGAGAAAATAAATAAGAGCATGGAACACAGTGTGCTCGGAACACAGGAACATTTTCTCGTTATTATATAATAATATAGAAGATGATGTCCTCCTCCTCGGAGCAGCCCAGAGCACTTAGAGATGGCACAGTCAGGGCCCGGCTTGCACAGGCCCGGGTTAGAGATGGCACAGTCAGGGCCCGGGCTAGAGATGGCGCAGTCAGGGCCCGGGCTAGAGATGGCACAATCAGGGCCCGGGTTAGAGATGGCACAGTCAGGGCCCGGGCTAGAGATGGCACAATCAGGGCCCGGGCTAGAGATGGCACAGTCAGGGCCCGGGCTAGAGATGGCACAGTCAGGGCCCGGGCTAGAGATGGCGCAGTCAGGGCCCGGGTTAGAGATGGCACAGTCAGAGCTGATGGCACAGTCAGGGCCCAGGTTAGAGATGGCACAGTCAGGGCCCGGGTTAGAGATGGCACAGCCAGAGCCCGGGTTAGAGATGGCACAGTCAGGGCCCAGGTTAGAGATGGCGCAGTCAGGGCCCGGGTTAGAGGTGGCACAGTCAGGGCCTGGTTTGCACAGGCTAAGAAAAGCTGTCCAGGATCAAATGCGTGTCTGGTGCAGTGAGGACTTGATACTTTCCTCCACTATTAAAGCCACTCGATACTTTCCTTGCAGGAGAGAGAGAGAGAGAGAAGCACGTGCCTCCCGCCTTGCCCTCCTGGGCTCTCAGATGCAAACACTTGTGCTGGGAGCTGGCCCCCAAGCGCCTTCAGTGAAGGATAGATGGGCCACTACCATTTCCTGAACATGGCAGCTGGCATCGGGAACCCACCGTTCTAACATTTTGGCCTGGATTTCTGCAAAATCCAGGTCTCACATGGATGTCATGAGACAAGTACAACCACTGTATTCCTGGTGCTTAGAGCCAGGCACATAGTAGGTGCTCGTGGCTTTTTGAGGCCTTCCCATCGCTGACAGCATAATCAGAGCCATGACCCTGACAGCAACAACAGTGCCCAACATCGGCTGAGTGCTGATTATGGGCTGGCACACTGCTGCACGCTTGAGTGTATTATCTCATTTAATGCTCTCAGCAACCCCGGGAGACAGGCAGATGAGGACGCTGAGGCACAGAAAGGTTAGGCTGTGTACTTAGGGCCACACAGCCGTCGAGTCAAGTCCAGGCATTTAGCTGTGAGCCACTCAGTCCTCTCTCCAGCTGCAGCTCCTGTCCATTTCTCTCTCTTCTCTGGGCAAATACTTAATTCCTTTCCCAGATTCCTGCCACCCCCTTCTGGAAGGCTCCCCTGATCTGAACTCCCTCTGCTCCCAAGGCCGAGTGGGGCGCCCCTCTTTGGTGCCTCCATACACACGTGCACGTGTGTGTGACCCCATCATTGCACACACTGCACTTGCTATTGGGGTGCAGTTATTTTCTGTCCCACACATAGCTATCGCTCCCTCAGGACCACAGTGACCTCTTACCCATCACGGCCTCACCAGCACCTGGCAGGATGGTTGGGACTTGCTTGTGGAGTTGTGAACTTGACCTTTAAAGGGCCAGAGGGTAAACACGGACTTTGCAGACCACATGCAGAGCCTACCACTTCCTCTCCTCCTCCTCCCCCCGACCCTCTGAAAACATGAAAACCATCCTTAGCACGAAGATCACACGAAATCAGGCCTTGGGCCCAGCTGTGCCCGTGGTTCACAGTCTGCCAGCTCCACTGCCACGGGGCACATTTCCCAACAAAAATTACCAGTCAAAGCCATGTAGTGATTTTCTTGTGAGGGCCACACAGGCATCTCAAAAACGGGGTAGAGGGTGGGCAGACATTTTTGGTTGTCACAGGACCGGGGCAGGGGGAGGGTCAGCCACATGTGGTGCCTGCCCCCAGGATGCTCGTGCCCCGGGCAGCCCTGCAGAACAGCGACTGCGACTCACCCAGGAGCACGGCTACCCATTGGCGCTTCCCTCCGCTTCCCGGCAGCAATGACACCGCCTTGGGAATTCACAGAAAGGAAAGACATTAGAGGAGCAATTCCCTCTCAGACCCCATTATTTCGGGAGGCAGGAGAGGAGAAATGAGATCACACGCCTTGAGGCAAGGCCCCTCGTGGTTCTCCATGGGCCCCCCCGCGTGGCGCCAGCACACGCGGCCTCTGTGTCTGTGAATGTCGTCCACGGTGCTCTGAGGCGTGGCAGAGGGCACTACGCATCCAATTAAGCGCTGGGAATACAATGCTTGTACTTGTCTACGGCATCCGCGTGAGGCCTAGAACTTGCAGAAATTCAGGCCTCAAGTGCTATGACGGTGGGTCCCCTGGTGCCAGCTGCAATGCATCAAGACTGCTGTAGCTTCTGTCTTCTGAGTGCCCAGAGCAGCGCTGGCCCTGAAGAGCTGATGTCACCTGCGGACAGCCGGCTTGTCCCTCTGTCTACCCCACTCCATCCCGCTCCACATCTGGACTCTGCGCACGTCACGACTGAAGGATCTCAGGGCAAACCCTCACATACTCTCACCATGAAAGCACATCCAATATCAGTATACGCCATTCCTCACGTGCTTGCAGGCACTTTAGAAAAATGTGCCAAGTCCAAGAGGGTTCCATCGCCTCTCAAATAGCTTTAATCAGTGTCTCCCCGCCCCTCGGCCACAGAGACCTGTTCGACCTGGACGTGGAAGACAGGATTCAAGGCTCCTTCCAGCCCTTCTTAGCAACGGGTGAGTTCTTCACTCGCGTAGCATCTTCACTTTCCAGCCTTTTTTCTGGGTGTGATTTTGGTAACCCAGGACAGATGAGGCCCGCTGAGGAGCTTTTACAAACTATCGAGTACCACCCTATCTAATAAAGAGGGAATATGCTAATTACCATCACTCCGTCACAAAGATGGCTGCACCCACAGCTGAAGCCAAGTTCCTATAAGGAGCCTTAACAAGCAATCAGCAGGGACCTGAGGCTACGCCCTCCCCCGCCCCCATAGGGTTTGACAGGGGACCTCAGGCCACATCCCCCACCTGGCAGGGCTTGACGGGGGACCTCAGGCTGGGGGATCTCAGGCCACACACCCCACCCCGGCGCCAAGCCAGGGAACCTGAGGCCATGCCCCCCACCCAGAGAGGCTTGACGGGGGACCTCAAGGTGTGCTTGGCGTCCTGGTTCTGGGCTAGGGGACCTCAGGCCACGCCCCCCCCACCAGGTGGGGCTTTACAGGGGACTTCAGGCCACACCCCCCACCCCAGCACCAGGCCAGGGGACCTCAGACTGCATCCCCCGCCCAGCGGGGCTTGACGGGGGAACTCAGGCTGCGCCCCCCACCCAGCGGGGCTTGACAGGGGACCGCAAGGTGCAACCCTAGTGCTGGGTCAGGGAACTCAGGCTGCGCCCCCCACCCAGTGGGGCTTGACAGGGGACCTGAGGCTGCACCCCCCTGCTGGTGGGGCTTGACGGGGGACCTCAGGCCGCGCCCCCCACCCCAGCACTAGGCCAGGGGAACTGAGGCTGCGCCCCCCTGCCTGGCTGGGCTTGACAGGGGACCTCAGGCCGCACCTCCCGCCTTGGCACCAGGCCAGGGGACCTGAGGCCACACCCCCCACCTGGTGGGGCTTGATGGGGGACCTCAAGGTGTGCTCCCCGTCCTGGTGCTAGGCTAGGGGACCTCAGGCTGCTCCCCCCACCCCAGTGCCAGGCTGGGGGGCCTCAGGCCACGCCCCCCGCCCCAGCACTGGGCCAGGGGACCTGAGGCTGCGCCCCCTGCCTGCCAGTCCTTGACAGGGGACCTCAGGCCATGCTACCCACCCAGCCGGGCTTGATGGGGGACCTCAAGGTACACCCCTAGTGCTGGGTTTGGGGAACTCAGGCCGCGCCCCCCACCCAGCGGGGCTTGACAGTGGACCTGAGGCTGCACGCCCCCACCTGACAAGGCTTGACGGGGGACCTCAGGCCATGCCCCCCACCCAGCGGGGCTTGAAAGGGGATCTCAGGCCATGTCTCCTACCTGGCGGGGCTTGACGGGGGACCTCAAGGCACGCCCCCACCCCGGTCTGGGCTGGGGGACCTCAGGCCATGCCCCCCATCCTGGCACCGGGCCAGAGGACCTGAGGCTACATCCCCTGCCCGGCGGGGCTTGACAAGGGTGGGACTGGCCAGGTCTGGATCTAGCCCAATGGGGGCGGGGGCTGGCTGGGTCTGGGTCTCACGCGATTTTGAGGTGCATGTGGGTGGGCAGGGACTTGACTCTGGGTCCCGTGGTGAGCCCCAGACTCTGACAGGAGGAAGGTTTTCATATACATTTTACTCATTTTCTTTCATCTCTGACACTTGCATTATAGAGAAAGGGCAAATAGCAATATTAAATTATTTCCTCTAATTAATCCCCTTTTAATGTGCACGAATTTCGTGCACTGGGCCACTAGTAAAATATAAAATCCCTTAGGAGGTCTTCTTTTGGAAATGAGTCGATCTGGTTCTTCCTGAAAACCCTTTCTGCCTGCCCCACGATCTGCCAAGGAGTAGCTTTACTGTCTGGAGTCCTTGACTCCTGTTTCTTAGCTTAATTTCGGACAAAATGGAAGACGGGACTACATCTGTGAGGGAAGCAGAACACTCCTTCTTTGCTGTTGTCCCCTCACCTTCGCCTCTGCGGGCCCAGAAAAGACTGACCATACCCGTTTCTCCAAAGGCTTTCGGAGAGGCCTTCAACTCTTGGAAGAGCCTTAGTCTAGAGCCGTGGTCGGCAAACTGCGGCTCGCGAGCCACACGCGGCTCTTTGGCCCTTTGAGTGTGGCTCTTCCACAAAATACCATGGCCTGGGCGAGTCTATTTTGAAGAACTGGCGTTAGAAGAAGTTTAAGTTTAAAAAATTTGGCTCTCAAAAGAAATTTCAATCGTTGTCCTGTTGATATTTGGCTCTGTTGACTAAATGAGTTTGCCGACCACTGGTCTAGAGAGTCCGATTAGTTCACGCCCCAGAGGAGTGTGAGTTGAGCAGGCCGTGTGTGCCGTGTGGCAGCAGGCTCAGCTGGGCTCGGAGAGGAGAGGTGTCCGTTGCCAGGCAAGGTTCCCTCTAACTAGAAATGGCCCTCCCCCAAGACCTTCATAGAAATCCTACCATTCTCAAAGCCCACCTCACACTCTTGACCTTGACCACCTCAGTTGCCGCGTTGAGCTGCACTACAAAGATGCATGTATTAGAGACGAGCATGCATCCCACCTGTTTGCATGAGCATCTTGGTTTCCCTCCTGGACAGTCAGGTCCCTGAAGGTTGGAGCTAAATCTCATGCAGCCGTGGTGCCCCAACAGCACCTACCCTAGTACTCTGCACACAAAAATTGTTCAATAACTAATTCAGTTTTGTAAATAATGGCTACTTTAGATATCTACTGTTTCCCTAGGTTTAATGGCTATAAAAGCATCTGTCAGGAAATCTCTAAATACTTGGAAATTAAACAAAACACTTAAAAAATCCATTATTTAGAGAGGAAGTCTCAAGGAAAATGAGAAGCTATTTTGCACTGAATGAAAATGAAAACATAACATTTCAAAATGTATGGGTTGTACCTACAGCAAGGCTTAGAGGGAATCTTATAGGATTAAACGCTTATGTTAGAAAAGAAGAAAGGTATCAAATCAGCTTACACCTTAAGAAGCTAGAACAGGAAGAACACAATTAATCTAAAGCAAGCAGAAGGAAGGAAACAACCAAATAAGAGCAGATATCAATGAAATTAAAAACAGAAGGACAATAGGGGATGCAAGGAACCCAAAGGATGGTTCTTCAGAAAGATCTATAAAATTGATAAACATCTAATAAAAAGGAGAGAACACACATAGTACCAATATTTGGAATGAAAGAAGGATATCACTAATTGGATGCTGTAGACATTTATCAATGAGATAATAAGGGAATTATTATAACCTACACACATCTGCCAATTTAGATGAAATGGACCAATTCCTCGAAAACCACAAACTACCAGTTCAGTGATGATAAAATAGAAAATCTGAATAGTCCTATACTAAGTAAAGACATCGAGTTCATAGTTAAAAACCCTGTAAAAAATAAATCTCCAGGCCCACATGGTCTCACTGGTGAATTCTAGCAGACATTTCAAAAAGAAATAAGAGTAAGTAGAAGAGGAACACACTGGACTTAGCAAGGTGATCACTCTGTAAGGTATATAATCTAGTCACTATGTTGTACATCTAAAACTATTATAGTGTTACTAGAGGCCCAGTGCACGGATTCGTGCACCGGTGGGGTCCCTCGGCCTGGCTTACCAGGATTGGGCTGAAACTGGCTCTCCAACATCCCCTGAGGTGTCCTGGATTGCAAGAGTGCACATGCCAGGCCGAGGGGCCCCCACTAGTGCACAATTGGGGCCAGGGAGGGACCCTAGGAGGGCTCCAGGGCGTGTCCGGCCCATCTCGCCCAGTCCCAATCAGCTGGACCCCAGAAGCAAGCTGACCTACTGGTCGGAGCGTCTGCCCCGATGGTCAGTGGGTGTCATAGCTACTGGTCAAACGGTGGGTCAGAGGGACAATTAGCATATTAGGCTTTTATATATATAGATATGTCAACTGTAAACAAAAATTTAAAAACACACAAGAAAAATTCTCCCTAGCTTATTTTATGAGGCCAGTGTTACCCTGATACCAAAACCATACAAAGGCAGTAAAATAAAAATCCAGAAAAATCCAAATCAATATCCCTCAGAGCCCTGGCTGGTGTGGCTCAGTTGGGTGGCTCAGTTTGTATATAGCCCTCATAAACATAGATGCAAAATCCTCAGCAAAATATTAGCGAATTAAATCAAGTGACATATTAAAATAAAAGTATACCAGGACTAGCGTCCTTCAATGAGTCAATGGAGCCATGACACTTTTCCATATTCTCACTGTGGTGATGGTTACACAAATCTATACAAATCATAGAACTGCATAGGCACACACGTACATGCGCGCGCGCACACACACACACACACACACACACACACACAAACACACCAGTCAATTTTACTGTAAGTTAATTCCTAAAATAAAGTTTAAAAAGCGCGTTGTGTGTGTATATGTGTTAGCTCTGTGATAATGGTCACTAGCATTCGTACTATCCTTTCAACACAAAGTCCTTTCAAATACATTTCCCAGAGCTTTCTCCACAACAATCATGCTGGGTGTGGATTACTGGCCTCTTTTTTCACAGGTGGGAAAACGGAGTCTTAAAGAGGTGGGATGTCCTCACACATATCAGTGAGCAGAGCCAAGCCACAGCCCACAGGGTCCCGGCTAATTGAAGGGGCCAGGAAGAGTGGGTGATGTGCCAGCGACACACTAAGGAGAATTGTGCTAATGAAAAACGGTTAGTCTCTGTATCTCTCTTCCCGTCTTTCAATTCAATTAATATTTATCATATATATGGAGGGGTATGTGTCCAAGCAATTATGTGTATCCCCTCTTCATCAGAGAAGTGGATCTTGATGGCCAAGGGCCATTTTTAGGGGACTTCATTTTAAAAGAGAGTAACAGCTCAAGATACGGCAGGAACTTTTGCCAAAACCCTGGAAGCCATCGGGAAACTGTGAGCAAGCGAGGGGCGAGTGCGCTTCCCAGGGTCACCAGCGCCTTCGGTACCCGAAGGCAATCCCTCTTTGTTGGCTTCGGGGGCGTGGTTCTGGCTGTGACATCCCGAGGCTGAGTCATTCCCTACCATTCCGGCCCCACGGGAATACGTCTGGCGTGGGGGATGAGTGCGTTTTGGAAGGCACAGGAGATGTAAAACTGAGTGTGAGACTACGTTGGAGGGAGCCGTGGGCTAAGGGAGAAGCTGGCGGGGCCTCCACAGGCTGTGTGTGGCGGGCAGAGTCCGGGCAGGCCAGGTATCGCAGACTGACACTAGCAAAGCATGACAGAGGTGATCCCTTTATTTTTACTGGGAGCGTGAGGCATGGGGCATGCTTTTTGGGGAAGCAACTGTGGGCTCCTGTGCCTGAAGCAACACACCCTAATGGTTGAAAGAGGTGCAATGCTAGGACATACTCCAGGAAAGGGTAGGAGGGAGCCAGGTGCTTCTCCGGCAGCCTGAGCTTATCCCGGGAGCCCAGGAGCCCTTCTTCCCTGAGGATCCAGAAGGGTGGATTTTGAAATAATTTTTTAAAATATCCCTGTATCCAGAAGGCTGCTTCTTCTGGGACAGACAGCCAGTGCAAGGTCCCGGGATGATGCTGAATGAAGCTCATGATGGCGAGGTGCTTTCAGTTTAGCTTAAGCAGCAATTTCTCAAACGCTGTCTCATTTGGTTTCCCAGTTCCGTGAGGCAGGTTCTGTGACCCCCATTCTACAGGTGAGGAAGGTAAGGCTCAGAGAGATTAAGGAACGTGCTCCACCCTCTCAACAATGACGTGGTGGAGCAGCGACCAAATTCAGGCCTGCCTCCTCCCCTGCCCTGTGTCACCTCTCCTTTCTGAGGGGCAGTTCTCACACTGCAGAGCCATCCCTAGGGATTGCGAAGTTGACAAAGGCAAGATGAGAAAGTCCTTTTGTTTTAATTCTGCGTTTAACAAGGAAAGGTATTAACAGAGGCCTCACTGCTGGCTGGAGGTGTTTGTTTAAATGTTCCCCAAGTCCACGTCCTCCTCCCTCCCTTCCTTCCACAAACACGCACGGAGGGGCTGCTACCATGAGCTGATGCTCGGCTTGTGGAAGTTACAGGAATCGGTGAGACTCAGATCCTTCCCTCGAGGGCTCACGGGTAGTATTTGCTCACGAACAGGCATCGTACCAGTAGACCTAATGAAAGCCAGGGGACCCACCAACAGCAAGCTCCCTGTGAGCAGGGACACATCCATCCTCCTCCCCACGGAATTCCCAGCGCCAGCCACGTAGCTGGCGCTCCACAAGTATCTGTGAATTGCATGCGTGAGTGAGAAGTTGATCCTCACTGGGGGCCTCCGGGAAAGTTCCCAGGAGGAAGGGGTAGTTCATAGGCAGGTGGCTGTCGAACATGAGAATGTGGGGACAGACAAAACAGCTGGGCTGTGAGCGAGGACGTCAGCTCGGCCGGAGGGTAGGGTACGTGTGGGAGGGGAGCCAGGCTCGGCCTCCATCACGGAGGCCCCGGATGGCAGCTGACTGTTCAGGTGGCCACAGCAGGGGAGAAGCGGGCCAGAGCTGTGGGTTATGCGCTGGATCTGGTGGTGATCCTTTGTGGGGGTCAGCGTGGAGAATGAAAGCAGGGCTGCCGACCGGGGGTGTTCAGGGCAGCAGAGCCCACGCGTGAGGTGACAAGGGCCTGGGGGGGCAGACGCTGAGAGCACGTCACCACCAGAGTGTGAGGTCACAGGAGCCATGTGAATGTGGAGGCTGAAGAACATCAGGACTGCAAAACGGATACTAGGGTTCCCTGCTCAGAGCCGGGAGGATAAGGGGAGCAGTCAGAGGGGTTAGCTAAGGGAGGGGAGGGAGCGACGGACGATGAGTTTGGTTGGAGCACCTTAAGTCGGAGTGCGTGGTGGGATGCCTGGTGGAAATGTCCAGCCAGCTGTCAGCACGCAGAGATCTGGGTGTGGCCTGAGCTCGCTAATCCCTGAGCCTGAAACAGTCACGGAGCGCGGCTGGCCTCTGGTAGCAGCCTGCGCAGCACTGGGGGGAAGGGACCTCGGAGCTCACGCCTCCTCTGCACAGAAGGGGACCTGGAGGCCTAGGGAGGTGGGGTGACTGGCCTAAGGTCACACAGCCAACGTGCCCTCCCTGATTTTTAGAATTAACGTTCAGGTGAATGGAAGGTTAAAACTGAGCATCTCCCCGTGTGCAAAGCTGATTCGGGGACGGCAGTCATGAAATAAAGAAAATGCTCTCTGGACTGACAGCTGCCGGAGGGGAGGGGGTTTTCGGGGCTGGATGAAAGAGGTGAAGGGATTAAGCTAAACAAAGCGGGAAGCAAACAAACCCACAGACACCGACAACAGTAGGGCGATTGCCAGAGGGGAAGGGGGTGGGGGAGGTAGAGGAGGGGAAGGGGGGATAAATGGTGATGGAAGGAGACTTAACTTGAGGTGGTGGACACACAATACAATATGCAGGTGATGTATTATCTCATTGTACTCCTGAAACCTATCTAATTTTATTAACCAACGTCACCCAATGAATTCAATTTTAAAAAAAATAAAAAAGACAGAAGGATCTCTCTTGGTAAACATAGTTGCCACCCAGAAGAGAGCAAGGCCCTAAGGAATCGGCAGGGTGGGTGCGGCCGGGACATTGGTTTGGGTTTGCCTTTGTCTGCCAGGGTCTCGGGCACGCAGCGCCCCTAGAGGCCTGCCTTCATCTCATAACCTCTCTCAGAAAATGTCTGCAGCCTCCTGGGAGACAGAGGGCGGCAAGAAAACCCAGCCGCGTCCTGCACCCCGAGTCCCGCTCTTCCTCACCTAAAGGACATCGGTCCCATTACAAACTCCAGGACTTTTAAGAAAAGCAAACAAAACCCCAAGCACATGGCAAAGGTCAACGGGCCCGTGGAGAGAGTAAATAATTAACTCCCGTGAAAGTGAGTTTTGAGGATTTTGTTTTTTACAGCGGTCCAAGGTGCAGCTAGAAAATGTTCGCCCAGGGCAAGTCCTAAGAGCGGCTCCCTCTCCCACCCATCACCCCATGTGCTCCCCTGAGGACCGTGACCCAGGTCCACGTGAGGCGTGTCCTGTGTCAAGAGCAGAGGCCCCTCCCGGCCGGCTCCCGCTCCCTTGGTTCCTGCCAGCTCATCTGGCTGCGAAGCCGGCAGGAAGGCTGAGGCTTCCAGAACCTGGGGCCTGGCCGGCTCTGTCTGTCCCTTTCCTGTCACCTGCTCTGTGAGAAATTCCTAGGACAAACGCACAAAACCTGGCTCTGCTCACCTGCAGCAAGGTGACCGTACAGGTGGCTCCAAATGCTCAGGAGCAAAATGGGCTTCTGATGCCCCCTGACCTGGAAGCGTTGCTGAGGGGGTTAAAAGAGATAAAGGACAGCCTGGCTGGCCTGGCTCAGTGGTTGACCTATGAGCCAGGAGGTCACAGTTCGATTCCCCATCAGGGCACATGCCCGGATTGCGGGCTGGATCCCCAGTGTGGTGTGGGGTGTGCAGAAAGCAGCCAATCAATGACTCTCTCTCATCACTGATGTTGCTATCTCTCTCTTCCTCTCTGAAATCAATAGAAATGTATTTTAAAGAATGAGAGCAAGCATAAAGCGCTCCCAAAATGTGCCTGGCACATAGGACGCATCTGACCACCTTTCCTTTCCTGGAGCGGCGGCCCCTCACCCCTGCCCCCCAATTCCCTTCTCACCCCCCGCCACCAGGACACCCGGGTTGCCACTCTTCCCTCTCCTCTTCTGCTGACATCATGTAAGCCCAGCAGCGCAGCTTTCTGCCCTTTCCCGGTTCCCTTATCCTGCAGGGGAGGCGGCTGAGTTGCTGCGGTGGCGCAGATGTGCACGCAGGAGCCCGTGTCTGTGCTGGCGTGGCCTTGATCCCCTCATGCAATAAACACCCCCCACTGAAAAGAGGGGCCCGGGGAGCCGTGTCAGCCCTGATGCCCGGGAGATGCAGGGTCACCCCACAGGTGCGGGATCGGATGGGGGCCGCTGTGGGCGGGTGCTGCATGCTCCCTCAAGAGCCAGCGTGGGCGGAGGCCGCCTGGCGAGAACCCGCGAGCGAGCGGCGCAGGGACACGGTGACTCTGCAGAGCGGGCTGGCGAGGTCCGCAGTGTCCCGGCCTGCTCTCGGTGGCGGAATTTTCCTTGCGGCTGGAGCTCTGCGCACTCACGGCTGGTGCAAGAGGAGCCGCGGGCGCCCCCTGCTGCCTCAAATGCGCAGCGCTCCCCAGACCTGTCCCTTTCCATCCCAGCGGGGCTGGCTGAGGACGTGACCGACACCCGCCCTGCGCAGTGGGGCGTGCGCCCTTTCCCCACCCTCTCTCTTGCTCCTCCTCATCCTTTCAAGGGCCCATGTCCTGGTCACCAAGGGCACAAGTCAGTCATGGTAGCCCCTGGACAGAGAGTCAGGGGCAGAGAGCTTTCTGGATGCCTCACAGGACAAAGAACGCCTTGGAAGGAGGCAGGAGAGGAGAGGGTGGCCCCACCCCGGGGGCTGTGATGATGGAGAGAAGCTCAGGAGCCCAGAGCTCAGTCCCCTTGTCCCCTCCCCCGACTACCACGACCCCTAAGTGTCCCAAACCATGTTTTTCACCACCTCGGGGCAGCCTGGCTTGCTCCCCTCGAATCAGGTCTGAAACCACACAGTGGGGCACTCATTCGTGAACGTGCCATGTGTCGGGTGCTCCAGCAAATAGCCTAACATCCCTCTGTGCCCTGAGAGGGAGGAGACTTTAATTGTTTGTATTGATTTCAGAGAGGAAGGAAGAGAGAGAGAGAGAGAGAGAGAGAGAGAGAGAAACATCTATGATGAGAGAATCATCCATCAGCTGCCTCCTGTGCGTCCCCCACTGGGGATCGAGCCTGCAACCTGGGCACGTGCCCTGACTGGGAATCGAACCTGGTTCATAGGTCGACGCTCAACCACTGAGCCACGCCAGCCGGGCAGGGTGACTTTTCACATGATCACCAAGAGCGGGCACTAGAGTGAAGGCGTTTTGCTCCCTCACAAAGACCTGGGCGCTCACAGGAACACTCCTCACTTGGTCATTTGTAAAGTGTTCAGGAGTTAGGCCCCGGCGGGAGGTGCACGGGTTACAAAGTCTGAGAACCGAATACTTAAGGGCACAAACGAAAGTCCCACGGCCGAAGACAAAGCAGGTTGAATGAGAGGAAATGAATGGTCTAGACTCGGAGACAAAGAGAAGGCAACAGAGACCTCCTGCCAGCACCACCACCGTTTGTCCCCACGCTTGGCAGGAAGGGAGGGGCCGGGCCTGAACTCCTTTCTGACGTGCTCTGTTTACACGCGTAGTGTGTGTGCGTGTGTGTGCGCGTGCATGTTGCTCCAACGGTGCACAGGACGCAGGAGCCGGACCTAGCTGGGCTGGCCGTGTCCAGCAGCACCGGCCACAGCGTGTGTGCTTGTGTCCCCGCTGGGGGAGGTGGAGGCCAGGAGGCCGGGCCCCTGCAGCGTGAGTGTGCGTCCCGCGGCCAGGAGAGCTAGGCCCTGCCTGGAACCAACGCTGCCGGAGCCAAGGTCATTTTTCTTTCTCTGCAGCTAAAGATGTGACTCTTCCACCTTCAAGATGGCACGTTGTAGGGGAAAGAGCCTGGCCTGAGTCAGAAGACCTGGAGTCAAGTCCAGGCTCTGCCACGAAGCAGATGCCTGTCACGAAGCCCAATCGTTCCTTCCTCCCTCCAATTATCCCTTCCACTAATACTCACTGGGCGCTTGCTATGCACCCGACATTGTTCTAGGGGCAGGAGACACAGCAGCGAACCAGACACCGCCCTGCCCACAGGGAGCTGACATTCTAACAGGGGACTGGGCTCCCCACATGGGCAAGGGACCGGCGATGAGGCGCTGTGTTAGACTGCCAGGGAGGAGCGGGCTTCGACACGTGGCAGATAAGCACAAAGGCCCTGGGCAGGAAGGAGCACTGTGTTGGAATGAAGTGAAGGAGAGTGGTGGTAGGCAAGGGCAGAGAGAGAAGAGGGTAGAGAGAGAAGAGGGCAGAGAGAGAAGAGGGCAGAGAGAGGGCAGATCCTGGGGGCCTGGTGGGCCACCGTAGAGCGTTTCAGATGTTTTCCTAAGAGGGGTGGGAACTACTGGAAGGATCTGAGCAGGGAAACACCATGGCTCCATGTGCATGTTGAAAAGAGCACTCTGGCTCTTGTGTGGGGGACACCTGGGTGGGATGGGGTGGGGTGAGGGTGGGTGTGAGGAGACCAGTTAGGAAGCCCCTGCGGCAGTCCAGAAGGGACAGGAGGAAGGCGTGGCCTGGGGGTGGGGGTGGAGGCAGCTGAGGGCTGCGAGGCAGACTTGCACTATATTTAGAAAGCGGAGCCCAAAGGATTTGCTGGTGGATTGAAGGTGTCGGGTGATGGAAAGAGAGGGTTCAAGGGTAACGCCTGGGTTCTGGCTGAAGCGAGTGGAGGAATAATGATTCCAGTTACGGAGGTGAGGGTCACACTAGAGAGGAGAAATCAGGAGTTCTGTTTGGGCCTGGGTATAGCTCAGTGGTTGAGCAGGAGGTCATGGTTCCATTCCCCATCAGGGCATACGCCCTGGTTGCAGACTAGATCCCCAGTAGGGGGCGTGCAGGAGGCAGCCAATGGATGATTCTCTCTCATCAATGATGTTTCTCTCTTCCCCTTCCTTCCTCTCTGAAATCAGTAAATATATATTTATTTAAAAGGAGTTCTGTTTGGGACAGGATACATTTGAGCAAATAACTTTTTCTCCTCTCTTTTGCCCTCTGCCTTCTCATCTGTAAAGTGTGGGGCTCCCCACTTGGTCAGCAGAACCTCTTGGTGGTGATAGGGTTATTTTCCCCCATTTTTCCACGTTCCCACCTCTTTTGAACCCACCAATATAGTCCAAATTCAGAGAAAAAAAGTGACGGGGCTCTTTAAATTTTCTTTTCAGGAGAGAGAGGAGGAGAAGTGGGGAGCGAACAGCAAGTCCCCACCTCCCACGAGGGGTCCTGCCCACGCCGCTGTCCTGATGACCAGGAAAGAGGAAGCGGGGTGGAGGGCACAGGGTGGAGGGTGCAGGGTGGAGGGCGCAGGGTGGAGAGTGAGGGGCACAAGTCCCAGCCCAGGGCACAGATGAGGAACAAGAGCCAGAGTTCGAGTGAGACTGTGAGCTTTCATTTCCTCCAGGCCTCAGGTTTGCACTGCACAAGTTCAAGGGCTTCTGAAAGGAAAAACATCTTAGCGTTTCCATTGCAAACCACCTCCGAGTCTGGGCTTTGAGGTCAGTCATTCAATCGGCCGGGACCCCGCTCTCCTCCAAGCTACGGGCAAAGACCTCCACCATCTCTGCAAGCTAGAAATTCTGTGATTCTGCTGCTTTTAAGGGAAGAAACAAACCAAATACATGGAAAAGTCCAAGCAGCTTGAGACCTGAATGGATCGTTTTTGAAGGAGTTTTGCATCGTTTTCATTCACGGTACATGTGCTGGACACTCACGATGGCCCGGGTTGTAAAATACAGCCCTGAAAATACAGTCTCTTCTTCAGAGAGCTTTCACTCTGGTGGGTGCAAGACAGACAGACAGAGGGTGCTACGGAGAGAAATCAAGCAGAGAAAGAGGGTAGACCATGTCAAGACCAGGTTGAGGTATATAAAGTGTACTATTTTATAGAAAGCAGCTAGGGAAGGCCTCTAGACACAGGAAGCCATAAGCACAGAAGTCCCGAGTCATTTTTGGTGTGTTCTGGGAAGAGCGAGGAAGCAGTAGGAGTGAGGATGAGTGTGAGGGACGGGATGCCAGTTCAGAGGTGGGGCTCAGGGTCATTTAGGGCTCTGGCTTCAACATGAGCGGGATGGGCAATGGTTGGAGGACTGTGAGCAGAGGGCTACGTGACCTGAACAACTGAAAGAGGCCCCAAATTCTAAGTGGTCCACGGAGACAAGGGAGTCCCTGGGATACCAGACACCATGTTGAGATGCCTGAAGCTCTGAAGCTATCAGGCATATTTGTTCCAGCAAATGCTTAAACCAAAATCGTTGGCCCTGGTGAGAAACCCGCGCCATCCCCGCTGGAAGTGTCATCTGCTCATCCACGATAGGGTCGGTGAGTACTGGGGACACCCGGGAGAAAAGGCATAATCTCTACCCAGTCTGCAGACAAAGAACTTGAGGTCTCGCCAAGTTGAGTAATAGCCAAGGCTATGGGCTAGCTAGTACGTGGCAGAGCTGAGTTCCAGCCCAGGGCTGTCTGACTCTAGACAAGGCAACCAACATTCGCAATGCTAACTGATCTTCAGACGAGGAAAAGCATTTTGAGAAGCGAAGAGACATGCGCAAGATCACAAATCTGTGAGTGGCAGAGCTGGGTCCCACACGGACGCCAGGGGACTGTCCATGTGTCCTAGCTTGGCTTCCTGCAGAGCAGCTGCCGTGGAGAGGGCAGCAGGATGTCAAGCAGGGACTGATCCTGAGACCAGCACCAATCAGTGGAAGACGTCAGGGAAACAGGCAGGACTGAGCTGAGGAGACAATTGAGCGGTGACAAAGGAAGCCTACGAGGAAGGAGGGAGAGAAAGAGAGAGAGAGAGAGAGAGGGGAAGAAAAGGAGGAGGCGGAAAAAAATTAAAAGCTGTCAGAGAGAAAAGCAGACACCCTGCAAAGAAATAACAATCTCATGACTGACTAGCAGGCAGCAAAAAAATGGAAGCCAGAGTCGTACATCAAATAGGGGACCATGCTTACCTATGTCCGGGAGGGAGGGGCTGGGGAACGGAGGCGCACCTGGGAGAATTCTGAAGTTCTGGCTGGTAATGGGCCATTTTTTCCACCCAGACAGTGAGCGTGGTGTTCCCTGTGATTCTTTAAACGCTCAGACTCTCTCCGTAAACAGAAGTATGAAGAGCTGAGGAAGTGGAGACACGTACAATAACTCGGGAAACTGGGTCGTGGAGAGAAGAGAGGGGCGGGGGCTGCAGGAGGATGTGGCGATGCCACCGGAATCAAAGGGAAGTGGCCCTGAGAAGCTCCCAGGCGTCGGTCCACCGCAGGCTGGGACTCCCCACGAGGAGGGATGCTTCCCCACATCAACAAGAGGGACAGGGAAGAGATGGGTGTGCGGGGTTCGTACTGGAATGCTGTGCCTGCTTTCCTGGTGATGGTTTTGTACATGGGGTGGGGTAGTTACCAGGAATGGCAGAGATGGACGGACAGCCGTGCGGGATAGGTGTCTACAATACTAAACATGGATTCGACGAAGCACCGTTATTCCTCTGGTTCTCCTCATCAGTG
The DNA here is from genome assembly GCF_963455305.1 of Plecotus auritus. Classification (NCBI taxonomy): domain Eukaryota; kingdom Metazoa; phylum Chordata; class Mammalia; order Chiroptera; family Vespertilionidae; genus Plecotus; species Plecotus auritus. Next base: position 35,649,507 of record NC_137778.1, read on the forward strand.
AGGAGGTGTGGCTTCTCTCCCGGGGCCTGCATTCGTTTCACCAGAACAGAGCACCACAGACTGCGTGGCTTAAACCAGTGGTCGGCAAACTGTGGCTCGCGAGCCACATGCAGCTCTTTGGCCCCTTGATTGTGGCTCTTCCACAAAATACCACGGCCTGGGCGAGTCTATTTAGAAGAAGCGGCGTTAGAAGAAGTTTAAGTTTAAAAAATGTGGCTCTCAAAAGAAATTTCAATCGTTGTCCTGTTGATATTTGGCTCTGTTGACTGATGAGTTTGCCGACCACCGGTTTAAACCACACACGCACACACACACACACACACACACACGCACACACACACACACACACACATGCACACGCACACACACACACACACACGCACACGCACACGCACACGGCTTTCTCCCAGCGCTGGAGGCTGGAGGCCAGGATCAAGGTGCCAGCAGGGACGGCTGCCCCTGAGGCCTCTTGCTGAACCTCAGGGACACCAGTCCTATTGGATTAGGGCGCCCCCCTACAGGCCTCATTTCCACTCAACCACCTCTTTACAGAGCCCGTCTCCAAATACAGTCACATTCTGGGGTGTTGGGAGTTAGAGCTTCAACATATGAATTCTGGGGGACACCATTCAAGCCATAACTCAGTCCATAAAGAAACTGAGATTCAGGAAGTTGGACGACTTGCCCAGGACAGGCAGTTACAGGGTCAGAGCCGGATGCGGAATCGAGCAGGTCAGTTCCCGCGGCTGAACACCAAGCTTCCCCCCGTGAAACAGCCCTGCACCCAGAAGACCGGAGATGCACAGAAAAGGCCTTCTGGAGAATTAAAAACAAAATAAAGCAAAAAGCTGACCAGAATAAAGGAGTAATATTACCAGGCTTTTCAGAACTATGAGCAGAATATTCCAGAACCCCCACGATGGACTACACTTGCATAGGTTCCCTTTGTAAACCTGAGCTTTAAGCAGAAAGATGGTGAATTTTAGCCAAAATGGCCGGAAAGGTAAACAATTTTGCATCCGCTGAATCCTCTATCCCTGCTTCCCTTTCTGGAGAACCAGGTTCAGGCTGAGGAGGGTGACACCTGCTGGCTGAAAAGGCGCTGGGTGGGAACCCGGCTCCTTTCAGTGTGGTGTCCGCCTGCCCTCTGCTGGCCAGCAGTCGGAACACTCCGGAATCTGCTGACAGCCCTCCTTCCTTCCTCCAGAAACCAGATCTACAGGGGAAGGTGGGAAGAATCTACCGGGAAGCAGCCAGCGGGCGCAGTGTGCCAGGCCCACCCTCTCTCAGTGGTAGAGGCGACTTACACCTTTTGCGTTCTGTGACTGCAGAGCTGTTTCGAAACTTGCTTCAGCTGTTTTCATCGATAACATTCTAATAGACACTTGCTAGATCTGCTACCTTCTTGTTTCCCAAGATCTAAGAATAGGAGAATTTGAATGCAAGACTGGATGCTTTAACAAAACATTGGTCTGCTCATCGGTTCGTGTTGTCAAAATTATAAACTTACGCTTCGAAAGATCTCCATCATTTTGAAACCATGGTTTCCTATGTGACAGCCCAGGGACCGCACCATTTGGTTTCAGTATTTTTGTAAAAATAATTGTTTTCCTTTTCCGATGTGACTTTTCTTTTTTAAAAACCAGTGGGTCATGCTTATAGGAATGCCACTGTTGTATATTTGGGGGAAATGTTCTAAGTAATAAAGGTTCCCTTGAACGGAGAAGCAGCACATAGATGCCAGGAGAAACACTGAGCTCACCAAGAACTCCTAGAACTCCCGGCCCACATGCTGCACAGGGTGTGTGGCCTTGGGATCGCAGTGAGATTCCAAAGGTGGGGCCCTCCGTGCCCGACGCCAGGGCGAGCCCCACACCCTCTTTATCAGATGCCAGCATGGGAACTTAAAATGCAAATCGGATCACGATGCCAGGAGAGGCCAAATGCCTCACCTTCGACTTTACAATAAAATACCAATTCCTTACCTGCGTTCCAAGGCCAGGGGATCTGGTCCTGCGGCCCCTCCACGCCTGCACTTGGCTCCCTTTCCTTCCCTGTCAGTGTTTGCATCCTTATCCTTCTGGATCTCTCTGTGGCTCTACTTCAGTACGGTTTATTTCCTCCGGGGCACTCGCTCTAATTTATAACCACTTGTTTATTTATCTCACTGTTCATTTCGCGTCTCCACCACTGGGCATCGTCCATCGGGTGGGCCTGGTCCATCCTGCTCTTTGCCGCATTCCCAAGCCCAAGGAGCATACATGTATCAGTGAATGAGGGAGTGAATGACGTGAGCAGAGGAAGGTGCTGAGAGGCGAGTGGCACCCAAGTCATTCCATGCAGGTCACTGTACCGAGCTCCTTCATAAATACAAGGCGGTCCCAGCCCTGACCCACGGCGTGGGAAGCAAGGAGGGGCCAGTGGCTGGGATCAAGGAGGCAGACAGATCTGCCCTTTCACCTCTGATTGACACCTGTCATCGAACCTCTCTTTCTCTACTAGGGACCACCGGTGAGACAGACAGAACCACAAGGAGAGCTGGCGGGAAACACACGCAGGCCAATGCAACAGACGCACTCATTTAATCAGCGGTTAGGTACCCTCCAGGATGCGAACACCGGCTATAAACCAACAGCGGCACGGAGTGCTGGTCCGATGCCTTCTCCTCGGAAGGGCACTGCACCGTCCACGGGCTCTCGGCCCTGCCTCAGGGAGGCCTAGTCACAGTCCCATTTCACAGATGGAAACAATGGACCCGGGGCTGGCGGACCAGGGCTGGGGAGCAGGCTGAGGCCTGGCTCCCAGGGGGCTCTGTCTCCATCCTCCCCGTCAGACCATCAGCATCTGAGCAAGGGAAACAGACTCAGAACGGTCATCAGTTTGCAATGTGCGGCTCGGGGCAGCTGGATGAGGGCTGTCCCCAAGAGAGGTAGCTGGCGATGGCGAGGGCAGAAACGCTTGCATGGCGCAGGGAGGCCTGGTCAGGCCTCTGATGTGCTGGTGGTCGACGTGATTGCCTTTGCCGCCCGGTGCTTTTCTCCTGGGCAGGGACCTGGCACCTTCCTGGACCCATCCACAGAGATCAGGCCTGAGTGGAAGGTCAGGAGCCTGCAGGCGGACCCGGGGTCCTTCAGGAAGAGGGCCAGCTTCTGGGCCACGGCGTCCAGCTCGGAGGAGGCGGCGTGCTCAAGGAGGTTGCTGCTGCGCACGAAGAAGTGCTTCAGGAAGCGCTGGCGCACGCACTTGTGCAGCTTCCTCGCCAGGCGCAGGAGCCCTTTGCTGAAGAGCCGCCAGTCCTTGGCGTGGGGATACTTCTCGCAAGTCCAGAAGAGCACTGTCTGCGGAGGGAGGAGGGGGTCAGACACGTGGGCCCGAGGAGCATATCCTCGGAAACACTGAGCTCACGTGACCTTGGAGGCGGCGGGGAAGTGCCCCCAGGGCCAGCTGGTTCTGCCCTGAATTCCGGATCCCCAACCTCAGTGGGTTCTCGGCCTTGTCCGTCTCCTGCGCCTCTCTCTTCCTTCCTTCGCTCCCCACTAACACGTCCAATGATCACAACTCTCCCCACCCCTCTGCCTCTGCCTTGCAGGGAAAACAGAAACGCTCATGCCCAGACATCAGCGTCCTCCTCGCTGCCCCTCCGCTCCTCCCAGCTGGCCGAATCCCTCCCCTTCCAGAAACTGTATGTGCCGGATCTCCCGCTTCCTCGCTGGCTTTACACCTGTTCGAAACGCTCCTGGCTCCCCGCCAATCCCCCCTCTCCTGCTGCCCTAACTCTCACCTCTGTGGATCCAGGTTTCTCCAGTCGCCCCGTCTCTTTTTTTTTTTTTTTAAATAAATCTTTATTGTTCAGATTATTACAGGTGTTCCTCTTTTTTTTCCGCCATAGCTCCCCTCCACCTGATTCCCCACCCCACCCCATGCCCTTACCCCCCACCACTGTCTTCATCCATAGGTGTAAGATTTTTGTCCAATCTCTTCCCGCACCCCTCGCACCCCCTACCCCCTGAGAATTGTCAGTCCACTCCCTTTCTATGTCCCTGATTCTATTATATTCCCCAGTCCATTCTGTTCTTCAGATTTTTTATTCAGTTGTCCCGTCTTTGTCTTCATTTCCTCTGCACCGATTCCCTGCCTCAGTCCCTGCAGGTGGCCTCTCCCACCGTCAGTCCCCACAAGCTGCTCTCCTCCAGGGCCAGTGACCTGCACACTGCTGAACCCCGCAGGCCTCTTCCAGCCCTCGCTTCACCCGACCAGCCGGCAGACTCTCCCCTCCACGACCTCCTCTTGGGTTACTCTTCACGTGGCTTCGGCTTTCTCCCAGAACCACAGCTACTCCTGAAGCATGGCGTTCCTCGGCTCCAGGCCCTCCTACCCTACTTCCTTCCGCAACAGTGGCTTTCATCCCACGAGACACAGGTGACTCCCAATTCTCTTTCTCCAGCCCAGACTGCCCCACTGACCTCTTTATCTGGTATTTCTTAAAAACCTGAGAGTCACCTTTCACCATGTCCCAGCTGAGCTCACGGCCTTCCCCCCCGGCCTGGTCTGCCTCCAGAGCTGCTCATCCAGCCAGTCATGCAAGTCACTGACCTGGGCTCACCCCCTCCCTCGCCAACCCCAGGCAAGCCCTGCCGATCCTGCTGCCGACGTAGGTCTCAAATCCACCCACGTGTCTCATCCTTCACCACATCGCGCCCGGACCTGCACAACAGCCTTCCCACCTGTCGCCAAGCGCAGGGAGCCAACGAGGTCTTTCTGAAATGGCCGTCTGTCTGAAGGACCTCCGAGTCTCCTCACCGCTTTAGTTAAAAACATGAACCTCACAGTCTGGCTCACAGGTTTGGTCCAACCTGCCTTTCCAGCCTCGTCTGGCCCTACGTTCTCCTGGGCTTCTCCTTCTGGCCACACTGCCCTCGTTTCTTTTCTTTAAATAGATTTTTATTGATTTCAGAGAGGGAGGAGAGGGAGCAAGACAGAAACATCAATGCTGAAGAGAATCATTGACTGGCTGCCTCCTGCACGCCCCCCACTGGGGAGCGAGCCCACAATCCGGGCATGTGCCCTGACCGGGAATCGAACCCTGACCTCCTGGTTCATAGGGAGACGCGCAGCCACTGAGCCATGCCGACCGGGCAACACTGGCCTCATTTCATGCTCTCTTCTTCCTCAGAGCCTTCCACACCCTACTTTCACTTCCACTTGGAACACACTGCCTTCCCTTTGCCCAGGAAACGCTTCCATCACATCCAATTGCCCTCTGACACCCATTCAACGCCCTCTTTGTCACTTATTTCTCATCAGCAGCAATGAGCCCAGTAGTCCTCGTGTTCCTACGTACTATGGGGTCCCTACTAGGCAGTGACCTCCCTGAGACAGAGGACCGTACCTGCTTTAGTCACTGTTCTGTCACCAGCCCCCAGCAGGGGGCCTGGCCCACGCAGGGAGGCACTCAGGAAATGCTGACTATAGTCAATGAACTAATGTGATGGTTTGGATGTTGGGTGTGTTTAACATACAGACTTCACTAAGAAGAACAGTTTTAGGGTCACGGCAAGATACTGACTACGTTTTGACTTAGATTAAGTTGTTTGGAGTGAAGAGTGGGAGGTAATTTCATGCTGGTCACGGTAACCTGGATACAGAAGACAGGGACGCGTTCCTCTCCTGCCGTTAGCCTTCCATCTCCCAGGCACACTGAAGCCAGTCAGCCCGTGCTCATCGAGGCCCCGTGCCTCTGAGTGGGTTTTAGGACTAAACAAGCCAGTGAAAGGGAAGCTCTTGCTTCACGCTTTGGGGGAGAGCCTCTTGGGGGCGGAGGGGAGGGCCCCAGAAAACAGGGCCAGGCTTCTGGTGAGGTGAGCGTGACTGGCTCTTTTGCAACCCAATCTCTTCCACGTTTCCCAGACGGACGCCTGCAATGGTCCTGCACGCTCGAGCCCTCCTCGGGGAAAACCCCACACCGCCACCAGCCGCGGCCATCACACTGCCCGCTGCCCAAGGGGGCAGACTGGAGGAAAAGGCAGCTCTGCTTCTGCTCATCCCACCCTTCCAACGCCTGACTCCCTTTTCAACGCCCCTTCCTGAGCGCACAGTCTTGCTCTGTTCTGTGGGTGGGCAGGGAGGACCGAAGCGGAAACCCTGGAGGGAGTTTCCCTAAGACTCTAGATCAGTGGTCGGCAAACTCATTCGTCCACAGAGCCAAATATCAACAGTACGATTGAAATTTCTTTTGAGAGCCACATTTTTTAAACTTAAACTTCTTCTAATGCCACTTCTTCCAAATAGACTCGCCCAGGCCGTGGTATTTTGTGGAAGAGCCACACTCAAGGGGCCAAAGAGCTGCATGTGGCTCTCGAGCCGCCGTTTGCCGACCATGGCTCTAGATGATTAGAAGCCCCTGGGATGAAAGTGATTCGTGGGCGGGATGCAATTTTGAGAGCAGTCATAGCCGCGAGGCCCACGGCGCCCTCGCCAATCTTGCCTTAAATATTTATGCCACTTAAAGTGTCTCTATCCATCTTAATTGTGGAGCAAGGCCATTGGGGTTAAGATTACGAGGTTTCGCTCTGAGACAGACTCGAGTTTGTGTCTCAGCTCCCCCTCTTCCCAGTGTAGAAAGACAAGCAAGAGAGGAGGTGAGGCCCCAGAATGACTGGACTGTCTTCAGACAGCGCGTGCCCTTCCCCAGCACAGGTGTGTGCTTTCAGGGACATGTGCCTGCGATCATGTTAAGAATGTAGACACTTGAGGGAAAGGTCCCAGACATGAAGAGACTTTCACCAGACCCAGGAGGACAGATTATCAGAACAGATAAGAAGGCGGAGCAAAGGCCAGTGGTTTTGTGAGGGGTGTGGGGAAGCCGAATCAGATGTGGAGTCACTCATGCACTCAGCCGAGCAACCACTAGGTGCACAGCCCTGGGTGAGACAGGGGCTCAGGAGTGAGTGGGACCAGCACGGAATCGTTGTCCATGGAAGGAGGAGGCACAGGTAGGAGCGTGCAAGGAAGGCACCACATAGACGGGTGACTACGCCAGCGACCGGTGCTCCCCTGTGCAGGGCTCAGGGAGAAGCCTGAAGCTCCCAATGCACTAGCTGGGCTGGGGCTGTGCTGTCCGTCAGAGTCTGACACCTCCCAACCCCAGTGAGCGGCACACGGTGCCACCGGAGCGTCCAGTTCACCGTGTGCGGTCGGAAATTTGAGAAAGAGAAGTGAGAGAGGGTAATCAAAGGCCACTCTCCAGGAGGGGCGCCCTGGTTCCCGGAGCAACGTTCTTTTTCTCCCTGGTGCTCCCTGCATTGTGTGATTCCACCTGCAAAGCTGCCTGATCCACGCCCGTCTCCCCTGCTGGCCCGGGAGCCCCACGAGAGCAGCTCCATGTCTGTGTTTGTTCCCCGGGTCCCTCCAGGTGCGGGGGCAGGGGTCTGGCTTGTAGTCATCTCAATGCACCTTTGCTGAGCGAGTGAGTGAGTGAGTGAGTGAAGGCGGTCCTGAAGGTGCACTGTTGGGTTTGGGGCAAGGGGAGGCAGGTGCTGGCAGTGACGGGAAACCATGCCCGATGTTGGAACCCGGAAGTCACGGTGCTGGTCTAACCTGATCGTTTCCTCCTCTGCACGGAGCGTGTGTGTGCGGGAGTGGCTGCACCTGGTCTGAGTGGGGACTGAGTCAGAACACGAGGAAAACAGGACTTTTGTCTGAGGTTTGAGCAGCTCGCACGATTTCCCCGGAGTGAAGATTTCTCACGTGCAGAGGCCACATGTTGCAAGTCATTCCTAACGCTCAGCGGGGCTTCGGGCACACAGTGGGCACCCATGGTTGAGTGAAATAAAAGGAGAGAGAGAGAGAGAGAGACAGAGGGAAAAAGGAAGGAAAGGCACAAAGAAAGAAAAGGGGAGGAGGGGGAGGGGGGGAAGGGGAGGGAGAGGCGGAGGAAATGGTACCCTGGCCAGGGGAGTTGTGGGCACACTTACAGATGGTTTCTCTCGCTCCCTGAGTGATCACTTGTGGTTGGCAAATCGGGACACTGGAAGCCATCCTGAATGCATCTCACACACACAGGCCGGTTCCGTGTGGCCAGGCCAGGCCCTACCAGACGCAGAGGGGACCCACCCCGGTCGTGGTCACCCCGGCCGCACACTCACCTGCAGGTGGTGGGACGTGATGACAGGCCTCCGCCCTGGACACCAGACGTCCTCCTTCAGCTGCCGCAGAGCCTGGAAGCACCGCCGGCGGCAGCCCCCGTCCTCGTCCAGCTGCTCCAGCAGCACCCGCTCGGCCTGCAGGAAGCTCAGCTGCCAGTGATAATGCCAACGGGCCAACAAGGAAAACCCAAATGACTGGAGGGAGAGGGAAACGGCGGGAACGTGAGAAGGATGACGCTGGCCGGGGGAGAACGCCGTCTCCGAAGCATCCACTAGCCTGGGGGCCAGCCCCGGGGCAGGCGGCTCACCCCACGTGGACACAGCAGGAGCCTCGGGGCCCGCCCCTCGCACGTGGGCAGTTAAGGGCAGAGGCTGCGTTCACGTCCTCTGGGGAGGGTTCTCCGACTGGAACCTGCACCGGAATCACCTGGCGGGCTTGTTAAAACCCAGAGGGCGGGGCCGGCCCACCCAGCCTCGTCCAGATCAGAGGGGCGCGGGGATCGGCATGTCTAACAGGTCCTCAGGTGCCACTCCCAGGTGTGGGCCCCACTGGAGAGCCACAGGTCTGGGGAAACCTGTTTTCTTTGGGAAGCTGGCTGGCTGGCAGGCCGCGATGCCGCGGCTGGCCGGCTGTGAGGGCTGTGCGCCGGCCAGGGGCCCTGCTCACCGGTACCTTGATGCACTTCGCCCTCTCTGAGGAGGGCCAGCGCGACAGACACCGAGGCCACGGGGCTCTCTTGGACCAGGCGGTGGGGATCTCCACTTCGGGGGCCAGCTCTATCTCCACCTGCCCTTCGGCTGTTTCCATGGCAACGTGGACTGCAATGCTGGTGGTTAGCATGCTGACCTTTCCTGGTGGGAAATGACGAACAGGCTCAGTAAAAAGCATTCAAAGAGGGAATCTGGGAGCAGCGATTCTGACCAGCACCCGCGGCCGCCAGGCCATTTTCAGAGTGTCAATAGCACACCCAGGGGGGCGCGGTTTATATCAAAACTAGACAATTAGCCGAGTAAATATTGACAGAAGCATTGCTAGAAAAATCTCATGGTTGGTGGCTTTTTCTTGTATGTTCCTCCTCCCTCCCCCAAGGCTGTTATGGTACCTTTTCTTAAATTAATAGATTCTTTTCAGGAGGCTCAACTGAAAGAGACGCTGAATACAAACAAAAGGTAGAATATTCGCTGTTGTAAGATGAAATCCGACCATTCTTCTACATCCCCCTCATTCCACGCAGAAGCTGACCTTGTCTGAGACAGCCTTGGCCCCCGGCTTATTCATCGGCCTGTGGTGGCGTTCGGTTTAACCGTCTCTTGTCCGGTCACAGGCTCTCAGGTGGTATCTGTTCTCACCATCGTCACACCAGCCCACCCCCGGCTGCATTACCATCCTAAGCCCTCGCAACCATAACCTGCTTTCCAGTCACTGGCTTCAAGAGTCCAGTGAGCCGCCCGGCTGACGTGGCTCAGTGCTTGAGCATCAACCTCTGAACCAGGAGGTCATGGTTCGATGGGCACATGCTCCGGTTGCCGGCTCGATCCCCAGTGTGGGTGTGCAGGAGGCAGCCGATCAAGGACTCTCTCATCATTGATGTTTCTCTCTCTCTCTCCCTCTCTCTGAAATCAATAAAAATATATATAAAAAGAGAGTCCAGTGAGCAGGAGGAAGCCCGCACGCCGTCACTTCCAACCAGGCGAAGTGGGGGAGAGAGAGAAACGCACCCAGTCACGTTTTCCAGCTCAGAGGCTAGAATCCATTTCTGATCTGTCCCCCCTTCTTTCAAAGGATGCAGGTTGTTGTTGTTTTTTTAATATATTTTTATTGCTTTCAGAGAGGAAGGGAGAGGGAGAGAAACAGAAACATCAATGATGAAAGAGAATCACTGACTGGCTGCCTCCTGCACGGCCCACACTGGGGATCGAGCCCGAAACCCGGGCTCGTGCCCTGACTGGGAATCGAACCCTGAACTCCTGGTCCATAGGCTGGCGCTCAGCCTCTGAGCCACGCTGGCTGGATGCAGGCTTTTTGTCTGCCTTCATGAGAGAAGGCCGAGCTCCGTGGGTGGGCAGCTGGAACTTTGCTCCTTGCCTGGAGAAGAGAGCAAAAGCTCCCTCGCTGCCTCTGTGGGCTGCTCCACAGGGAACGTCCTTTCCTGGCTGCGGTGGGAGGAAGAGCCTATAGTCTCCTCTCAGAGCCGCCCAGACTCGAACGCGATGCCTGCCACTTCAGCATGATTTACTGACGGCTTCTCCTCAGCCCGGCTGGGTGTGACTCTCTCAGACCCACTCTCCCTGTGGGCAGCGTGGCAAAGCGAGCAGGCCAGCGACTGCCGGCTCCGCTCACCACATGGTACTTCTCTCCACATCTCATTTCTTTATCTGTAAACAGGTAGAAAAGTAATCCTTCCTCTCTCGGGGTGCTATGCATATTAAATTAAATAATCCACGGGAGCATTCTCTCCATGGTCACAGTCCATTAAACATGGGCTATTTCCATCATGGAACCTTCCAGAATCCTTGTGTCTAGACAAGGAAATGTGCACAGACACCCATGCCTTTCTGTGCAGAGGGAACAGGCATGGCTCAGCTCTCTGGCTCTTCCCTTACCTGTCCGGCGCGGGCAGTTTTCACCCATGTGTGCGTCAGGGCACCTCCTCCTTTCCGAAGGCTGCACGGGAGTCCCCGAGGCCGAGGCAGCGGGATTTACTCGGTCAGTGTTCCTTTTTCGGACCCTTTCTAGCTCCTCACTACTACACAGCCTATGACCGTGGGGGTCCTTGTACATATTTCTTTGAGTATCTGTCCAGAATTGGAATTACTGAATTGCCAAGTAACCAGGTCACAAGTTACCCTTTAAAAAGTGGACCCTACTTTTCTTGATCCTCTCACCTGACAGGTGACAGGTCTCGATGGCGTTTTCCACCAGTTTCCGGAACACCTGGAGCACCTTGGCGGGCACAATGTCCCCCTCGATGCTCACGTCTGTCTCGTGCCACTGCCACAGGTTCTTCACGAACTGCTGCACCTCCAGCCACTGCTGCAGGCCCTCGGGGCTCCGCAGGGGGCAGGGGAGCCTGGCGCCCTGCAGCGTGTAGTACCGCCAGCGCTGCTCCCTGGCCTCCCGGTACCCGGCCAGGCCTCTCACTGGGACCGTGATGAGGAACTGGCTGGGGGCCAACACCTGGGGTCCGGAGAGGAGAGAGGGAGCGAGGGTGAGTTCACAGACTTGGGAGGTCACAGGCGTCCCCTGGAGCCACCTGCTAAGCCAGGCAGCGCCATTAACCACTCAGCCCTCAGCCATGTGACGAGGTGGACGGGAACTGCACCTGCCTGTTGTGAGAGGGCCCATCCTGTCCTGCCACTAACCCCCTGTGAGGCCTCGAGTAGCACATGAAGTCACCGAGCCCTTGGCTTTGTGAGTCTGCAAGGAAGAGGCATGAAGGAAACCTGGGCTTTGCAGGGCACCTCATGTTTACGGGGAGGAGTTTTCTCCCAGAAGGAAATGTCCCAGGATGTACGGTAGTTCTAGGAAAAGTAATGTTATGCTTCTATTCCTAGTCACGGGTCTACTTTTGTCTAATTTAGGAGGCAGTGGAAGTGGGTGGGAGAGGGGGGCAGAGATGTGCTGACATTCTAGGATCTAATCTAGTTTTAACATTTGCATCCTGGGGTGAATTTCCCAAGATCTTACTGTTTCAAAATGCAACAAGTCCCAGAATCTTATGGGTGGTCCCTACACCCACTGACCTCGAAGTGTACTGGACCAGTACATCATGTGCTCATATACTAATTCTTCTGCTCATTCGTTCATTCATTCATTCAACAGAAGTTGAGTGTCTACCGCAGGCTGCACCCTGCTGGGGGCTGGGAACGGAGCCATCAACACAAATGGTCCCTACCAACGAAGGACTTACTCTGGTGTGAGAGAGGGGCATGAATACAGAAAACTGTAACACAAATGAAAGGGGTTCTTGTGTGCCGTAAGAAAAATCCAGATCAAGGGGCACGGGGATCCAAAATAATCCAGAGCCTCGCTTCACCTGTCCCTGAAAGGCAGAGAACCTTCGTGTCTGTTCGGTGAGATTGTCTGTAGGTGAGATCCTTCTGTGGGGACGGCTTCGCCCACTCCACAGCGGTGCACAAATGCGGGCTGCTACCCTGGCAGCCTGCAGCTCTGGGGACTCCTCAGCAGGGACAGGGGTTCCGAGGCGGCCCCTGCAGTTTCTAAAGGCCACCTCTCTCACTGTCTTCCCTCCCCCACCTGCAACCCATGAAATACCTTCTACTATGTTCTCGACAATTCCCTCTGCCCAGCCCCAATCTATTGTTACTGGGAGAGTGGCACAGCCCTGGCTCAGGGCCCCAGGGTGCGTTCTGGCTTCCACGCCCCATAGAACTGACCACGCCCTGTCACTTCCCTGTCTCAGTCTCCATCAGCTGGAAATTGGAATGTGGGCGCTCACTCACATGAGTGTGGAAGTGGTAAAAACTCAGTCCCCGAGGAAACAGGCGGTAGTTAGTATTCTCAGAGGTGTCCGCGCCTGTCACCTGCGGTTCCCGCGAGCCCCGGGTGGGCGCCCAGAGACGAGGGAGGCCGCTCACCGTGATGTTCCCATTGTACATCAGGGAGTAAGGGATGGCTTGGAAGCGGATGTCCTGGTTGCTGATCTCTGTGGTCAGGTGGTAGACGACCTTCTGCACCTCCTCCACCGTCTGGGAAACCCACTGGCGCCTCCGGTCCACCTGGTGGGCGGGAAGCAGCACAGGGGTTATTTCTGGGACTGCCCCGGGCACTGGCGTAAGGAAGGGACGGGACAGGACACAGTGGGGTGACCACAGGAGCAGGGCTCCGGGAGAGGTGACTTCAGGTCTGATGGCACCTGTCAGTGCCTCTGAGTTCAATTCTAAAATAGAAGCATCCATTCGTCTGGATGGTGTGGCTCAGTGGTTGAGCGTCAACCTATGAACCAGGAGGTCACAGTTCGATTCCTGATCAGGGCACATGCCCAGGTTGCGGGCTCAATCCCCAGTGTGGGGTTTGCAGGAGGCAGCTGATCAATGATTCTCTCTCATCATTGATGATTCTCTCTCTCTCTCTCTCCCTCTTTCTTCCTCTCTGAAATCGATAAAAAAAAATATCTTAAAAAAAATAGAATAGAAGCATGCGTTCAAGTGTGAGTCCACAGACTCAGGAGGTCACAGACGTCCCCTGCCATGTGGTTGGTGCCCATTTCATGTGTATATATACATACAGCGTGAGGCAAAAGTAGGTTTACAGTTGTTCATATGGAAAAATACAATAATTAATAAGTAATAATACAAGGATAAACTGTTTTGCATGCTCACAACTATAAACCTACTTTTGCCCCCCCCACCCCCCCGTATGTGGGTATACATACTTCATGTGTGTGTACAAGTGTTTCCAGGTAGGGTAAGTTCCATGAAGGAAAATCACACGGGATGAGGGATTAGAGAATAAAAAGGCGACTATTTTGGAATCAGGTGGCCGGGGAAGTCGTGACGTAAGGGGGCGATAGCGCCTGCTGGCCGGGTTGGTGACTGTGAAACGGGTTAGCCCGTGTGGAGATTAAACAGTTTGACGTCCAGCGACTGCTTCCCGCCATGTCCATACACCACGGCTCCCTTCTCCTCGGAACTCACCCCTCCTGGACCTGCTGACTCTGCACAGCAAGTCTCCCCAAACTGAGAAATACCCCCAGAAAACGGAACACCAAAAAAATATGCCTTTAGAGATATGTAAGGTTTAGGGAAATGGATGTTTGTGGGAAACACAATGGAATTTTTAGTAAACTCTAGGAGAGACAGAAAAATCCACATAATCTTTGGACGGGAAGTCTGTATGTTTTTTCCGAAATAGAGGCGTGGCTCTGTGTTTGAGTGTCGACCCATGAACCAGGAGGTCACGGTTCGATTCCCAGTCAAGGGCACATGCCCAGGTTGAGGGCTCTCTTCCCAGTAGGGGGTGAGCCGATCGATATTTTCTGTCATCATTGATGTTTCTATCTCTCTCTCCCTCTCCCTTCCTCTTTGAAATCATAGAGTATATATATATATATATATATATATATATATATATATATATATATATATATATATTTTTAAAGAGGGAATGGGAGACAAGCAAGTGAAGACAGAGGTAAGTAGCTCCTCCGGGAAGTTGGCTAGGGAAGGAAAAACAAACAAACAAGGACACCGACAGGAATTTTCAAAACGCCACGCAGGTTCAAGCACGTTTAAATGCTGACGGAGAAGAACCAGTGGAGGAGCAGGGGCGGAGGGCAGAGCCACTGAGTCTGAGTGAGGATTTCCCGGCCAGGAAGAGCTGGGCAAGTGCAGAAACCTGGTGAGGAATCCACCGGGTGCAGAAGGAAGGAGAGATGGATGCAAACACAGAGGAAAGGGCAGGGAATGCGGGGAATCCGAGGCTTCCTGTCTGGTGGCTGTTTTCTTTATGAGCAGGAGTCCAGGCCATGGGCTGAGAGGGAGGACGAGAGGTGGGAGGGAGGGACTGCGGGGTGACAGACTTTGGAAATAGCTTCTCTAAGGAAGGAGGGGCCGGCTGGGCACATGTCTGAGATTGCCAGGCAGTGGCCAAGATAGTGGCGGGTGGGCCCACGCGGCTGTGGGTGGGCCCACGCGGCTATGGGTGGGCCCGTGCGGCTGTGGGATACCAGTGGGCCCCACTGCAAGATGCTCTCAGCACAAAGGTAACAGTTGAGGGGCTAAGCCTGGGGTTTGCTGGGCAAGATGTGCAGGTGGACAAGAGCACACGGGCGGGTTTCAGTGGAGGGCCATGTTTTGCACGCTGGGTCAGAGAATGGACGAAGCCAGGTTAGGGACATCGGATGACCAGAAGTCTGACGAGGAATAGCAGGGAAAAGGAACCCAAGGCTGACGACAGAACGCTGTGGTCAGAGTGGTTGGGAACCGCACTCTCACAGTAAAGTTCTCAGAGGGCTGTGAGCACTGAGGCTAAGCCAGCCCGCCCACTGCCCTGGCCATGGATAAGCAACGCTACACTTGTTGGCACGCAGATTCAGTCACTCTCCTGGAGCAGAGTTTATACAAAAGCAGCCACGAGAGCGCCCATCCATCCCTCAAGGGCGCCATCCATGGTTGGCCCCCTCTCTCCAGGGCAGCTCTGTGTACGCGTCCCCATCCAGGGCTACGTCCCTCCCGCCCTCCCGGCCCCCCAAACCAGCGTCAGGCCCATTGTTGTCCCACATGTCACTTGCTACTATTAATAGCTCAAGTCTGTGGACAACTTTTACTGTTTCAAATATAAATTATTTGGACGTCAAGATGGTTCCCTATAATAACATTCTGACCCGCTTGCATTGCAACATGCTTCCTTGAGAGAGAGGTACGGAGATGGCACTCAATAGCATGCCAGGAATGAAATGTCACACAGGCCTGGTCACACCCGAGCATGTGGCCCGTGCAGATGTCACCCAAGATCAGTGCCACTGGGGAAAATGCTGAGAACTTCCTTCCCGACAACAGGAAGTCAGACTTTTAATTCTGGAATTGCATTTAAATCCAATAGCCAGTTTGTTTCTAAATGCCGGCCGGTGTGGCTCAGTGGTTGAGCATTGACCCAGGAACCCCAGGAGGTCCTGGTTCGATTCCTAGTTAGGGCACATGCCCAGGTTGCGGGCTCGCCCCCGAGCAGAGTTTCTCTCTCGTGGCAGACCCATCCCAGACCTGTGTTTTGGGCACAGTATTTTGCACAAAGCAGGTGCCCCGTGTGTTTATGGAGAGGCGCACAGAGGGGTTTAGCAGAAGAAACATGGCTTTGGGGTAGAAAAAGAGGAGGCTGAAACCTCAGCATCCTCTGCCCAGCTGTGTGGCTTTGGACGAGTTACTTAACCCACACGAGCCTCCGTTCCCTCCTCTGCAAACACGGAGGCGATGGGCGTGCACCCCATAGTTGTTGGTTCGATTACATGAGATACTGTACGGGCCTCAACCTGCCAGCACCTTTCACACTCTTCCTGCATTGACTTCAATGAGCCCTGAAGATAATTCCGGCCACATATGTGCAAAGAGACCGTGTGAATTTCAAGGGGAATAAAAATATCCAAGACTCTCTTCTTCGCCCCAGAAACTGAGCAACAATAAAACAATATAACATTGAAGTTACCACCCCAAGATACTAACAAGAACAGCCTCAGGAGTCAATATACAATGGATTGTCAAATAAATATGTTCACTGATAATACGAGGGGAGTCCCCGGGAAGGCAAACACGTTTTGTGCTGCGGCGCCAGGGACACTGCTGTTGAGAAAGTGGACTCAGCTGAGTGTGATGGGTGACTATGGGGCAGAAAAGTGGGGAGCAGAGAGGCTTTCTCCCCGGGGGTGGGGGAAGCTGGGGCCTGAGACCTTTCTCAGAATAGTTCTGGTGGGGCAGGAGTGGCAGACAGCCCCCTGCAGGGTGAGGAGGGGTGGGAGGGGTAGAAGGTGAGGAGGGGGGGAGGGGTGTGTGGGAGAGACGGTACCCGTCCTCACCTTATCCAACAGGCAGGCTTCGAAGTTGTCCGCGACCAGGGGTTGCATGGCTCCCTGCTGGGTCCCGAGTGGAGGCTCCATCCTGGCTGCTGGAGGGGAGGACAACGCTGTGAGCGGCTCTCCCCACCGTGTCAGCCTCTCCGCTAGGTCCTCTGGGGACGTGCACGTGGACCAGAGACTGGCCTTCTCGATTCTTCACTTAAGCTCCTATTTCCAAACAGTGAGCATCCATCTGTTATCTTTGGGAGGATTTAGAAACTCATTTAAAAAGGAGAGCTGAGGAAATGGAGCTGGAGCCCAACCTAATTTCATTCCACGTCGCGCTGTGCTTCGGCCCAAGTGGTGTTCCCAGTTGTCTCTCCCATCCGACACGTGGGGCAGAATGCCCTGCACCTGGCGTCCCCACCCTTTCATGCTCTTGTCCTACAACCAGTGCCCCTGGGCTCGGTACCTTATATCCCCTGGTCCTTCTCCTGTTGACAGTAAATACCTCTTGCCCTCCCCCCAGAAAACCCCGCGGATTGATTTTCCTTCTTTACAATAAACAAAACCGGAAACTGCCCAACAACCCGCCTGGCACCACCACTGCGCCCACAAACAAGCGATCAGGTCTTGTCAACCAGGTCAGGGCACGATTTGCATATAGAAAAGTGCACACACTCACACACACGCACGCACACACACCCATGGCAGGACAGGGACCCTCTGCTCACCTGCTGACCTTTCACTATAACCTCCCTCTTCCCACTTGAAAGCTGGCAGTAAAACTTAAGTCAGTGTAAACAGGCCCCCGGAGAGTGGAGGAAGCAATCCCGCCTGGCTTGGCCAGCAAAGCCGTGGCGGGAAGCAGCTCAGGCGGTAAATCCCCAGCCTGATAGGAAAAAACCCCACAATGGTCTGATCTGATCTCCCCGAAGCTGTAAACATTAGGTCTGCTAAGGAAGCAGCGCGCCAGGAGCCGCACTCTGCCCGATGTCCAAACCCACGGAGTGCGCCTCCCCGTGCTCAGCAGGGCTGGCTGCCCAGCAACTCCGCCTTCCCGAGCCTCAGAATTTGCATATCTCACCTCCTCTGCCCGGCTCTGCCCGGCCCTGCCCTGCCCTGCCCAGCCCTGGGGCCGGAAAGCCACCACAGAGCCCCCTGGCCGCTCTGTGCTCTGCCCACTCCCTCATCCCAGGGTGCAGCCCAGCTGCTTCCCACAGGTCCCTCTGCGAACCTGCCTCTGACGGGAACGGGGAAAGCCACCCTCGGCACGGCCTGGAGTTTCCATTCCCTCCCATTTGTCATTCTGTCTCCTCCTGCCATCAAATGCTCCGGGTATTCCTCAGCTCTCTGACCACTGGCCAGGTGCCCCCAACAGCAGATGGCCCCGAGCCTCTCACTTGGGGCTTCCCGCAGCTCAGAATCCTGCCCCACCCTAGTTGTAACTGGACCCAAGCCCTCCCGTTTCTCCCATGTGCTCTTCTTTTTGTCCTTATTTCTGCTCCATCCTGGTCATTAACTGGACTCTCTCGCCCCTGGCAGGGCCTTTCCTCTCGTTCCGCGGTCACCCCAGATACTCGTCCCCAGATGCGCAAACTTCGTTACTATGTGCCTGCGGCTTTCCTACCGAGATTGCTCCAGATTGCAGCTGATCACAGAGAATCTTCTCTGGCACCGGGGCCAGTGGCACTTGCCAGATATGAGCAGGGAAAACCGCCAACAGGGCCAGCGGAGGAGCCTGGGAGAAGAAGAAAGAGGCAAGTGCTCAGGGTGGCTTACTACCGTCAGGCCTGGATGTCAGACCAGGAAATAGGGGTGTTGTACAAACACAACCCATTCCTTACTCCATAACACGGTTCCTTACGGGCAAAGGTTCCAAACATCGGGCCCAGCCTCTGACGAGTGGAAAAGACACACTTTGTTGGCAGATACCGATCTCCGGTTAATTGGATATTGGGTCAGCAACTATGCATTGAGCAACAGTCTGCCTAAGGCACCACGCTGGGCCACTGGGAGGGATTCAATGTTGACTCAGATCCCTCTCCTTCCTCGGGAAATATGGCTCCTCACTTCTCATGACTCACACGACGCAAGTAGGCACAGGTCAACCAGCTCGACTCAGCTCCTGCCGTGAAGACCAAGGAGATATGTTTTCAAGGCAGTTTAACAAGGTGCTCACAACACTGACCCGTCCAGATGCGCAGTCCCGGGCAGGCACGCGCCCTGGCGCACCAGCAGGGGCGTCTGTCACTGACTGACCTAGTGGCCCAGATATTTATTCCAAGAAGGTGAAGGGTTGGCCTGATCCAAATCAATCTTAAATACACACGTTCAGCAAAGTGCACCAAGGCTGCAAACTCTGACTTATTCTCTCAAAGTTTTTCCTGAATCCTGGGGTGTCTCAACTGTGACAGTTCAGAGGCCCAGACAGAGATAAGGGTCCATGCCGGAGGGAGCCCCTGGCCTTGAACGAGACAGGGACCCTGTGTGCTCCGTGCCCCCAGGGTAGCTGAGCACCTAACACGTAACTGACCCTCAGTTAACAGTGGTGAATATTTGATTGCATTACACATTGACGTGACATCCTTATAGATGAAATATTTTGAGATGCACGGAATCACTTTATAAAGTATTAAGCTGGGGAACCTTTTCACGTTTTCTTTGAAAGGACGCTCTCTTTGGCATATCCGAATTGCTAGCATCAGCACTCTTTTGCTCTGGGGCCATTATTATGGAAAATAAGGGTTACCTGACCACAGCGCTGAGATACCCTGACAGTCCATCTGAGAAGCAAGACAGCTACTAAGTGACTGACCGGTGGTCACGTATACCGCACTGACACTGGGAAAAAGGATGAGGAGCGCCTTCCCCAGGCAGGACATCCCAGGCAGCCCAGCACGGGATGGCGCCAGATTTCATCACGCTCCTCAGAACAGCGCTCCATTTAAAACGTATATTTTATTCATCTCTGGAAGTTTCCATTTAATATTTTCAGACAGAGGTTGACCGCCGGTAACGGAAACCACTGAGAGTGAAACCGTGGATACGGGGGGGATCGCGCATTCGGAGGAAACTCTCAGTCATTATTGTTGCAGATATCTCTTCGGTGTCTTTCTCGGATTCTTCTCCTTCTGGTCTTCTCATTGTGTGTTACGCCTTGTGTAGCTGTCCCATAGCCCTTAGACACTTTGTCTGTGTTTCACAAGCGGGGTTCTCTTTGCTTTTCGGTCCTGGAGGTGTCTGCGGAGAGGGCCCCTGGCTCAGACACTCTTTCCTCGGCCCGTCTACTAAGAAGCCCGGGCACTCCTCTCTCCTCTCCCTCCAGCATGTGTCTCCAGCATTTTTCCTGGATCTCTCTCAGGACCCCCACCTCCCTGCTGGCGTTGCCCACCTGTTCTTGCACGTGTCTACTTCACCCGCTAGGGCTCTTGGCATTCAATCATCGTGGTTCCAAATTCCGCATCTGATAACCCCAACACCCCGCCACGTCTGATACCAATTGTTATTTACTGCCTTTCATATGCCTGGCAGTTTCTCCCCGATAGCTGGACATAATGCACGGGGTGAAAGCATTGCTGTCATCAGGCATGTGGTAATGGGGTGTGAGCTATAGAAGAGGGGGAGCGTTCTCTAGTCCCAGGATGAGGTCCCAGTCTTTTAGTGCGTTTCTGGTCTGTGAACCTCACTACTGTTTTCCTCCCTCCTGAGTGGGACGGCAGGGCCGGAGGGGGCTGCAGCTGGCTGCTTTCCTCTCCCCCATGGAGAGAAAAAGGGGCTCTAGTTAGTTTTGTCAACATGGTTCTGCATAATAAGAAGAGAGTCAATCTTATAACATAAACATTTGAAAGTTGGAAATTATTATTAGCCCAACTGTACAGTAATATATCTGTGTTAGTTTTCTTTATTAAGACGTATCACGCTGAGACAGGAAAGATACAAGCAGAAAAAGAAACAAAAATATATGTAGGTCAGAGGCAGTAAGAGAACACTCATAAATCATTTCGCAGCGTACGTCTATGTTTTCAAGGGAGCTACACACCTTCAAGGGCAAGCATTTAACAGAAATATCTGAAAGCACACTGGGAGCCTGACCGGCACGGCTCAGTGGTTGAGTGTTGACCTATGAACCAGGAGGTCACAGTTCAATTCCCAGTCATGGCACATGCCCGGGTTACGGGTTCAATCCCCAGTGTGGGGCATGCAAGAGGCAGCCAATCAATGATTCTCTCTCATTACTGATGTTTCTATCTCTCTCTCCCTCTCCCTTCCTCTCGGAAATCAATAAAAAATATATTTTTAAAAAATTAAAGAAAGAAATGGGGTACAAATGCCTCATGAGTGGGGGACAACGAGAAAAGTGGCCAACTGCAAGCCAAGGAGACACCAAACTTGATGGCACCTTGATCTTGAACTTCTAACCTCATTAAAATTCTCATTGTTTAGGCCACCAGGGCGTGGCATTTTGTCATGGCCGCTCTAGCCGACGAAGACACTTCTGTTGAAGGACTCCTTGGGCTTTGCAGGGCTGGACAGAGAGGCATCTAGACAGACAGACATCTCAGTGGCACCATCCTCTGCTGCCTCCCCTGCTACCCGTCAACCAATTGCCCCAGGAAGGGGCAATAACGCTCAGAGGGCGCCTTCTGAAGGCTGATTTTCCTGCTTTTCTGGGACACATTTCTGCTACCCTTCCTACCTGCACCAGAGGTTGGGCCAGCTTTTCTATCTTTCTCTTTTACTCGAGAGTTTCAACGCTAGAACCATAGAAAGCTCACTGATCCCGGCACCCCCGTGCCCCCTTCACCATTTCTCTTCAGGAGGCCTAGCAGGAGCTCTTCACATGAGCCCCCTGATGATCAGTCTTGGGAACGAGAGTTCTTGGCTTAGGCATCCAAATTAGGACTCCACCACAGGAAGGTCCTTGGAGCTTTCCCTCAGGACTCCAGGAAACCCAGGAAGCCCACGAAGGCTGCCTGGGACAACCCCTGGCCTTCCCGGAGAAAGGGAAACCCTCTCAGAGGCATGCTGGAGGCGGCCCCCAGGACGCGCAGGCCCCACCTCTCTGTCTCACTACTCAGGAGCCACAATATTTGCTCTTGAAACACGATTAAGGAAACCAACTGCCCAGGAACACGTGGCCTCCTCCCATAGGCTCCTGGCGGTCTGTCACCCACAACCAATGTTGAGAAAATACAATGTGGCCTCCTGGGCAGGAGCTCCAAGAAAAGTGATCAAGGTCAGAACCGCCAGACCGAACAGTATCAACAATAAGAAAGAATAGAAAAGACGTAAATGAAGCTTGATACTTAAACAGCAATGAGTCTTCTTAGTATGAAACATTTCATAAGAAAAAAAAACAACAAAAAAAAACACACACAACCTGGTGGAACTAAGTGCCAAATGACGTAACAATTGAGATAACTCTTTAACATTTGGCTTTAGTTCCTAAACGTGTCATATAAACACTTACATTTTTCTTGCTACCACGTCTTTGCCTCAGTGTCTAAATCTCCATGGGGTCATGGAACAATGGAGTGAGGACAGAAACAAGTCTGGTTTGCAGGATGGCAGGACACTTTTACTGTCTTCATTTGCACTCTAGCATCATGAAGGACAACAAGATATTTCAAGCCCCGGTCAGAGGAAGGCTACGACCAAGTCCCATTAACAAAGGATATGTAGGTTAAGTCCACAGTGCAATGCCTATCGCAGCCACCTCCTAATTCATTCTCTCCCATCACCATGACAACCAGTCACAAGCAGCCAGAACACTAGCAGCCAAGAAGTAACTTTCCAGCCTGGCTGGTGTAGCTCAGTGGTTGAGCGTCGACCTATGAATCAGGAGGTCACGGTTCGATTCCTGCTCAGGGCACATGCCCAGGTTACGGGGTCAATCCCCAGCAGGGGGCGTGCAGGAGGCAGCCTATCAGTGGTTCTCTCTCATCATTGATGTTTCTATCTCTCTCTCCCTCTCCCTTCCTCTCTGAAATCAATAAAAATATATTTTTAAAAAACTTTCCAGAAAAATAATTTTTTAAAAAAAGAGCTCAGGGTCAAATGGCTTCACAGGTGAATTCTATAAAACAATTAAAAATGAACCTCAGTCACTCACAAACACTTCCCCCTAAAAAGAAGAAAAAGAAACACTTCCCAACTTATTTTACGAGATCAGTATTAACCTAACACTAAAACTAGACAAAGACATCACAAGCAAAGAAAACTATGGACCACTATCCCTATGACTATAGATTCAAAACTCTTCAAAATACTAGCAAACCAAATCCAGAAACAATTCATAAGGACCATACACATGACCAAATCAGATTTATCCCAACAAGGTGGTTTCAACATCGGAAAATCAAATAACGTAACACACCTTATTAGTAGTATAAAAAACAAAGCCACATAATCTCAGTAGGTGTAAAAAAAAAAAAAAGTATTTGACAAAAAGTCCAACACATTTTCATGATAAAAAATCATCAACAAACTATAGTTTAACAAGGCCATCTATAGAACACCCACAGCTAAAAGCATACTTGGTGGTACAAGACTGACAGCTCTGTCCCTAAGATTAGGAACAAGACATGATGTCCACTCCCACCCTTCTATTCACCATTGTTCTGGGGGTTCTAGCATTACTTTTTTTTCTTCCTGAAATTTAATTCCACAATATCTTCTTCACTCCTCAGCAAACAAACATTAGCAGCCTCCTGGTGCCAGGCATTCTGAAGCCCTAAGGATGCAGTAAGAAGTAAGGTAAAAAGGTTTCCAGCTCATTTTTGGAGGGGGAGGAGAAAATCATAAGCAAGTTGACTAGTCAATAACCAAGGTATTTTCAGTTAGTGGTAAGTGCTGAAAAGAAAATAATGAGCCCTCGCTGGTTTGGCTCAGCGGATAGAGTGTCGGCCTACGGACTGAAGGGTCCCGGTTTCGATTCTGGTCAAGGGCAGGTACCTCTGTTGCGGGCTCCTCCCCAGCCCCAGGCCCTGGTCGGGGCTCGTGCAGGAGGCAACCAATTGATGTGTGCTTCTCTCACATTGATGTTTCTCTCTGACTTTCCCTCTCTCTTCCACTCTCGCTAAAAATCAATGGGAAAATATCCTTGCGTGAGGATTAAAAAAAAAAAAAGAAAAAGAAAATAATGATGGAATCGGTTGCTTTAATAGTGGATAAAACCTAAGCTACTATACAGCCGAGATTCTGTTCTATTTTGTTCACCTTATCCCAAGTGCTTAGAGAATCACTCAATAAATATCGAATGGAAGAATGAACAAATGGATGAATGAAGGAAAAAGAAATATATTCCTCTGATGGCAGAAAGACAGCAGCTAGCCAAAACCGGTTTGGCTCAGTGGATAGAGCGTCGGCCTGCGGACTGAAAGGTCCCGGGTTCGATTCCGGTCAAGGGCATGTAACTTGGTTGTGGGCACATCCCCAGTGGGAGGTGTGCATGAGGCAGCTGATCGATGTTTCTCTCTCATCGATGTTTCTGACTATCTATCCCTCTTCCTTCGTCTCTGTAAAAAGTCAATAAAATATATTAAAAAAAAAAAAAAGACAGCAGCTGCATAGAAATGTTCAGTTAGAGGACCACTGAACAACAGCAGACTTCCAATCAAATGGCAAAACAAGAGGCATCCCCTCTTAACCCAAACAACAAAATGACAAATAAAAAAATACATGGTTTTGCCCTAACCGGTTTGGCTCAGTGGATAGAGCGTTGGCCTGCAGATTGAAAGGTCCCAGGTTCGATTCCGGTCAAGGGCATGTACCTTGGTTGCGGGCACATCCCCAGTAGGAGGTGTGCAGGAGGCAGCTGATCGATGGTCCTCTCTCATCGATGTTTCTAACTTTCTATCCATCTCCCTTCCTCTCTGTAAAAAATCAATAAAATATATTTTAAAAATTTTTTAATCTTAAAATTTATCGAAAGGAAACGTGAGGTATGACAACTCCATATGCCTCCTTTACAACAGGAAGAATTGGACCTAAAGTAAATAGTTAACAATTGGACACTGGCTAATGATACATCCATATGACGGAAGACTTAAAACATTACCCACACATGGAGAAAAGTTTAGGAATGGTTTTCTCTGGCTGGTGGGATTACATCTAATTTTTATTTTCCATGTTAGCTTTTTTTTTTTTTTTTTTTTTTTACAATTAACATACTTCTAGTTTCATAATCAGAAAAAAGAGATAATATACAAATAATACCACTCCATAGTCAGAGTAGAGGATGCTGGATTGCTCAGGGAGCAAGTAGAAAGGGCCAAGGGCCAAGGGTAGAACCCAGGTGACCAACTACCTATCAGTGAGTCTGGTAATATGTTTGTGCCCGCAAAGCAATGAGCCGTCCACCAACATCAGGGTGGTGTATATGCCGTGTAACCGAGTTTGCTTCCTGCTCATTCACCTAAGGCTCCCTTGGATTCCATGACTGAAACGCAGAAGACACTCCAGTCGGATCCCTCTTTCTGAGCACAGCTGCAGCCAGAAAGAAGCCTCAGGGACCACCTGCTCTCCCCCAGGCCCAGAGAGCAGTGCAGACAGCGCTCCTAGCTCCCTCCCCACTTCCCCAGAGAGCTCTACATGGAAACACACACCCTCCCCAAGTCCTCGGTCCCACACTTACCACCCCTCTCTGGCTCCAAGGACAGAAAACCGCTGACCAGGGTGAGAGGAAGAGCTTTTGTATAAGCCTGCACTCCTCCCACCAGAGGCTCCTGCTCCCTCCCTCACCCCAGCACTTCAGCAAAGTGGGAGGGGAAAGGGGAAGTCAGCTCTCAGGCATTTTTCTATGGGAAATGGCAAATCTTCAAGGACAATAAAGAGGAGGAAAGTGGTCTCATAAAAGTCATATTTCTCCAGTTACTTCTTCATTAGCTAGCAAATGAAGTGGATCAGGTGAAAATATATTTTCTTGAAACATGTCATATCAATTTCAGTTTTGGAAGAACATGGCACCATGAGAATTCACTTTAAAAATATCTTTTTAATGGGTGGATTAAGTCCTTGTTCTAAAATCTTTGGTAGTTCCTAATTGGTACGACCTATTGAAGCTGTCCCACATGGCAGTTGGACTTTTACATATATATTACTTGGAAATCAGCACAACAGACTTAGACTTATAATAAAAATGAGGTTAACATTTCATGTTAAAGAGAAAAATGAGAATGACAAATAAGTCTCCCTGATTCTAAAACTATATTCATGAGATATTGTGAAGACTTCAGAGGATATTTAAAATGTCTTCTAAACTACTCCAGAGCTAAAAGTTATTAAGCATCAAATAAAGTTTAATGAGAGGTGTGTACGCGCGCGCGCGTTGAGACATGGTGGCAGTTGCTCTGGGCTTAAAAAAATGCTGCTAATCTGCCTGGCCTGTGTGGCTCAGTGGTTGAGCATCAACCCAGGAATCAAGAGGTCATGGTTTCAATTCCCAGTCAGGGCACATGCCCAGGTTGCCAGCTCAACCCCCAGCAGGGGATGTGCAGGAGGTAGGTGATTGATGAAGTTTCTCATCAATGTTTCTATCTCTCTATCCCTCTCCCCTTCCTCTTTCTCTAAAATGAATAAAAACATACTAAAAAAAAAAAAAAAAAAAAAGGAAGGAAGGGAGCCTAACGGGCACCCCAGAGATTTTTTTCTCATCTTCTCTATGAGATTGTGTAACTGGATTTGGCCCCAAAACAAGGAGTTTTGACACGCTTCTCCACCCATATTAGTTACTGACAAAAATTAAATTTCGATGGATTTCATTGTGAAGAAAAAAACCTCAGCGATTGTAAAACAGAGGATGGAGGATCGTTACTTTACAATCCTTCTTACAATGGTCTGCCCCCAGGGGGAGCCTCATCCAAACATCTGAGCTTGGCTTCACCGGGTTCCACCAGCGTCCCCTCCTCTCAACGTCCTGTCCTTGTCCTGAAAGCCAGGGAGAAGTTGGGACTATTTCTAACCGTCTTTGAAAGAGAAGTGTCCCCTCTTCTCCTGAACTAACTCTCCTTCACGGGAGGCGGGTCAGAGGGAGAGCGAGGTGCACGGGTCGTGGCACAGGACAAAACGGGATCTAGGCCTCGCATTGCCACTTACTAGCTGGGACCTTGAGAAAGTTACTTAATGCCCGTGAGCTTCGCTGTTTTCATCAACAGAGTAGAGATTACTAATCTAACAGACTTGTGAGAACTGTATGACATAACCCTAGAATGAATGTATTTAGCACGGCGACACGGTGCATGACACTCAATGAATGCATGGCAGTTACCATAGCCATCAACATCATCATCATCACAACAACCCACAGAAAAAGCAGGCCTGGCTGAAATGCAAGAATCCTTCAAGAATCATAGCAGTATACCACAGTCACTTAAGAAGTGACATCTGAAGTCAGACAATCGAGGCTTTGACTTGGGAAAGTTACTTAATTAGGGCCTCAGTTTCTCACCCATAAAATGGAACCGACAGTAAACGTTTCAGTTTTCTTCTGAGGATTGGATGTGCCAAGGAGTATAAACTGTTTAGAACAATGCTCAGTACATGTTCTCTCCTTTAACCCAGCACCTCGAGTAGGACGCAGCAATAGCAGGTACTCAAAATATTGGATGAATAAATAAATGTGATCTTTCCTCCCCTGAAACAATCTCTTGACTATGAGAAACGACTTAAGGAAATCTTTTGATGTTTTGTGCACGTCTTCCTATAATAAACCTGAAGCTACTTGGGAGGGTTTGAAATGCTTGAAAGGAAATTGACAGCTGGACAAAGTCTAGGTGGCCACTCCATTTCTCCTGGGATGTCAACTTTATGACACCTTTGTCAGCTCAACTTGCTAATGATTCTATTCTTTAACTCAAATACTTAGTTGCACAAGAGAAAAACAACATGGACTTTGCTCTTTGACAAATAATCCCCGCTCCCTCCCCCCTAAATTCTCTGCTACTGCCCCAGGTCTTCACCTGTTACACAGTCACTGTTCTCTGGTCAGCTGGACCCTTTCCCAGCCTTATCCCCTCCCCTGATGGACCGGGTTGGGACGATCATAAATTCTTTCACTGGGAGAACTATGCTGCTTTGTCACGTTTCTGCTTGAGGATGTTTGGGAGCCTACTCAGTAATAAAGGGCTTCTTCTGAGATGTGTCAGGAGGGAGAGATAAATTCAACTACCATAACTGTCCCACTTTCCCCGTAGGCATTACTTTCAGACATTCCTCCGACAAAGCATTTCTCTGATAAGTCAAAGGTGACCTACATTTTAGTCAACATAGGAGAGTCAGTTTTTCAGCTACCTAGCAAACAGAAAAATCGAGACATTGATCCAAGACCTAATGATTTTTTTCTTTTTTGTTAATCCTCACCCGAGGATATTTTTTCATTGATATTTAGAGAGTAGAAGGGAGGGGGTGAGACAGAGAGAAACATCGACATAAGAAAGACACATCGATAGGTTGTCTCCCACACACGCCCCCAACCAGAGACAGGGATCGAGCCTGCAACCGAGGTACATGCCCTTGACGGGAATCAAAGTCTGCAAGCCGACGCTCTATCCACTGAGCCAAACCAGCTCAATGATTTTTTTTTTTCTTAACGTGCTGATCCCTCAAGTGCCTGGAGTCCAATTGACAGCATTTCCAAACTCTTTCCATGTTGTTTCCCTGATGAATTATTTTAAGAGAACTGAATGTTATAACATTGATGGTTATGCCAAAATTTCCTCTCAAGAATACCTTCATAGGGTAGACTGCCTCTCAGTGGGGGCAGGGAGAGGTCTCCGTTAAAAAACCATCAAATTCATTTATTCTACAACCAGTAGGATGAATGGTACTTTAGTCATGTCTAAAAGTGCATGGACAATTTATTTAATAATCAGTCCTTCTTTGCTTACTTCCATTGTCAAGGTAGAAACCCGAGACCTTGCTAAAAGGGATCCTTTCTCTCTTAAATGTATTCTAATCTTAACTCTAACTTTGCACAAAATGGTGAGATTAAGGAATAAGAAGGTTACGTTGGAATGAAGGTTTCTAGTTATCTATAAGGAGCTTTCCTGGAGCTAAGTAATCCACAGGCCTCCCTCTCAAATGGATTTTGGGGAAGTGTCCCTGGGCATGCATTCATTTAAGAAGTTAATAAATACCTACAGTGTTCTAGATATTGTGCTAGTTCTTAGAGTTACTAAGATGAATACGATACAGTCTTTGTTTGCTTTTCAATGTGAGGTAGCAATAGAGCTCATATGGAAAAATGGTGAAAGATTTATGTGTTCCTTCAAAAACATTTGAATACCTGTGACACACTAGGTCCATGCAGTAGGAATGAAGGAAGACATGGACCCAGTTTTCACAGAGCTTATGACCTGCCAGGGGAGACATCATGATGTATTAAATCACAATAAGCACTATAATGGAAACCTGAGGATGCTTTAGAGCACATAGCAAAGGTAGAGGTAATAACAGCACTGATTTTCAAAAAAAAAAAACTGCTGAAAATTGTGACGATACAGCAAAAATAAAACTCAGAAACGAAGGCTTAGTAGGATTAAAATTCATCCTTTCCAACAGTAAGTGGGAATCAATAAGATCAATAATAGATGCAGATTTGAGGCTGTTACCCATGGTCTGGGTCTGGCTTCTCCTGACAATGACGAGGTTATTTTATAAAACTTTTAATTATGCACTGAAGACTCCAATAGGTTCCATCTAGTTAGGATCTCTTGCTGATACACATAAGACACCTGTGATATCGAACAGCAGGGTGGTGGTTGCCAGAGGGAAGGGGGTGGGTGGGGCAGGGGTGGAAGGGGCCCAATATATGGTGAAGGAGGATGATTTGACTTTGGGTGGTGGGCACACAGTGTGATATACAGATCTTGTAACACAGAAATCCACACCTGAAGCCTATATGACCTTCTTAACCAATGTCACCCCAATAAATTTAATTTTTAGGATAGGCTAAATAATGGCCCCCAAAGAGATCTCCATTCTACTCCCCATAACCCTTGAATGTTACCTTTTATGGCAAAAGATACGGATCTTCAAATGGAGCGATAGGCCTGAGTTATCTCGGTGGGCCCTTCCTTATAGGGGGAGGCAGGAGACCAGAGTGAGTAGAAGGCTAAGCGACCACAGAAGCAGAGACTGGAAGGATGAGGCCAGGACCAAGAAATGCTGTAGCCTCTAGGAGCTGCAAGAGACAAGGAATGGGTTTCCCCCTGGAGAATCCAGCAGAAACCAGCTCTGCTGACATGATCATTTTACCCCCGAAAGAGTCATTTGTCGTCTGACCTCCAGGACTGTAACAGAGTAAGTTTGTGTGGTCTGAAGCCACTAGGTCTGTGGTCATTTGTTACAGCATCAGTAGGAAACTAATACAACCCTCGATTATGATGTAAATTAAGAAGGTCCTTGGGAGTCTTTATGGAAAAGTCAGTGTGATTGTTACTTCCTAACCTCAGTTTTCTGCTGCCCTTCTTCCTGTACAAGCGAATGATCTTCATCCTCCTCTTCTCCCTCGGTTATAGTACCTGATCAGAGGAAACTATAATGGAAAAATTAATTACAATAAGAAGTGGGAAGAATATTAACTCAAAATGAACTGCTCTCTGCTTTTCTTCCCTATAAACTTTAGAATTAAGTTTTCCAATCTATGTTGCACTAGAAGCAAGCATATGATAGACATACTTCATTGCAGGTCATTGTTTTTTCGTTTTGTACTATCAAGCAAATAGGTGTGAGACGTTAACATATTTGCTGATGATAGTCAATCTGTTTCCTCAAAAAAGGATCATCAGTGAGATGTTGTTAGTATTTCTTCAGTACCATTGACCTTGAGAATATCATGCTAAGCAAAATAAGTCCGATGGAAAAAGTTGAGAGCGATATGATTTTACTCATATGTGGGATATAAAACAGAAAGCAACAAACGAACAAACGAGACAAACAAAAAAACTCATCGACACAGACAACAGTTTGGTAGTGACCAGAGGGAAAGGGGGGTGGAGGGAGGAAAAGGGGGTCAAATATATGGTGACAGGAGACTTGACTTTGGGTGATGAACACACAATACAATATAGAGATGATGCATAATAGGAGTATACCCTTGGAATCTATCTAATCTTATTAACCAATGTTACCCTAACATGTTTAAGACAATTGTCAGAAAAGTAAAAAAAGAAAGGACTAGCGTGGAGAAGGAAAGCTGCTTGTCAGATCACACTTCAGCTGTGGGCAGCGGGCCACGTGCTCTGCACCCGCTTCTTTTACATTCAGACACGTACAGCTTGATCCTGCTACACGATTAAGTGGATGCGTGCCACCTGCAACAGCAAATAGGAGAGCGAATTCCTATCTGTGGTGAAATGCATTCATAATAATTAAAGTGGCCCTAGGAAGCCAATGAACCTGTTGTATTATCACCAGCAAGAATAGCTTAGCTTCAATGATTTCAAAACCCTAATATAACCAACGTCACCCCAATAAATTAAATTTAAAAATTAAATGTAAAAGTCTGTTATCCTAATGTATAACATCAACCAATGTTCTAATGTTAAGTCTTCTCTAAATTAACAGCATAAACTGAATTTGGCTAAAAACCAACCAACCCCCGACGTGACAGATGTTCACCTACTTTCAAGTGCCTCCCAGTGCTGAATGTCTCCTGTTGACCGCCCTGGATGCACCCCTGACCCTGTGCTGTGCCCAGGAGGCTGACCTCCGTGGACTACAGCAATGGGCTTCCTTCTGCATACTGCCTCTATTGTGGTTTCTGCAAGCTCCGTCCACACTGGCAGTCACTTATTAAACTTCCCTCCAAGTTGGGTGTACTTTTTTTGCCATCTTACACAATCACTTCATTCAAGTTCTTGAAGTTATATTTTGAAGCGAAGCGATTCCATTGGAATCTATTCTATTTGAAATCAATTGTTCTGCGGGGCCTAGACTGAAGTTACTGTGAGACTTGTTTGGCTTCGTCTGCCCTTAGCCATTTTTCAATAGATAAGTAATCTCTCCAAAGCTTTAGCCTACAGAGCTCTAGGGTCTCAGCTGAAAAGTTTTCTAAAGGTTTCCACGATGCAGAACTCTTGTTCAAATGAAATTCAGACCCACAGGGAAGAGGAATAACTCTTCTTTGGGGTGGGAATAATAGTGAGACTTCTATATTTTTACAAGACAGTATCAATAGTCTTAATTGTAAAGTATGACATAAAAAGCATTTGAATCTCTTTAATGAACAAGGACTTCAGTCATTCACTAAATAATTTAACCTTGAAATGACTTTAACCTAGCAAAAATTTGCTGCATTTGGGTCAATGCTGTGGGGATCCATCCACCTCAATACACAGAACTCCTATGTTACTCATTCCATTCTGTGAATATAAAGTAGTATCTATACATTTGCTTAGGGAAGGTATTTAATGTCATTTTCTACTAGAACTACCGTGGACATCTTTGAACACACCTCCTTGCACATGTGGACTAGGTAAGTAATAAGGAAAATATCTGCATGTTCTGATCTGCTTGTGAATTGTGAAATCACTTGGGTGTTTTCACCAGAATTCTTTTCATTTTAAAGTAAAATAGCATAGAAAAGACAATACAGAATACAGACTAAGTATTATTTTACAAAATTTTGTAGACATACCACACACACACAGATAGGTATGTAGGTTTGTGTACTGTATGTGTCATAGTGTAAAACATTTTTCTTATGATGGGTTACAGTCAAAATATCTGAAAATGGATTCACAATATAGACATAGAAGCAGAATTTCTATATCATAGAATATGCACATTTTCAACTGACTGCTATTGATACTTTGTTGAATACATTTATGCTTCCATCAGGAAAATAACTATATTATTGTCTCTATATCTTCACATTTTGATTTTATGACTCCCCCCAATTTTACGGCTTTTAAATATTTTTATGTTTCAACTTGCATTTCTCTGATTCTCCAGGGAGGCTGAGGAATTGCCTAGCAGTATTTTTTTGTGAGCTTTTCTTTCTGATTTCACTAATTTTTAATATAACCTGGATATTAATCTTTGTCTCTTAGAGAAGTTGCAAGTATTTTTCCCAAATCTATTGCTTTTCTGTTAACTTTGAGGTGTGGTTAGTCATATAGAAGGAAAATTTAAAGTTAGATGCAGTCAATCTATCAATCTTGTCTTTTTTTTAAAATAATTTGTAATTTTTTATTTCTTTTTAAAAAATATAGATATATTTATTTATTAATCCTCATCTGAGGATGTTTTCCCATTGATTTTTAGAGAGAGTGGAAGGGAGAGAGAGACAGAGAGAGAGAGAGAAACATCGATGTGAGCGAGTACATTGATTGTCTTTCCACATGCCCCGAACAGGGCCTGGGATGCAGCCTGCAAGCAAGGTACATGCCCTTGACCAGAACTGAACCCGGGACTCTTCAGTCCACAGGTCGATGCTCTTTCCACGGAGCCAAACCGGCTGGGGCTGATTTTTTTACTTCTCGCCTGAGAAATCCATCTATCCCCCAAGGTCTGTTATTCTCTGATATCGCTTTTAAATAGTTTTAAAGTTTTGCATTCTTTTCATTTAGGCCTTCAACTCATTTGGCATTTATTTTTGTTATGGCGAGAACCTAATTTTATATTCTTTGTTATAGAAACCCAACTGTTGCCACATCAATAATGAGCTGTCAGCTCTTTTCCCACTGATTTGTCATACCATCTTTAAAAAATGGTTTGAGCCCTGGCCAGTGTCCTCAGTGGTTAGAACATCGGCCCTTGCCCTGAAGGGTCATGGGTTTGATTCCCGGTCGAGGAAATGTACCTGGGTTGCAGGTTTGATCCCTGGCCCCGTTGGGGTGCATGCCAGAGGCAACCAATCCATGTGTCCTCTCTCAACAACAAACTGTTGTATAGCTTGGTCTTGTTCTGGGGCCTCTATTATGTCCTACTGATTACCTGTCTATTGCTGTGCCAATACTATAGCTTCAGAAATTGTAATATATGGGGATTCAAATCCTTCTGCTTGCTCCCAGAGCTGGGGAAGAGGACACCCGGGGACAGAACTATGGACTGCTCATCTGTTCAGCCAGGGGCAGAGGGAACCGCAGGGCCAACCCAGAGACAGAGTCCTAACTGGTCTTCAAATGGAACCACGTCAACACTGGCTGTCGCTGGGTACTGAGCCTATGAGTAAGGCGTTCTTTAAATTCTGGTTTCCCACTGCTCTCTAATGCGATGTGTTACTCTCACAATGCAAAGAGCGGGCGCCAAACGACTGCAAACCACAAGTGTCTTCGTTTGTTGTTTTATTTTAAATGCCCGACCATCGGAGAGCTCCTAAGTGTCCTTGCACATCCTTCCTCTCTTCCTCTCAGGTGGTGGGCAGGGTCCTTGTTTCCAGAGAAACGTGAACAGGACTCCCCAGCCTGGGGGGTTGGGTCGCATCTGCCCCGGCTTTACAACACTGCGCGGAGTTCCGTAACTTCCCTGAAGGCGAAACAGTGACTCGTACTAGTCCTTACGGCATCCAGGCCCACATTCTGGGCGCAGCAGAGAGAGAGAAACGTGGTTGAGGTGGCCCTACCTAGGAAGAGCGCAGTACATCACCAGGGGCATAAGGAACATGGAAACACTTCAGCAAATACAGAGGGCAGACTGATACCGTGCGAACCAAGAGGTTGGCGCTGAAGAACAGGCGAGTCCAGGAGCCGATGCCTCTGAGTTTCCAGAATCGGTCGCGGTGACATCACCTCTTTACTTCGAATGCAGCTTCTT
Organism: Plecotus auritus; assembly: GCF_963455305.1. NCBI lineage: Eukaryota > Metazoa > Chordata > Mammalia > Chiroptera > Vespertilionidae > Plecotus > Plecotus auritus. The sequence continues at coordinate 35,683,918 of NC_137778.1, forward strand.
TCTCTCTAAGACAGTAGTAGAGATGGCAATTCTGAAAACACAACTTTTCCTGGGTGGGAAAGTGATTTGAGGTCACATGCAAGTTTCATGGGGGCACAGATCTTTTTAGTGCATGATTTTAGGGACCTCAGCATGATTTTGATTTTCTTGAAAGTTAGTGAAACACCAAGTTTTCCTATGAAATGGCTGTGCCTTCCACTTGACCACACGGGGAAGGGCGGACCTCGGACTAGAAGGGTTCGAGTTCTTCAGCGTTGCCCCAGTCCCTCACTGCATGCATGACACTGGAAACAAAGCAAATTTAAAATTTGTGGAAGGTCACTTTCTCTTCTTCCTTATTAAAAATGGCGCCTTCCCCCGCCCCCCCCCGCCCACTTCCAACATCCAAGAGCTCAACATGTCATTTTTGTTAAGTGCCCTCCCCCGATAAAACCCCGTCACGTGCTGAGCGTGATTCTGAAGCCACTGCTGGCACTAGAATCTGAGGTGGAATTTTCCCAGAGGAGCACACAGTAGGAACGGAAGAAATGCCACATCGGAGTGTGGAGGGGGCTCACAGGGAATTGCAGGCACACCTCTGGCCGAGAACGCAGCTGGCTTTTCCTGGAGGATTATCTGTGGGACTAAAGGCACGCGGAGCCCAAGCCACCAGGAGGCTGCAAACCAAGCCGAGGACGCAGATTTCGGGAGGGGGCCTCGGGCCACACAGATGCTGGGCTTTCCTCTGCGCAGACCAGCGCGCCTCCCAGATTCCTGGCGAGGAGTGACCGGTAAGGGGAGAGGTCAAATAGGTACAAAGATGAATCGTAAAGACCTAACCCATGAAACCTTAAGGGTGTTTATCTTCTGTTACTAAAACGGTGAGAAAAACTTTTCACACATCTGCCTTTACGTCCTGATGAAGCAACAGCAATCCGATCGGACTTCTAGAAACAAGTGCGTTTGCCACTCTGGCTGTGGATTGGAGCGTCTGGCCAGAGGTCGTGATTCTGAGCTAAACCTGGATTTTGGACACAGTAACATCTATTTCCTCAATGCAATGATGGCCTCGCTCATGAAATCTCTTCTCCAGCTCGCTCTGTGCCTGAAAGCAGTCCCAAAGCTGAGCGCCTTCGGCCTGTGTCCGAGCCCAGCTCTTTTTAGTTCCCGGCAGGACCTGCCTTCGCCGGAGGCACAGAAGATGACCTCCTGCTCCGGAGGAGGAACCTGGGGCCTCTCACTTGATCATGTGAGTCCCTTCGTCCGCATCATAAAATTCTTCCTCTTCACTCTCACTCCCCGGAGCGCTGCCTTTGTCCACGGACTGCAACAGGAGAGGAGAGCGGCGTGAAAGGATGTCATGACGTTTCCAAAGTGAAAATTACTAACGAGTGTCTAACTGACACATGTCTTTCTGTGTTCTCCTAAGAATTAGCCCCAAGGTGTCCTAAGAAAGCTAATGAACCATCGATCATCTTTATTTCTCTGAAAAGCAGCTGCTATTACACCCCACCTTTGTTTCCAGCAGTTTTGCTCAGATCTGTTTCATCTAACCAGACACACTTCCCTCTCCCCCGCCAAAAGGAAAATTACCATCATCGGCCCAGCCCGTGTGGCTCAGTGGTTGAGCGTCAACCTATGAACCAGGAGGTCACGGTTGGATTCCTGCTCAGGGCACAGGCCCGGGGCTGTGGGCTTGATCCCCAGAAGGGGGCGTGCAGGAGGCAGCCGATCTAAGATTCTCTCTCATCATTGATGTTTCTGACTCTCTATTCCTATCCCTTCCTCTCTGAAATCAATAAAAATACATGTTAAAAAAAACTATCATCATCTAAGTGGTGATTCTGAATGCTTACAACACGGCCATACCTGTGGGACGTCCAAGGTCTGCAAAGACAGAGCTTCCTCCCCCAGCCTCCGGTAGGAGTACACCTGGAGGTCAGAAACGGTCTCTAGCAACGGGGCGTTAAGGGTTTCTGGCAATAATAGACTCAGCAGGCCCGAGGTCAGGCCCGTGGCTCCAAAGACAATGAAAGGTAAAGACCACTGCACATATTTCTGTGGGGCAGGGAGTGGAATGGAAACAAACAAAAAGTCAGCATTAGTTTCCCTGGAGATGACCTGCCCCGCCCACACCTCCCCACGGAATAACTGCAAACAAGTCTCTGCCCCGGAGAATGGCCCTGGGGCTGCTGCTCCCTCAGGCGCAGAGGGGAGTGAGAGTAACAGCACCGGGGCTCAGAGCAGGCTGTGCTCTGCGTGGGGCACCCACTGTGGGCGGGGCAGGCCAGCCCTCACAGCCAGAGTTCTCAGGGAACCTGGGGCTCAGCTTCTGTTCCAGTGGGGGCAGCTTACAGCACAGTGACCTCCACATACGCTTCCCTTAGGGAGACGCCCCCGATATTTGCTGCTGGCGAACTTGAACGTTCTCAACCCTGGAATCAGCCAAGCCATCCCTACATGCTCACGGGTTCACTCTGCACCGTAACTGAGGGCAAAGGTACAGACATCCTGAGGCGAAAGAGAAGCCGAGAGCACCCCACGCGTGCACGTGGCTGGGAACTGCCTGCACCGGACAGGGCGAGGGCCAGGGAGGGATGCGAGCCCGTGTTACGGAGATCCAAAAGACCAGCTCTGGAAACCCTGGAGCTTCTTTACAGGCACACAGGCTCAAAGACAACAGCGCAGATAAAACAGTGCTTGGGGGGCTGCCCGGGCCATGAATTCCTGCCCAGGGGCTGCTCGCATCAGGGCCTTGGGGTTGGGCTTCCTCGTCCTGAGGGCAGGACCACTGCTAGTGAAGGCGCCTCTCGGGTTACAGTTTTGCTGATTTTTCAAAAGTGAAGAGATGGAAAAGGAGGAGGGGGGAGGGGAAAGGGAGGGGGGACAGGACAGGGGAGCAGCAGGATCTCTGACCTCTGGCCGCCTCTGGGCAAACACACGTCCAGCACATGGACGTATTGCTCAATCAAAGTGAACGCACTCTCGCCTCTTTGCTCGGCAGGAGCCAACAGAGACCCAGAGCTGGTCTCCATGCTCCAGGGCAGCAGCTGAAGGTGGGTCTCTTTAAACATAAACCCCTCACGTCAGGCACGCTTTACAGAAGGGAACTCATATGAGTCCTTCGAAAGAAGGGTCTTGTAACCTCAAACGAAGCATGAGGCACGGAGAGAGATACGCAGAAAAAGCAAGTGCATTGAAACTCAAAACAAGGAACAGCTACGGTGCGTTTCAGAGACGTCCGGGACTAGGAAGCGGCGGGTGGTGAACAGTTGTCCACAGAACATCCACAAGCGCCGCCCCAAACCTGTCCCCCGGCGAGTCCAGGCGGGGAAGTCCTAGGTCAGACCCGGCAGAGAGGCCCGGTTTCCGCGGGCTCGAGCCGAACCTGAGCCCTTCCTGGCGGGAAGGATTCGGGCTGTCATTTAATTCTAACTCTTCGCTCTGACTGTTACGTTTAAAGTATTAACAGACACACTGCGAGGCGTATTTCTCTTCTGAGTTTCTTTTCCAAGTGCTGTGCCTTGGGGGAGGTATGCAACCTCTTCCTGCTGCACCCTCACCCTTCACGCAGGGTCGCCCGCCGCCCGCCGCCCGCCGCCCGCCTCCGTGTCGCTGTGACCGCAGGAACGACATACAGAGGGCGCTGAGCACGGAGCCGCACACGGCAGATGCCTCATAAGCGTTCGCTAACGGACTAGCTTGTGAACGGGGACAAGAAGGGACAAGCTGGCTTTTGCTGAGTGTCCGGCGAACACGGATGAGCGGAAAATCAGAGCGGGGTGGTGGGGGGGAGAGGTGAAAGCATCCCGGGTAGGAGTCCATCCGCCCCGCAGACCCTGCCTCTAAAAGGCACAGGTTCCTGGTACGTCGGACTGATGTTAAATGGCAGCAGTCCATGACTCTTTCTACCCTAAAGCACAGGCATTTCCAAAGCAGAGGGTCAGGAGAAACAGGGCGAGGAGGAACAAACCCACCAGAGAGGGGATGAAGGGAGCAATGATGCCACCGATGCGGGAGAACATGGAGCAGGTGCCAAGCCCAACGTTCCTGAAAGGCAGAAGAAAGGTACAAAATTCAGTGAGTTCTCGGGGGACAATTTGAAGACCCTGGGGTGTGTATGTGAGGGGGGGCACGGCTAGTGGGCCTAGAATAACATCCTGCAGTACACACGTGGGGTCCTGGAGGGCAGTGCCGCCCACGAGCCCTGTGGTGCTGCCGGTGTCTGCGGCTGACCGCCCAGCGTGGACGCCACTAGATGCAGCTACGGAGCGCTCCGAGTGGGACTGAGTATGGGGAACGGAATTTGTAACCTTTTTTTCCATCCTCACCTGAAGGTATTTTCCCATTGATTTTATTTATTTATTTATTTTTAGAGAGAGAGAATGGAGGGGAGGGAAGAGGGGGAGAAACATTGATGTGAGAGAGACACATCCATTGGTTGCCTCCCACACACACCCCTGGAAAGTGCTGACGGAGGGAATCCGGACCAGCTCACAGAGGCAGTTCTGTGAGGACTAAGATGCACCCGGCCCTTCAAATTTGTTTGTTTGTGATTTCAGGCCTATTTTAGGTGGGGAAACTTGGGGTGGAATGTGTTCTTTTTAATATAAGCATGTCCTACTCATTAAATCCACCTACTATGTATAGCTAATATTTACTTATTACTCTATGGGGTCGTCCTCTTTAAAATTTGTATATCTTATAGTTATTAACCAATGTTACCCCAATAAATTTAATTTTTAAAATATGTGTATTTTGCGCTAAAATGTAGGCTCTGTGAGAGCAGAGACTTGGTCCTCTTGCCTGTCATGTAGCTTGACACGGGATGGGTGACTTTATTAAGAAATGAAGTCACCAAAATGAGTCGACATCCGAGCACTATTTGAACGACCGGACATGTTCAGAGCACAGTCCTCGTCTCACGACTTCCATGAGAGGATTCAGCTCAAGTTAAGCTACAATTTCTTCACCAAGGAGCCGAGAGCCACCACACAAAGTTTCTGAGCTCCCCCTGCTTGCTGACCTGCCGCTGTCCGCACTGGGATGCAAGCATCTGGGCCACAAGGCAGGCTGTGTGTGGGACAGGCTGTGTGTGTGGGACGGAGGCTGTGTGTGGGACGGAGGCTGTGTGTGGGATGGAGGCTGTGTGTGTGACCGAGGCTGTGTGTGGGATGGAGGCTGTGTGTGTGACCGAGGCTGTGTGTGTGGGACGGAGGCTGTGTGTGTGGGACGGAGGTTGTGTGTGTGGGACGGAGGCTGTGTGTGGGATGGAGGCTGTGTGTGTGACCGAGGCTGTGTGTGTGGGACGGAGGCTGTGTGTGTGGGATGGAGGCTGTGTGTGTGGGACGGAGGCTGTGTGTGTGGGACGGAGGCTGTGTGTGGGACGGAGGCTGTGTGTGGGATGGAGGCTGTGTGTGGGACGGAGGCTGTGTGTGGGACGGAGGCTGTGTGTGTGGGATGGAGGCTGTGTGTGTGGGATGGAGGTTGTGTGTGTGGGACAGAGGCTGTGTGTGTGGGATGGAGGCTGTGTGTGTGTGTGGGACGGAGGCTGTGTGTGTGGGATGGAGGTTGTGTGTGTGTGTGGGACGGAGGCTGTGTGTGTGGGACGGAGGCTGTGTGTGCGACGGAGGCTGTGTGTGGGATGGAGGTTGTGAGTGTGTATGGGACGGAGGCTGTGTGTGTGGGACGGAGGCTGTGTGTGGGACAGAGGCTGTGTGTGGGACAGAGGCTGTGTGTGGGACGGAGGCTGTGTGTGGGATGGAGGTTGTGAGTGTGTATGGGACGGAGGCTGTGTGTGTGGGACGGAGGCTGTGTGTGGGACGGAGGCTGTGTGTGGGATGGAGGTTGTGAGTGTGTATGGGACGGAGGCTGTGTGTGTGGGACGGAGGCTGTGTGTGTGGGACGGAGGCTGTGTGTGGGACGGAGGCTGTGTGTGGGACGGAGGCTGTGTGTGTGTGTGTGGGGGGGGGGATCGGTGCTGGGGGAGGCGTACCTGATGACTGTAGGGTAGAGCTCAGAGGTGTAGATGTACACAACGTTGAAGGCGGCGCTGATGGTCAGCTTCCCCAGCAGAGACAAGGACCGACTGTTCACCACGGCGAACACGCCCGTGTCTGAGGAGCAAAGGGTGACACACGTGAGGTCGTTGGTGGAACCAGGCTTTTAAAAACGACAGCTCGTTCTGAAGGAGGGAGGGGCATTAACGCGATCTCGAACAGCCAGGAGGGACTGTCACTGAACCCGCATTCGGAGGGTTAGCTCACTCCACACGCATGCAGTGTTTCCCACTGTGCGGCTGCCCCCACGGTCTCACAGGCTGAGGTCACCCTGTGACCAAACCCGCACTCCCTCCTGAAGGACAGGGCTCCCCGAAAACGTCCCCACTGGAGGAAAGCAAGCCTCAGGGAATGGTCCGGTCCATGGACCACAGATGTTAACTGCGTCTCCTTTCTTCCCAACCTTGTTCAACAATCAGCCCCGTAAAACGGTGGTCAGGCCTGGCCGGCGTGGCTCAGTGGTAGAGCATCGACTTATGAACCAGGAGGTCATGATTCGATTCCCCGTCAGGGCACATGCCCGGGTTGTAGGCTGGATCCCCAGTGTGGTACGTGCAGGAGGCAGCCGATCAGTGATTCTCTCTCATCATGGATGTTTCTCTGTCTCTCTTCCTTCTCCCTTCCTCTCTGAAATCAATAAAAATATATTTAAAAATAAAAAATAAATAAAACGGTGGTCAGAACAAACGCTGGCAGTGAGCGTTCAGGCTGACAGAGGAGATGAGCAGGGGTGAGGGCTGAGGGCCAGGAAAACACCTCTTTCACTGGCTATCCTTGGCGTCCCATTGCAAAAATAAGGAATAATCCCATTAAATCACTACCAGAGTATGAAACCTTAATGTTCGGGAAAAAACGAGAATTAAATATAGAACCACTTTCAATCCTTCCTCCTTCCCAACTTAAACTTGAGTTACTAATCAATGATATTTGAGTTTCTTAATGTCCCGTTTTCACTAACATGAAGAAATACATCTTATGCCAGTTAACTTCTCTATGGAAAATACAACCCATTTTCCTGTGGTTCTTTCCTTTATTAGCAATACCCCCTCTGGGACTTTATAATTTAACTTGAGGCCTGAGGCACGAAATTCGTGCAAGGGGCTCAGCCCTTACAGCCCCGGGCGGTTCAGGAAGGTCATTCCGCGGTCCATTCTAATTAGCATATTAGCTCTTTATTATACAAAGTATATCCTATTGCATAGAAAATCTCTCATGCTCCATAATTTATATATATATTTTAATTTTAAGAGGTATTTTGTATATATCGTTCAACTAGCATTTGCTGACAATTGAGTGCGGTATTAAAAATATAGGATTGTTCCCTTTCAAACATAGTTACCCTCTTCTCTTCAACTCACCAGCTCCTACCTTCAAAATAACATATTTCTCCTGAGAGAAGAAAAGATGCTCATCATCTCTGCTGTACTTTCCCTGCTTCACTATCAAACGTCTCCAGTGAGTGACCACCCTCCACTTCCTCAGAGGCAGCTGCCCATCACTCACCACACCTGGCTCCCAATGCCATCCTCCCCTGAAATGCTTGCTGCTCTTGAAGGTCAAGAGCGAGGTCCTGATCACCAAGGTAACTGCCTCGCATCTCCTTGACATTTCTGCCCAATAGAACACGCCTGGCCCCTTCCTTGGGACTGCATCATGGCTCACACAAACCACTGTTCCCTTAAATAACTCAAATATGCAATGTCCTCTCCTTCCTTCGACCTTCACTGCCCCCATTTACCAATCCACTCAACTGGCAAGCTCCAGGCTCTCTCGTAGGTGCTTGCTCTTCCATCTGGTCTGCCCACAATATATTTCAATTTAGCGCAGGCGAAGGCGGGATCTCGTTTGCTCGCAGCATCGCCCTTAGTAAGATGCTCAGTGATGCTCACTCTGTATTTGTTGAGCGAATCGGTGGAAGGACCATGACAAGGATTATTGTTTTTATGAAGTTTTATTTTGATAAAAGAAATCCTGTAGAGGTTATTTTTCTTGTAAAGTTTTCCTGGAGTGGCCCTTAAAAGGCAGTTCCTTCTGTATTTCAGTATTTAACAGAATGTAGCAAATACTTATTTTGTTGTTGTTAATCCTCATGCGAAGGTATATTTTTCCACTGACTTTTAGAGAGAGTAGAAGGGAGGGGGAGAGACAGAGAGAGAGAGAAACACATCGATTGGTTGCCTCCTGCATGGGCGAGGGATGGAGCCTGCACCTGAGGTACATGCCCTTGACTGGAATTGAATCCGGGACCCTTCAGTCCACGGGCTGATGCTCTATCCACTGAGCCAAACTGGCAGGGCTGCAAATACTTTTACCTAGCACAGTGGTCGGCAAACCATGGCTCACGAGCCACATGCGGCTCTTTGGCCCCTTGAGTGTGGCTCTTCCACAAAATACCACGGCCTGGGCGAGTCTATTTTGAAGAAGTGGCATTAAAAGAAGTTTAAGTTTAAAAAATTTGGCTCTCAAAAGAAATTTCAATCGTTGTACTGTTGATATTTGGCTCTGGTGACTAATGAGTTTGCCGACCACTGACCTAGCAAAGAAAAAGTATATCCTACTGCATAGAAAATCTCTCATTTTCATAACTTATTTTTTTAATTTTAAGAGGTATTTTGTATATATTGTTCAACTAGCATTTGCTTACAATGAGTGCAGTTTTAAAAATATTACTTGCCATGCACTATTTAATCCTCACGAGAGGGACTAATTCAGAGAAAAGAACCCGTGTGAGGAGGAGGCCTGTCATTCCCTCTATTCTACAATATGTTTCACCTCCGCTGCTTGACAAGGAAATAAATCTTCATTTGCTTTAAAGATGGCGCCCTGCACACCGCGGCCCAGCACTGCCAGCCCGACCATCTGGGCTTCTCCTCCTGCCAGGCTCTCTGGAAGAAGCTGTTTGCGATTTGAAGTACTGGCTATATTATGTTAAGCCTCGAGGTGCTCCTGGAAAAAGATTCCTGCCTCTCTGCATCTACCCCGAGTTCTGTATCTGGACTCTTGTTAGCTAACAACTTCAACTAAACCAATAGTGCGGGCGGATTAAATCTTCAATTATTTTCCAGAAAACGGAGTGAGTCAGGAAAAGGTATTGGGCGGCACCGAAGCAAACAGGAATGTGCACATGTGCCTCATTGCCAATGACTCTGGGTCTGTTTCAACCCACACCAGAGGGCATCTGTCAGAGCTGTATGGAGACACACTACCCTTTCACAACAGGCCGGGGGCTGCCATACTGAAAATGGACATCACAGACAGCTTATCATCTACACACCCACGAGATCCAAGGCTGGACGAAGTGCCCCTCCCCTGTGAGGCTCCGGACACTTCCAGCTGTGGCGCATCTGGGGAGCCTGGCTCAGCCACATGGCCACACAGCATTTCCATCAGCCTGCCATCATTTGTTGAAAGATTACCTTTTCCTCAATGAATTGACTTATCTTTGTTAAAAATCAATTAACCATGTGTATTTCCTCTATGTATAACGGGATAAAATATTTCCTACAGGTGAATAAAATCTCAATCTCATCCTCAAAAAAAATAAATAAATAAAAATCAACTGGCCATATACGTGGATCTATTTCATACTCAATGCTGTTCCATTATCTATACAACCAATCCTATGCCAGTATCATACAGTCTTGATTAATGTAATTAGTAGCAATTTTTTTAATCGGGTAGAGTAAGTCCTCTAACTTTGCTTTGGGGATTCTAGCTCCTTTGGATTTCCATAACATTTTAGGTGTCAGCTTGTCATTATCAATCAACAAAAAGAAGCCTGCTGGAAATTTTATTGGGATTGTGCTGAAAATGGATTTGGGGAGAATGGATATCTTTTTTTTTTTTTTTTAATATATTGTTATTGATTTCAGAGAGGAAGGGAGAGGGAGAGAAAGACAGATGAGAGAGAATCATTGATTGGTTGCCTTCTGCATCAGGGATCGAGCCTGCAACCTGGGCGTGTGCCCTGACCAGGAATTGAACCGTGACCTCCTGGTTCATAGGTTGACACACAACCACTGAGCCACACTGGCCAAGAGAGAATGGGTATGTTAAACAATATTTTCTGATTCTTGATCATGGTAATCTCTTCATTTATTTTATTATTATTACCACCAGTTCATTTATTTAGTCTTTATATCTTTTCAATGTTTTACATTTTATAGTTTTCTATAAGTCTTACACATATTTTATAAAATATTTTCCTAAATATTGTATATTTTATTTTATTATATTATATTATTTTGTTTCAATTTTAAATTGATTGTTGCTAATATCTAGAAATAACATTCATTGTGTGTCACATGACTTTGCTATACTAATTAATTCTAGATTTTTTGGGGGGTGTATTCTTAAGATTTTCAAGGGAGACAATTGTGAATTAAGAGACTTCTTTCTTTCCAATTTGGATCCCTCCTCATTTCTTTATACCACCTTACTGTATTTGCTGGCAATTTCAGTACTATGCTCCATAAAAGTGGTAGAATGGACATCCTTGCTTTTTCCTGAACTTAGGGAGCATGGCTCAGGTATGCTAGTCCAGAACACAAGTGAGAGCAGCACTAGCTACACAATTTCTACCCGGGCCCGGGTAAGGTGAGATAAAGATGCCTCAAGGGACCTTTCTGGAGCTGTGTTTGCAGAGCAAAGTTCTCAGTATATAGAAGTACCAGTTTCCCGAAAATGTTTTCCTCATACTTTATCTGAGACTCAGGCAATGCCCATCGTTACCAGCAGCGCATGTTCTGCTTTTTGTTGCTATTCTTATGATTGGGAGTATTGATGGAGATACGGAGAGATGCCAAAGCCACCTCTGACCACCACCGGTGACTCCGAGGTCCCCGCTCGTGATGGGCTGGAATGACTGTAAGATGCTGCCCTGGACGGAGCTCCTTTCTGTACCGAACTGAGCGGTCCCCCCTCCTCAAATCTGCAGCCCTAACAGCACAGTGCTGCGGCCCAGACACCCCAGATGGTAGCTTAATCGCCTGAAAGAATTAATAGTGCACCTCGAAGCACATTATTCACCCGGAGAGCAGTTCAGGCGAGGGAAAAATCTGGCCTATTATACCCCACACAATTGCTCTGTAACATGCAATCACAGGAATGAAGCCTGGCATATGGTAATCTCCCGGCTAGATGGAGATTCATTGTCATCAACGTGCTGTTCAGAGCCCTTCAGTGGGAACCGGAAGGCCTACCTTTCTTTTCTGGAAGAAACATTACAATGAGACAAGCCAGTCCTCCCAGGCACAGAAATGCTGCTAAAGTCCGCCTCCGACCAAACCTGGATAAACAGAAAGCGATGGCCTGTTTCTCTTGAGGTCATGACCCACTCATCTGCCTCTCTCCCCAGCCTTCCTGTTAAACGTCCTGTTTCATGACACACGCTCATCTTTTCTTGAGGAGTGGGCGGGCGGCCAATGGGACTGCCCAGGACATAAAATAAACAGCCATCGTAAGACGAAGGGAAAGTTGCTGGGCGGCAGGACTGAATAATGTGTACGGGGAAGAACACCATTCTATTTGTGTGTGCACAAGGTTCTGGACACTGTTTTAAAGGCTTCCTACCTGTGCCCTTACTTAATCCTAATAATAAGCCACAAGGCATGTACTGCTTGTTCCATTCCCCCCTCTCAGAGAATGGAGCTACAACATGGGAAATGTAGCCTATTTTGCTGCTCGCTGTAGCTCATAGGAGTCCTGTAGCTCACTTCAATTTCTGGTTACTGGAATCTTAAGCAGTTCACGTTTTAAACACTGTCCTTTCTCCCTCTTAGAAATACAAACAGAAAAGTTTTCTTGTGGGTGGGTCAGAATTAAGTGACATTTATTGCCCATTTATTGGGAGAAGCAATTTCCAAATAAGGGCTCTAGACTTGGGAGAAAGACGTTCAGATAAGTAAGACCCCTGTTCTAGGGGCTGCAGCTTGCGAGGTCCTCCATCGGGAAATGCGGTGTTGCCTGTAGTTTTCATGACACCTTCACCAGGGGATGTTACAATCCCTCCTTTAAGGATGAGGACATGGAGGCTCAGGGAGGTAACCCGTCAAGGTCATAGGACTGACATAGGACTGACACATGGCTGAGCCTGGATTTGAACTCCGGCCTGCCTGACCCCAAAGCAGCAGCCCTTCCGCCTGTCCCCGATTTCAATCCTGACTCTGATGGCAGGAGCCGGGAGGCCGGGAAGGATGTGAGTCTCCCGGTCACCTGGTGTAATTTAACAGTCAGCGTCCAACGCCTTTCAGGCGACAGGCCCCGTGCGAGGCAGGCAGTAGGGACGCAAAGACACCTAGGATGCCCTCGTGGACAGCGTCCTGAGAACACTCTAAGTGGCCGTCAGAGGCGCGCACAGGAAGCCAGAAAGCGCAAAGGGGGGTGGCTGGCACGCTGGGGATGCTGGGACAGATCTCTGAATACGCTGCCTAACCCGGCTCTTGGACCACGATGAGCATAAGCTTCTTCACGAACAGAGTGGCAGCGGAGAACAGCTTTCCACTGAGCCGAACCTAGTCCCCCCATTCCCAATGTGCTGCGCCCACTCTCCGTGCACCAGCGCCAAGTGCACGGCGAGCGGAGTGCTGCTTGGGTGAAAGGGACGTTTCTGGAGAACGAGAAGCGGCACAGCCCAGCGGATTCCCAGCTCACACCGGCGGGCCTGCTAGTTGCCCTGCTCAGGGGCTCCGTGACAGGAGGGATCCGAGAAAAAAGGAGGAAAGGGTGCTCTACAGAAGAACTTTAAGAAGTATTTCAAACTGTGTCCACTAACAAGGAGCAGCAAAACAGGCTATATTCTTCCCCTCGACCAAGTCACGTGCGTCTTACGAGGTGGGAAACCCCTTTCAGTTCCTCCAGTTCTTTGTCCTGAACTAAAGGACAGCGATGGGGCTGGTGGGGTTCTATTTCCATCTACACGGAGCCACCAACCCCACTGCTGGGACGACCAGGTCACGCAGAGATGACTCCAAAGCCGTCAGGATATGACGCCTTTGAACACTGGATGGCAAGCCCCCATAAGCACTCGAAGGCCTAGAGATCCTGTACAAACATGAATCCTGACTGTGTTGGGTCAGAAGAGAATTCCAATCACTGTGGTATAATTCCCAGATACTATATGGTTGGCAAAGAGTCATATTTAGGGATATACACATGTGAGTGTTTGTGGGGGGGGGGGAAGAGAGGGGGGGCAGGGGTGGTACACGTCAATCTTCACCATACTCACCATCTGTGGTTAATCAAGTAGATGCAGAGAGGGTAGGAGGGGATCTCTATGAGGCCAGACAGGGCCAGGTTGGCGTAGAGGTTCCCGCCCAGGTCCCCTGCACTCAGAGTCAGGCCGTAGTACACCAGGCTGCACACGAACCTGCGGGAGGAGGGAAGGGACAGAGGGAACGCTCATGGGAATCTGCCGGGGATCCCAAGGCCGGTTCAGTACGCTGCCATCGGCCCCGAGCAGTGGGTCTGACTCTCCCACTCACGTTCCCATCCCGATCTACATTTCTGAGCTGGGAAACGACGAAGAATAAAGGGCCCTGGAAACCACTTGTGCAGACGCTGGTCGAAGCAAAGGCGCAGCTTGCTGAGAGAGAAAAGACCGTTTGGCCTCTCACCAGCATTTCTGCACCGAAGAGCAGACAGGGGCTCCAGTCTTACTTTATCTCATACAAGTTATAGGACACTTGCCTTAGGCCAGTGGTCGGCAAACTGCGGCTCGCGAGCCACATGTGGCTCTTTGGCCCCTTGAGTGTGGCTCTTCCACAGAATACCATGGCCTGGGCGAGTCTATTTTGAAGAAGTGGCATTAGAAGAAGTTTAAGTTTAAAAAATTTGGCTCTCCAAAGAAATTTCAATCGTTGTACTGTTGATATTTGGCTCTGTTGACTAATGAGTTTGCCGACCACTGCCTTAGGCAATTGCGTGAGATTATCAAAATGACTAGCAAAGAAGTCCCAGGAGAAAGCCGACAGAGAGTGGCGTTGAGGACGTGGGCTGGGAAGTGACTGGATCGCCAGCGTCACCTGTGGGCCAGAAATGACTGGCACTCCAACCCCTGCCAGGCCCTCAGCCCCACCCGGCCCTCAGCCCCACCCGGCACTCAGCGGTGCACGTGCTGCGGACACAGGAGAGGAGAGGAACGGCCAGGGGATGGTGGAGGCAGATGACCCGCTGGGGAACGGCCCTTTGGAAAGGTGTCTTGCTGCCCTGGCCGGTTTGGCTCAGTGGATAAAGCGTCGTCCTGTGGACGGAAGGGTCCCAGGTTCGATTCGGGTCAAGGGCACATGCCCAGGTGGCGGGCTCGATCCCCAGGAAGGGGCATGCAGGAGGCAGCCGATCAATGATTCTCTCTCATCACTGATGTTTCTACCTCTCTCTTCTCCTCTCCCTTCCTCTCTGAAATACCTCCTAGGTGGAACTGCTGAAACACCTCCGAGGTAGCAGGCACTGTCCCCGCCCTGAGCCCACCTCCCCTTCCCAGGAACCAGAGCCAGGCGCTAAGCCACGGCACCATCCCGAAGCCGCAGGTCGGGGCTTCCTCAAGCACAGGGAAGGGAATCATGGCAACGTTTGTGTCTAGGAAACTGCATTCTTAAAGCAAAATAGAGCAGAACAAACAAAACACCCCCCTGGAACGAGGCTGCAGGACACGTGCACACGTTCTGTAAACCGCCCATGCCTCTGCACGCAGGGCAACACTGGGCTGTGCAAGGTCGCCAGGTGGTTATGATGTCGCAATTCGCTCTGACAAGTGTTGATTACGGGTAAGTTCTCACGGGCTCCCTCTGGCTTTCCTTAGACAAAGTCTAATGAGCTGCGGCTCTGATGAGATCAAAGAGAAAGGGAAAGCTTTCTTCCCATCCCTGCCAACATGCGGAGTGGCCCAAGTGCCCTGGGCGACAGTAACAAGGGGAAGGAGGGAGGAGGAAAGGAGGGAGGAGGGAGGGGGACCTGCAGCCGGACTGCCTGGTGCTCATGCCTCTCTGGCCAGGGAGCCCGCGCAGCAGCTACTTCCGAGACTTCTTACTGCGCAGAGCTGTCACGCGTGTACTAAGGGCCACGAGCAGTGTGGCAGCCAGGACAGCACAGGTAAGGACGCAAGGTGCCACCGAGCTGTCTGTTTCCGTCCCCTAGCACCCTGCCCGGACAAAGGACACGAGCTGGGAGCCGTGGGCATGAAGGGAACCTTTCAAAGCCAAACCTACCACACAGCACAGGGGCTGCTAACCTGAAGTCCCACCTGCTCTATAGCAAACACGTTTGGACCCGTGCAATTTGCTGAAATATTTTAAATCCTTTCTCCCGGCCGTAGAGACCCTGCCCTCCATGATGCTGCTCCTAACGTGTTGCAGGTGCTTGTGCGTGTCTGCTCTGCATAGAAAACAGAAATCCCCGGGAAGGACTCCCAGCCAGGGAAGCACACGCCCATTTAAACCAAGCTGCGATGGTAGCAACCCGGGCGTGAGTGAGCAAAGCCAGCTCAGGGCGCCGGAGGAGCTGAGCTACCAGCTGGGGGTGACAGAGCGGGGAGGGAAGGCCTCAGCCCCAAGGCGGGCTCGCTTGCTTGTTTCCTCGATGGCAGAGCCGGTCACTGGGATGAATAAGGACAGGGATTAAAATCACTGCAATCCTCGTGATGGGCCCCAAACAAAATTTAGAATGCCCGCGCAATCTTTAACAGTATATTCAGGGCGCCAAACGACCATTTAAAAAGGCACCACATTGCCCTGACCGGTGTGGCTCAGTGCATAGAGCGTCGGCCTGCAGACTGAAAGGTCCCAGGTTCCATCCCGGTCAAGGGCATGTACCTTGGTTGTGGGCACATCCCCAGTAGGGAGTGTACGGAAGGCAGCTGATCAATGTTTCTCTCTCATCGATGTTTCTAACTCTCTATCCCTCTCCCTTCCTCTCTGTAAAAAAATAAAATATATATATATATATATATGTATAAAGGCACCACTGAGGGAGATAAGCCCAGAAACAGATGCTAACACAGGGAGTAATCACAGGGGGCGCTCTTTAATGGCGGGGACCACCGGAAGGATCCAGAGCTTTCTAGCACCTTCCGGGAGAACCGGTGTGTGCAAGGACACGTCTCTGTTATTGTGGATTTTACAATTCTGAGCCTGGGGGAGAGAATTTCATTTGCGAACAGTCCCTTTGGTTGTGTAAGACACGATATAAACAGGGACGTGGTCCCCGGGCTCCAAGTCCAGTCTGTTTGTTTTCTTACCTGTTTATATTTTACCCCCTGAAGGCCAGAACCCCAAAGTTAATACGCCTCGAAAAAGTAAAACATTAAAGACAGACGTTAAGTACTCCCCAAGAAGTAGGGGCTCCTTCGAGGCAGAGGGCCGGCCTGTCTGTGGGACACACACAGGGCGAGTGTGTGAAGCCCCAGGCACCTGCCCATGCTCTGTGAGGAAGGATCTCAGACTAGCAGCTGCGTTGTCAGGCTACGCTGCTGACGGTCCCCCTCATCTCCACACCTCCACGCTCGTGTCCTTTGTGCAACATGCCAAGCACCTGTGCCACGCCACTGGCACCGGGAGGGAGGGGCGGTCGGCGTGACCCGGCCCTGACCACACACAGGCGGCGGCCAGTGCTGGGTGAGTCAGTAAAGAGAATCCTGATACAGAAAAATATCGCCACAGCTTCTTATTCCCGATCCTCCCATTCCTCTTAGCTTTGGACACAAGGTCACGTTCCTATAAAACGATTCTCCTTTATCCCCACAGGACGATGGGGGTGTCCACTGCAGCCTTCGTGGTCAACACGGACAAACCACAGCACACAGTCCTCCGGGCCCGTGAACCTGATGCTGACACCCAGCGCTGGACCAGACAATGCCATCCAGGGTGCAGCCCGACACAACGTGCCATCCCACCGCTCGGTGCCGAAACCAAAGCCCATATAGAAACACTTCCGTTCCCGCTGTGCTTGCTTGCTTTCCTTCTTTAAAAATTTGATTTCAGAGAGAGGAAGGGAGAGGAGAGAGAGAGAAACATTGGTTGGCTGCCTCCCGCACGTGCCCTGACTGGGGATTGGACCTGCAAACAAGTATGTGCCCTGACCGGGCATCAAACCGCCACCTTTTGGCGTATAGGACGATGCTCCGACCAACGGAGCCACACTGAGCAGGGTCCGGTGTTTTGTTCGTTTTGGGGCAGGGTGACAAATATTTGCATCAAATATCTCAGGAGCAAAGATGTGTTTCTGCCATCAAGTCCGGTAAACCTGCCCATCCTTTCCTCCTTGAGTGGGAGGGTGTGAAACAGAGGCCAATGCCAGGCATTCAGGGAGGGGGCCTTGTTTCTGTGAAAACAGCTTTGTGCTGACAAAAGAGGTAAAATGTATGTCACCCTGAAGGACCAAATTACTAATAGACCTTTCTCAGCGGGAGCTGGAGATCAACACCCCCCACCCCCCACCCCCCAGCCCCCCACCCACTCGGCTATAGTTACCAGATGAACATCAGGGTCAGAGTGTGCCCCAGGAGGACCCGGTGCCGGAACAGGTCCAGGAAACTCCCCGGCCCCTTGCAGCTCCTGTTGGCCGGATGAGTGAGTGAGAACGTGCACTTGAGCTTGCGGTTCCTCTTGGCGATGAGGTACAGAGCCCCTTCCGCCTCGCTCAGTCGGCCCTGGGAGTATAACCAACGAGGTGATTCAGGAATGAATCTGAAAGAGACGTCATTAAAGGCTGTATGTTCGTACAGGCACACGTGCACAGGGCGGAGGCAACTCCCCTAGGCTGTGCTGTTCCCTCACCACCACGGATTCCACCGTAGGCCTAAAGCTGACGCTCCCACAGACACGGGAAGACCGAGGCCCAGGCTAGTGGCAATCTGATCTATGAATGGAAA
This sequence comes from Plecotus auritus, assembly GCF_963455305.1. Taxonomy (NCBI): domain Eukaryota; kingdom Metazoa; phylum Chordata; class Mammalia; order Chiroptera; family Vespertilionidae; genus Plecotus; species Plecotus auritus. The sequence continues at coordinate 35,701,819 of NC_137778.1, forward strand.
CGGAGAGCACGCTTCCAAAACAGCAGTGAAACCGGTAAACAGTGTGCAGTTACTTTTAAGACAATTTAATGTGAACGGCAAGGTCAGACAATAGCACTAAATATACCAATGCTTCATGAAGCACGGGTCAGAGTTATGGCTCTAAATCACAGCCAGGTGTTGTCAGAATAACACTGTGGAGATAGTAGGCGTTTTCAGTTCTCGAAAAGCCCCATAAAGAAGATAAAAATCTTTATTATCTCATCAGAAAAAAATAAATTCGTACAAAGTGTTTTAAAAGTAGTGATATGTGATCATGAAGACAGAGATTATTTGGAGGCCACACATAAAAACTAAACAGGCTTTATCACTATGCAGTTACTTTGGAGCATTCACTGCTTCAAAATATTCAAAGCAGCTGAGGATATTTCCTGCATCCCCCAAGATCTTATAAAACAAAAGTGACTTCCTTATTAACTTCCAGCTACAAAACAGCAGTTCCTTTCTACTACAGCACAACGTACTGGACACTTATATCGCCACTGATATCTTCCAACAGTTTTAAGACCCAGACATTACATGTATGTGTGTGTGTGTGTGTGTGTGTGTGTGTGTGTGTGTATAATTTCAGAGAGAAAGGGAGAGGGAAATATATACATCAATGATGAGAATCACTAATTGGCTGCCTCCGGCACACCCCACACTGGGACCCACAACCTCAGCACGTGCCCTGACTGGGAATTGAACCGTGACCTCCCAGTTCATAGGTCAACCACTGTGCCTCACTGGCCGGGCACTTATGTCTTCTCCTCCCAGTTCTGCACGCACTCCTAGAGGACTTTTCAAAGACAAAACTGTGGCAGGAGCACAAAGCCTTGTTTACTGAACACAACATCAAGTCCCTTTTGGATCTAATTTGACCTGATTGGCCTAAAATGAAACTCGTATAAGTCACATTGGCTACTGAAGGTGCTTTTCAGTAAGGGGAGTGAATTGGCAACAAATGCCACAGAATTCAGAGCTTCCTCGACAGCGAGTCCGTCAATGACCATCTATTGAGCCTTTTCATTCTGACCCCAGGGTGGCAGGTGCAGAGAGGAAAGACTATGGAAACAAAATGGCAGGGTCTTTCCCAGGAGCTCTGCTACTGGGAAGGGAAAATTCGTGTGCAACGTTGAACTGTCGATAAAAGCAGGAACTGGGGCCTTCTACAACATCCTGAAAAATCCCTCTACCTCCGTCCTCATTACCACTCGGTTATTATTACTTACACACAAGTAAATGATCAAGTAAAATATTGTTCTGTTGGACGTCAGGGGTGCCAATCATCCATCGGATCAGCTGGCCCTGGGCACAGTGAGGTGCTATGTGCGCTGCCTGCTGAAGTCTTTAGTAAATGTGCCACTTGAAATAGAGGCCAACTATTTCTACTCTATTCCTTTCTGTACTTGCTTTTGAACCTGAATAAAGAGCTACTAAGTTAAAGATCTAGCTGAGTGAAAATTCTACCACCGCTATCCCTCCCTGTCTGCCACGGAAGAAAGCTGGTACCATGGCCTGAAATTGCATTTATCCCCAAGATTTTGATGATTACATTGAGAGTCTGACACCTCCGGAGACACCCTTTCAGAAGCCCGGAACACTTGTGGTGAAGCAGCTGAGGTTGGTGGCTGGCCTTTCACGGTTGAGAGCACCAAGGGAGCACTGTGGGTAGGTCGTTCGTGAACCCTGCCCTGACCAGGACTCGTCCTTTTACTCTGCTGAGCCCATGCACCTTCGCTAAGGGTTCCTCCCATAGCTGAGAATTTTCCCGCATCCACACGCAAAGGCCCCAAAATGATACTCATCTGTAAGGTGAATCGTTGACATTATATATTACTATGAATAAGTCTTTTATGTAAAAAATAGATTTTTTAAAAATCCTCCCCTGTTGCACACCCAGCCCACACTGTGATCCAGCCGGAAGATCTTTAAGTTTGAGGCATCAGGTTAAAAAGAAATGGGACCCTGATGTCATCATTTGAAGGCTAAAATGCAGTTTTTGGAGAGGTTACTTTAAACAAGGGATACCTGCATTCTGAATTAATTTAAGCATCTCTCTTCCCAGAAGCTGCCAAGCATGGGAGCGCTTGTGGAATTTAGTTCTTCACCTGAGTCAGTTCAGGCAAATTCCTGCACGGGAATAACGCTGCTCACTGACCCGCATCCTCTGAAGGCATTCCTTCTGTTACTGAGCTTAAGCTCCGCGCAGAGAACTACTTACAAAGATAGGAGAAAGACGGCCGTCCCCTGCAGGTTCACCAGCACGGCCAGGCTCCTCCAGGAGCGGATGAAGTACCCCAGCAGGGCGCACTGGGCAATGCCGACTGCGAAGAAGAGGCCGCCGATCGACCCTGGTTCAGGGAAGAGAGACCCGTGACTGGAGAGGCCCCGTCTGCAGACCATTCCCAACCCGCGTCACAGAGCCAGTTCCTTCCTCCTGAGATGTCAGCGGGAAAGAGAAACCTACACAAACATCGAGCCTCAGACGATAAACTGCGAGGCCAGCAAATGGGTGAAAAAGGGGGTTAGGACAGATGAAAAATACACACCCACGCGGTCAAGACGGATTTGAAGGCTGTGCCTGTTGGACTGGCAGGCGCCCGAGCCGTGGCCGAGGCTTGGAAACATTGTTTGCTATATGACCAGGAGGTGTTTAGGTCGTGAGATTAGTGCAATACTGGGACTTCATTTCGTCACAGACGCTGCCCCTGGAATCCTTATCTTAAATCACAGCCTACCTCCCAACCCTCCCTCTAGCCCTCCCCAACTTAATTTATCACCATCAGATATGACACTTCATATTTATTTTACTGTCTGTCTCTCCCAAGAATATAAGCGCCATGAAGCATGGATTATTGTCAGCACACTAATAGGGAAAAAACCAACCATGGGATTGTTAGGAAACCCATATTTTTTTAAAATAAATGCTGAGGTGGGTATTAAACCCACCGGCCTGTCCAATATACTTGCAAAGTCTACTCCTCTGTCACACTTTCCATACCTACTATCGCTAACAGTACCAGAAGTAGCTACTATTCATATAACAGTTACGATTTGTTGAGCAGTAAGCCTTTTGCATACGTTGTCCTACCTAGACTGTAGGGACCATTATTAGCCATCTATGGAGTGAGGACAGAGCTCGGACAGTTAGGTGCTGCGGGTGGCAGGGCCGGGACTCGAACCCGGTCAGTCTGACTGGGGAGACTGCATTGCCTACGTTCCTCTCTCCTATCGGCCTTCTAAGGAAAGGTGGGCTTCCGTGGGCATCGCAAAGCAATGGGCTTTGTTGAACCTGTTAACAAAAATTCTCCACCAAAGTCCTGTAAAACAAATGTTTTATTCTGTTCGCAGATTATCCAGCTGTAACGAAAAATAGCGACCTGTATACTGTGGGCCCTGGTGAGGCAAAGCGGAACCAAAGGGAGAGCCAACGCTCAGCGTTCAGAACGTGTGGCCCGATAAGCAGGGGCATGGGCCAGTGTGATTTCCCTGGAAACGCAAGATAATCGATAGCTATTACAGGTTCATTACGGCGCATCCGAGAGCACCTGGTTCCCACAAATGAGGCCTCTGTCCCTCGGATCGGTTCCGAGTGCCAGCATCCACGGACAACAGTGTAGGCAGAAAGAAGAGGCCACAGGATGAGACCCTTCCTTCACTGTACTTACGATGTTCTGAAATGACCTCAAATCTATTCTGCCCCTCCTGATGAAAACATAAGCTCCAGCCCTGGCTGGTTTAGCTCAGTGGATAGAACATCAGCCTGCGGCCCCAGGCTCGATTCCAATCCAGGGCAGGTACTCGGTTGCAGACTCGACCCCTGGCCCTGGTCGGGGCGCATGCGGGAGGCAACCAATCCATGTATCTCTCTCACATCGATGTTTCTCTCTGTCTCTCCCCCTTCCTTCTGCTCTCTCTAAAAATCAATGGAAAAATATCCTTGGAGGAGGACTAACAACAACAACAAGGATGTTTTAGGTCTATACACTTACACTTTCTTGTAAATACTTTACTTAGCATTTTAGACATACTGCAAACGTTATTTTGTAATCAAGCGTAATTTTTCCAATTATTTTTTTTACTGTGAACAATTAGGCCACCTCCAATCAATCTCCTATTGCTGAGCATTCAGGTTTTCCCCACCCTCTTGCCAGTCAGTAGCCTATCTGCAGCCCCAGTGGTGTGCACAGCTGCTGGAGAGGAACCAGCTGGGACCTGAAGACCAAGGACAGAACCTGGGGACGGCCCGGATCCCAAAAGAGCTCCCGGTGCCGTCAGAATCCTGCGGTCCTGGGTGCGGCTCAGTGGGCGGGCTTTCCAGGAGCTCTCTCACACTCGCTCTAATTCTACCGTGAATTTGGCAACTCTCTGGTTCCACTGTTGCAACGGGACAGGAATAATCCGAACGATCTGGCAGCGTGGGGGCAGTGAATGCCCTTCAGGGACACCCACCCTCTCCCAATCATCTGGAAGCACTCTGAGGGCGGGGGCAAGCTCGCCCACCGTCTGAGGCAGACTTTCTACAGTGGAATTCAAGTGACTCATTCACGGTCAGACAGCACAAACTCAGGAATGCAAATCTAATGGCTGGACAGAGCACTTCCAAGTCCAAGTGCATCCTTAGACTGCAGGGTTAACCTGGTTCCCTGCAGTTTTCAGAAGCCGCTCACCACCTCCACATCCGCATGGACCCCAGCAGTACCTGCGAGTGCCCAGTAGGCGGCGCCCACACATTCGTTCAGCAGGACAAAGGCCACCAGGGACATCCCCCCATTCATCACGCCCACCAGGAAGCGGGTCATCACGAAGAACTCGTAGGAGGGCGAAAACCCATTCGCAATAGCAAATAAGATGTCAAGCGCAAGACCTAGAAAGAGAGGAACAGCATTCAGTGACCCACAGACGAAACAGCACCTGGTGGAAGTAAACAGTTCCATTCATTAGTTTGCACACGTAAATCTGTGCACACTGAAATTTTCTGATGGTTTGTTTTAAAAAAGGTTTCTCTTACAAACCATAAACAAAAACTGAGGTTTTCTTTCTTTGTCACAGGTTGATTTCTGTCTATCAAAAATGCTGCTAATTTTTTAAAAATTCTATTTCAGCCCTAGCCAGTTTGGCTCAGTGGATATAGCGCTGGCCTGTGGACTGAAGGGTCCCAGGTTTGATTCCAGTCAAGGGCACATGCCCAGGTTGCAGGCTCGATCCCCAGTAGGGGGCGTGCAGAAGGTAGCCAATCAATGATTCTCTCTCATCATTGATGTTTCTCTCTCTCCCTCTTCCTTCCTCTCTCAAATCAATTAGATTGAGTATGCCAGCTCATACTCAGCTTGTCAAGAGAGCTATGCTGAGTCCTGCAGAGCCCATTCAAAATGAATCAACAACACAAGATAGAAGGAAATGGACCCAGTAGACTGTCTCAATCTTTGCTCTCTTTAGGAACACGGCATAAATTAGAATTTGGGGGTGACAGAAAGCACCATCATCTCTGAAAAGCTTCCAATGCAAATATCTGGCCTTTGCCATCTATGCTGGCCACTTGAAAACCTTGGCCAGAATCCGCGCTGGCTGCCGTTCGGCCTCTTTCCAGTGTAATAAAAAAACAGTTCCGCGTCCACGTGGCAATTCCCCGGAACCTCAGGGAAATGTGTCCTCATTCGGTTCACGCACACTCCAGCGGGTTACCTGTGAGGTAGACCTTTTTCCTCCCGAAGCGATCGGAAAGCTGCCCAAAAGAGATCACGCCCACAAACACGCCGCTGAAGAAGAAGGAGCTGGCGGCGCTGACTTTGTACGATCTGTTAGCAATCAGAAACCACTGGAGGAAGGAAGAACACGGGAGACATTTAGGTCGCCGAAAAGATGGATGGACTCAGTTAGCTCCTAAAAAAACAAACGAACAACAAAACTTGTACACCCGAACTTCTCTACTGCATTAGCCACGGTGAGCCAGAACTCAGGGGAGCATCCATCCTGGGTGACACGCAAGGAGATCTTGTCTTGAGACACTGGAAGCCGTTACTATTATGACGTGCTCCCACAGTACTCATCCACATCCACCACAGCACTGGCACGGTGGACGGGAGCTAGTGCTGACCGTGTCCTTCATGCTAAGCCCTGCATTTCTCGAGCCCTGCGTTTCCATTTCTCTGACAGCTAACATACTACATGGCATGTAAGAGGCAACAGCTAAACATCCCTCTTCCCTAATAGATTCATGGGTTTAAAATCCTTTGAATCCTTTTCTCAAAAAGTTAAACATAGAATTGCCATATGATCCACTGATTCCATTCCTCGGGTATATGCACTAAAGAACTGAAAGCAGGGATTCACACAGACATTTGTACACTAATATCTGTAGCAGCATTATTCACAGTGGGCAAAAGTGGAACTGACCTAAATGGCTATGGACAGATAAACAAAATGTGGTAAGTTCACACCGTGGAAAATTCTACAGCCTTAAAAAGGAATAAAATTCTGACAAGCTACTACATGGATGACCCTGGAGGACATCATGCTAAGTAAAATAAGAAGACTGGAGAGCAAACTCAAAAAGAGTCTGGCGGCTTTGCTAGAAATAAATGGTAAAGATGTATTTACGCAGCGAGGCCAAAGTCCAGAAGTGGTCCAAAGAAGAAAGAAAAGTTACAAGTTCTTATAGCAAAAAGTGCATTCTTGAGAATTATGAGTCCTGCATTCTTAGCCCTGGGACTGGTCCCGGATGGTTCAGAGTCAGATGCCAGGTGGTGGGGATGAAAGGTGCCAGGTGGGTGTATACACGGAGTCCTCCAAGAGGTAATCCGATGGTCTGGAGACGTGTGTTTCTTAGAGGGTAATTAGCAGGTTATCTGGAGGTCCTGATGTATATCCAGGCACAGACATAAGACTGAAAAGTTAAAAAATGTTTCATTTCTCAGGCTGGTTAGAACAAGAACGGAGTCCTTCCTCCTGCCTTAACCTTCATAATGTTAATAATTTGAGCAGCTTGGTGAAGTGACTCCATTTTATGCATTTATTTGAGCCAAACTGATGACAACTGCCAAGAAGCAAAATCTCAATGGATTATATACTAGTAGATGCTCCGGAAAACATCCATTTCACCACTTATTTCACATCAGAATCAAAGGGGGAGAAGGAAGAGGTTACAGGAACTCGTTGGTGATAGATTAGGAGCTGAGAGAAAGCAAAGTGGGAAACCTCCGGGAGCAGCTAGAAAGCAAGAGGAATAGACACTCCCTGCTCTTACACAGGTGGCTGCGGGACACTTAACAATGAAGAGGACAGAGATGAAGATGAGGAGTCCTGGGTCTCCTGCTCTGGTGCGGTGAGGGGTGTGGAGAAAGGAGGTTACGCTGACATTCCAAAGGGATGTTATCACAGAGGCAAAACGACCACAGACAGGCTCAGTGAAGGTAAAGGCCCACCTTTGTCAAGGAAGATCCTGGCCCAGGACATGACGGCCCGCCATGACTCGCTTTCCGCTGGGAAGTTTTCATTCCTGACCATGCTGTGTGGTCCTGTGGGCTCTGAGTCTGCCAGGCCGCCATGCAGGCCTCCCCTGAGCTTGTCGGGTCGAGCGTGTGGCCCCTTTCGCTCACACTGGCTAGGAGGGTCAGCAGTGGAGAGGCTGACAGCAGGGGAGACACAGCAGTGTTTTCCTTTGCCTGGAGCAGTCACATCCCTGGAGACAGAGCCTGGAGAGTGGCTCCCAGGGGCTGGAGACGGGGGTGCCTGCTGACCGGGCACCCGTTTCAGTGAGGGTGGTGACAGGGCTGTGGTGCCGGCTGCACCGTGTGCTGCACTAAATGCCACGGCATGACGCGGACAAGGAAGGGGCCACGTACTAACCCTGACAGACAGACAGAATGTCACCACACAGGGTGGCCTGAACGGAAACATTTCTAACTAAAAGCAGTCACGGGGGGCAGTCACGTCCTAGGCGTGGAGCTTTTTTTTTTTTTTAATTCTCACCTGAGGATATTTTCCTTTGATTTTCAGAGAGAGTGAAGGGGAGGGGGAGAGAGAGAAACATCAACGTGAGCGAGATACATTGACTGGTTGCCTCCAGCACGCATCCCAACCAGGGACAGGAGCCAAACCGGCTAGGGCTAGGCCTGTAGCTTCTTTAACGAAAAGGTCTCTATTGTCTTTTTGCACCTAAGACAACATACCCTTGGAAGGTTAGAGTAATCCCCTTTTTGGAACCCCTCAGGGCACAATCTCCTACCAGAGCCCAGACGACAGAACCCCTCATTGTCCCCTTGTTCCCCAACTACCACCTCCCTGTGCAGTAAGCATTCATTGTTAACTACCCTGTACCCACCCATGGGAAAGGAGCCTGTGTCCATTCGTTTTACTCTCCATACAGTGTCAGAGATTTCCCCACTTCGCTTTCTCCCACCTCCCTAATCTACCACCGATGCCTTCATGTAACCCCGCCCCCAATATCTCCCCCTTGGATTCTAATGTATAAAATAAGCTACAAACTGCCCTTCTCAATCCGTTGAGATTTTGCTTCCCGGCAACTGTTATCAGGCAGGGGCCAGGACAGGTCCAAGAGCGGCACCTCTGCCTCTCACCTTCTAGAAGGTGGATTTGCTCGCCAGCCGGGTGTAGATCACCAGTCCCAGCTCAGCCTTCCCCTTGGCAAGGGGGCAGGCCGCCTGGCTGTCGGGCATAGCCTACCTGATCATAAAGAACGAGGAAGACTAAGGCAGCTTCCCTGGCTGCCCAGGTGGGCCACCAAAATGGGCTAACAAGACTGGGCACGTGTGAGGGATGGAGCGTCCTGTCACCTAAGGCCTCTGTGATGGAAGGCGGTCATTTTATGAGTGCCACAGCACTCCCAGCTTGTCAGCATATCGAGGCTGCGGGGCTGGAACACACAGCAGCTTCCCCACGCCCAGCTGCAGGATCCCGGGCGCTTGGCACCGCTGGGGAGCTGGGGGCTGTTTTGGGAAATACTCGGAAGTATCCTGATAACAATTCTAACTCCACTCCATTCCCCCACTGTCCTGTGTTACTCCCCAAAATATTCCCAGTTTGGGGCAGGAAAAATCTCACTTCGGGAGAAAATCAGGGGCTCAGAGGCCTTCTGTGATTAAGAGGAACTCAGGGTGTTTCAGGAACAATTTCATGGTGATTAACTAACTTGCTTCATCTCAACGCAGTTGTCACTCGGAATTACCACTTAATGGGTGAAGTGTGCAGTCTAGAACAGTCAGAAGCACAGGCGTAAGGAAGCAAGACATTTAAAAAATTAGCCCCTAAAGCAATTATTGCAGCCAATTTTTCAATAGTTTTACTATTCTGTCTTTTGACCCCAGGGTATGACGTGGGAAAATATATTAATCTCAAGACAATAATCAGTCAATTTCAGTTGTTACATCTACAATGATACTGAAGATTCCAGCCTTACTCTTTTTGGTTGCAAACATTAATTAAGCATGATAATTGCGTGTCTCTGTGATATCTGGTCCTTTCTCAATGAGTCAGAGCTCGGGGAATAATGGGAATATGGCAAACAGCAATTTGCTACATCAATTCACCCCAATGGCTATTAGCTCATTTTAAAATAGTCAAGACTCCTAAATTAGAGGGTGGTTTTTTTGTTTTTTTTTTTTTGCATTAATGCCAAGTTAATCATATCTACATAACCTTTTATAATTCACCCTTCCCCAAACCCTCCATGAATTGTTATCAGGATACTTCTGCAAGGCCTGACCTGAATGTAATAAGGGGCAGGTGAGAGTTTTAAATAAGCTGACAAACCAAATAGAACCAGAGGCAGGGATCCAGGGAACAAACTGACAGATGTCAGAGGGGAGGGGGGGGGGGGGGGGGGACTGGATGAAAGAAGGTGAAAAGAGCAGCCACAGAACATACATGCACAGCCCATGGCCACAGACGACAGTGTGGTGAAGGTCAGGGGAGGGTGGAGGGTGGGGCTGGGTGGAGGTGGGCAAAGGAGGGGAAGTGAGGGGGATGAAGAACATCCGTGTCAACAATAAAAAATAAAATAAATTAATAGTAAGTAAATAAATATAAAAAGAGTATTCTTAACACCATCTCCAGCTATAGAGTTCTGCAGGCTCTATCTGGATTACTTTTAAAAGTTTCTACAAGACTTTATGCTTGCTTTTTTAACTCTAATTTTATACCAAGTAAGTTCAGGAAGCAGCATATATTATCTATGTACCACAGATTGGGCATTAAGGATATTTACCAACTTAATGACAAGTTGGGGTACCAGCTTTAATATTGCCACTCTGGGGATTTTGAGGAGCCACTGAAACACCAGCGAGGTTATCAGAATGGAATGAACGCGAAGAAAGTGGGCAGAGGGCTGGGTTTGGGACCGCACTGCAGTGAGCGTGAACGAGACGGAGCGGCTCTGTGGCCGCGGCCTGGCCCCGCTGGCGATCACCGTTCCTCTTCCCTCTGCCACGGTTTCTCCGCCAGCTCCGGCATATTTGGGGGCGGCAGCAGGAAACCCGGGAGCCATCCATCCCATCTCTTGGAAGCACGCCAGGACTTGCAACGCCACCCAATCAGGGCTGCGGCGTCCAAGGTAGAGAGAGGGTGTGTGGACACACACATGAGTGGGGATGGCGCATGGAGGGCGGGCACCTCACCTGTACGTTGAAATAAAGTAAAACGACTTGGGGGACCTGAGATTCTGCACTGAGAGGTAAGGAGACGAGCCTCTCCTTGGAGCTGCCTGAATACACTCCGAAGTGGAGACGGGCAATGCTGTTCGCACACGGGCAGCAGCTGCTGGGGAGTGAACACCCAGGCGGCCCCTGAGCAGCACAGAGTCAGCGCTCATTTTATTTCATTCTCCTCGGTTATTTTTTGCTACTTCAGGAAACCTGTATGTTTATTTGGGCTTGACAAATTTTTTTCTAAGTTGTACTTTTACTGTTTTTTTCTTTTATTACAGTATAGTTGGCATAAGATATTATGCTAGTCCAGGTGGACAGCACAGTGATTCGACATTTCTATGCCTGACGATGTGATCATCACCGTACGTCCAGTGAGCGCCTCTCTCTGCACAGTTACTGCGGAATTACTGACTGTATTCCCTATGCTGCACATTGCCTCCCCGTGACTTACTTACTTCATAACTGGACGCTGGTCCCTCTTATGTCCCTTCCCCTTGTGACCCATCCTCCCAGCCCCTCCTCTCTGGTAACCATCCGTCTGTTCTCTGTATCTATGAGTCTGTTTCTGTTTTGTTTATTCATTTGTTTTATTCTTTACATCCCAAATATAAGTGAAATCATACGGTCTCTGTCTTTGTCTGACTTATTTCACTTAGCATAATACTCTTTAGGTCCATCTATGTTGCCACAAATGGCAAGATTTCATTATTTTTAAGGCTAAGGAATATCCCTCTGTGTGCATGTTTGTGTGTATGAACAACTCTATACACATAAACTTGACAACTTAGATGAAATGGACCAATTTCTTGACAAGCCCAAATGTCACAACTCACAACACAAAACAGAGCATTTAAATAGCCCTATAACTGCCCTAACCCAGTGGCAAACTCATTAGTCAACAGAGCGGCAAACCACTGCCCTAACTGGTTTGGCTCAGTGAATAGAGCATCGGCCTGTGGACTGAAGGGTCCCAGGTTTGATTCTGGTCAAGGGCATGTACCTTGGTTGCGGGCACATCCCCAATAGGGGGTGTGCAGGAGGCAGATGATATTTCTCTTTCATTGATGTTTCTAACTGTCTATCCCTCTCCCTCTCCTACTCCCTTCCTCTCTGTAAAAAATCAATAAAATATATATTTTTTAAAAGATTATGTACAAAAAAACAAATAAATAAATAGCCCTATAATTATTAAGAAAATTGAATTCATAATTTTAAAACTCCACAAGAAGAAATGTACAGGTCAAAATGATTTCAATGAAGAATTCTACCAAATGTTTAAAAAACGGACACCAATTCTACACAGTCTCTTCCAGAAAATAGAAACCCTTCTTAATGCATTTTATGAAGCTGGTATTACCCTGATACAAAAACCAGACAAAGATAGTACAAGAAAAGAAAACTACAGACCAATATCCATCATGAATATAGAAGCCAAAATCCTTAGCAAAATATTAGCAAATAGAATTCAGCAATATCTAAAAATAATTATATGTTATCCAGAGATTCAAGGCTGGTTCTATATTTGAAAATCAATTACGATAATCCACCCTGTTAGAAGCTAAGGAAGAAAAATCACATGATCATCACAATGAATGTAGAAAATGGTAAATTGATGTACAGGACAAAATTCAATACACAATCATGATAAAAACTAAAAAAATAATAATAATTTTGAATGGGAGGGGGGAGGGGGACTTCCATGGCGGGGAGCAAATGAAGAGCTGTGGGGAGCAGGCAAAGGACACGGTGTTTGAGCATTTTAACAGCCAGTACGGGTGCTTTGCAGCTGAGCAGGGGCCCTGCCCCTCCCGTCCCAGGGTTTCTCTCCACCAAGCTGTCCAGTCTCAGCTCATTTCCCTCCGGCGGCTCAGAAGGGACTGTCCTTGTAAGAACCTCCTTGGCCAGCACAGCCCCACGTGAGCGTAAGGCTTCCTGCCCACATGAAGTGGTCCGTTTGTCCTTGAGGTTGTACAGTCAGGGTGCCCCGCGTGGCCTGCACATGGGACTGGACTTCAACATGAACCATGGACGCTGCCGATGGGTCATTCCATTTCCCGCTACTTTGTTAATTTTTGTGTCATTAATAAAGAATCATGGGCCAAAACCGGTTTGGCTCAGTGGATAGAGCGTCGGCCTGCGGACTGAAGGGTCCCAGGTTTGATTCCGGTTAAGGGCATGTACCTGGGTTGCAGGCACATCCCCAGTGGGGGGCGTGCAGGAGGCAGCTGATCGATGTCTCTCTCTCATCGATGTTTCTACTAACTCTCTATCCCTCTCTCTTCCTCTCTGTAAAAAGTCAATAAAATATATTTAAAAAAAAATAATAAAAAAAAAAAATAAAGAATCATGGGAGTTTTACTTCACCTTTCCAAAGGACACTATCATCAAAGTACAGCTCTTCTGGAGTTTGTATCTCACTACGCTTCTCCCATTTGTAGAAGGAAGGAAAAAGAATATGCTTTCATAGAATAGCCTCCTTTAACTCTCAGATTGACTAGCAAGTTATCTGAAGATGTGGCTGAAATTTAAATCAACAAGACAAAAAAGTGGTTCCGTTTGGACAAGGAGACGCCTTCGCTTAGTGATCACCATGGCTGGTTTCTGTTCCACTGCGGCCGGCTCCCGGGCTTACCTCGGAGGCGATGGAGGTGAAGCTGCCGCTGAAGTGCACGTGCTTGTGCATCTCGCTGCCGTTGGCCCTCAGGAGCCAGTCCCCCAGCGCCTGGTCCTCACCAGCCCGCTGGCTGCCGTGGCTCTGGTTCGGCAGGAACTCGGCCAGGTCCCAGCGGTAGGAGGGCGTGGCCCCCACTAGCGCGATGAGGATGGCCTCCGTGGCCACGTAGAGCTGGGGAGCAAACACACAAAACCAGCTATGTAGGAAACGCAACCCATAAGCTCACGGAGCTTGAGACATCTGTTTCCTGCTTTTGTGTGTTTACGAGACACAGAAACGAGACATAGGGAAAACAAAGGACAAAAGCGTTAAGAGGGAGCTTCGTGATGGACTGACGAAGCCATCAGCAACCACACTGGTCAAGCACCTGCCGCTTTTCCAAGGGTTTCCTCCTACATGCTGAGGACGCTGCACCTCGTGGCTCACACTGGGGAGGAGGGGAAACACTGCCTGCTGATCTAAAGACTAGCATGCCCGCTCTCCTCCTCCACACTGCAGCCTCCGTTCAGGCAGCAGTACCGGCGGCCAGGAGTGTCTTGGCCTTGAATTCACGATCTAAACACGGAAGACTTTTTGTGGCATAGTTCCATGTCTCCAAAAACAATGTACACACACACACCACACACAAGGAAGAGTGCTTTGTTAAAGCAGGTAAGCAGAATATGTACCTGACTAGGTTATATTTTAAAATATAGTATAAAAACTAATCACACAATTTAAAGAAATTCAAAGTTCCAGGAATAGACACCCCCTTATAACCTTTGGCTGGACTTAACCAGTTCAATCTGCACACAGCTGTCTACCCTCCACCACCTCTCACAAGGTTTCCGCTGCCCACTCCATGCACACGTATGTGCACACACACACACCCCCCAATTGAGCACACAGGGCCATGGCTTCATGCCACCAGGAGGATCAGAGACACACAGCTCTTCTATGCGGTGCAGCCTCCATAAAACGGCACCAGCCTGTCTTCTCGGACACACCGGGCCATGCGTGCTTTTGCTACAGGAACAGGAGTCGGGAGGCAGGCAGCTCTGCCACTGTGACAAACGCCATGGAAGGGGCCCCGTGAGGAACAGGTGATGTGTAAACTGCGAAGAGATCACTGTTAGGTCCTCCGACCCAGAGCACCTACACGGGTCATGCGGTCGTCTGAAGTCAAAGGGTAGCCTCATCCAGTCACGGGGATGCTCCACCTACACACGGAATGCAGGGGTGGCTTTCCCCTTCCTCCACTGTGACAGTGTCACAGAGCTCACCGCCCCCCACGCCAGTACAAATCTTCCCTCACTCTTCTCTGCTGTTACTCTACGACTACCAGGCACACGCGTGCCCATGTATTCCTGTCTAATGAATCGCACCCATCAGCAGATGGGCCTTCGAGGCACAATGAGAAACCACCATCCATTCTCCTTCCGAGTGGGACTAACAACACCTCAAATAAATCATTATCTTCTCAAGTGCTACCTCCAGGGAAGGCGAGCAGGAGCCACAGATGGCTGGGGCTTCTTCCCTCTCCGTGTAATTATTCCGGGAAGAGTGACTAAAACGCACTAGGGGACTGAAATTTTAAAAGTTTCAAAAAGTGAAGGTTTTCAAAGTAATTTTATACTTAATGGCATCACAAGCTTTCCTAATACCCAGGAAACCAAAAACGTCTCCCATAATGATCTCATTACAATATCTCGTCTATGAAGTCATGGTAGGTAGGATGTTTATGTTGCAGCAGGAACAATGAGCTACACAGCAATTAGTGAATCATTCAAGGCTATTGACAACAATAATAGCAAAACCAGGATGGGCCTGGGAGCCACCTAACTTTGGGGCCAGAGCTTTTTTCAGAGACTAAAAGAAACAGAAAAAATCAACGGCGACTTTATTCTTGTCATCGCTGTTCGTCTTCCGGGCACTTGGTCCTCAGTTATCTAAGTGACTCAACCAAAAGCATCATATGAGCGAGACCATATCACTAGGGCAAGACCGCAGGCCCCTTACCCAGCACAAAGTGAGTGTTCCATAAGTATTTTTAGGGTGACTTACTAATACTATGTAGTTTTTGAATTTAAAAAACTTTAGCGCTGGCCGGTGTGGCTCAGCTGGTGGAGTGCCATCGATTCCCAGTCAGGGCATATCCCCAGGTTGCAGGTACAGTCCCTTTCGAGGTGCATACGGGAGTCAACCAACTGATGTTTCCCTCTCATGTCGATGTTTCACTCTCCCTCACCCTTCCTCTCTCTCTCAAATCAATAAAAACGTATTTTAATAAAATAATTTAGTCATTGTGTTCTGAATGGTGTCTCTTAAGTCTTGTGTCCTCCTGACTCTCATCGCTCCACCAGACCAGTCTCCCCGAGACCCTCATAAAACTCTTCTGGTCCAAACATATTAATGGATAAATAACAAGTGGCCTAGCATTCCAGATTCCACCACATGGCCCAGCTGCTGCCTCACCCACGCTCAGGCTCTCCGCTGGCCTATTCAATTCTCACTGCGCAGTGGGTGGGAAAAGAACGTGGAATCTGTAAACCTGAGTCTGGAGCTCAGCTCTAGCAAACTTCCAGCAAATCGAAACCTCAATAAACTTCATGGATTCTTCTAGAAAGAATGGACACATAGTAGTACCCCTTTATCTAACTCATTCATACCTAGCTAACCTATTCTGAGGGTCAAGCGGGATGCGATGTTTCTTCAGCCAGCAGTACACGGAGCAGCACCACACAAATAGCGCGTATCAGCACCTCCCAGATGCAGTTTGATCCCCGAGGCCGGGGAGGGAGCTGAGAGTCTGCATTTCTAACAAGCTCTGCCGAGGTCCAAGCTGCAGGTTTGGGCCACACCATGTGTAGCAAGAGTACAGGTTATTCCCTCTTCCACACTTTTCCCAACCGTATGTTTTTCCACCTGAAATGACCTTCCCATTTCTCCCTAAACCCAAGCCTCCAAGTTCAGCTCAAGCTCAGCCAGCCCTCTTTCTGAGTCAGTGAACCACTCTAGACTACGCTGATGTCTCCTTTCTTCATTCTCAAACGTGCAGTGCCTGCATTGTTTACTGGGGGAATATGATTTCGGATCACTGTATAACGGTGTAGAAACATAATGAAAGGTGAGGATAAAAAATGAATTTCGAAGTAAATGGATGTTTAGGAAGTTTACACCTAGTAGCCTCTATTTCACTCATAAAGTTGGAACAAAGAACATCAGGGGAGAATGAGAGGAATGGGGCAAGGAGAAATTTGGGCTTGAGAAGAGTGGTAAACGTTCAGCTGGGAGAAGTGAAGGCCAGGGCCCAAGAATGACCCCAAGCATGGGCTGTGTGGGTTTGAGAACTGAAAGAGAGCAAACCACCAACCTGTATGTGCGACAAAAGAGGACTGAATAAGCAAACAACGGGACAGCCAGACCCTGGAACACTATGCTACAGCCATTAAAAAAGACATATTTGCTCACTTATGAGCTCAGCAAGGCATTCACAATATTGTTGAGATGAACAAAATCAGGTTAAAATATACATTTTTGCAAAAAAATATAAATGTATATATTTGTGTAATAAAAATGTCTGGCAGGTCATACATCAAAAGGTGAGCATGTTTTAGTTTGGGGTGGGAGTGTTCTGGTAATTTTTATCGTCCCCCCTATGTTTTCCCTCTTTCCTATAGTCATATACTATTTGTTGAGTAGCATATGGTCCCCATGAATGCAGATGTTAGCTTCTGTTTGAGGGTTGGGTCAAGGAAGTCAGAGAGAAGATTCCTGAGCTGTGTGTGTCTTTGAATATGATTTCGGATCACTATTTAATGGTGTAGAAACATAATGAAAGGTGAGGATAAAAAATGAATTTTGAAGTAAATGGATGTTTAGGAAGTTTACACCTAGTAGCCTCTATTTCACTCATAAAGTTGGAACAAAGAACATCAGGGGAGAATAAGAGGAATAGGGCAAGGAGAAATTTCACAGTTCCAGTGTCTTTGATCGATGGCTCTTCCTTGGAAGGCAGCGTCTAACTGTGGTGAAGAAGCAAGCTAGTATTCTGAAACCTCAAGGTCAACACTGACACAATGCCCACTCCTGGGCACTGGGCAACTTTAAGAAATTCTGGACTTGCAACCAATGAATTAAACATTTATGATCCAGCCACTTCCAAGAGCGCGGCGAGGACAAGGGGTCGTCCGTGAAGTTCACTCGATCACCTTGCAGCACTGTCACAGCGTGCGAGCCTAGTGCTTCTTCTGCCACATCCACACTTCCTGTCGTCATATTTTTAGTGACTTCCTGGGGCTGTCTTGGGAGATAATACTTTCTCTGACAGGCACATGTCAAGCAGCTGTGGGTGGCCCTGGCCAGACATGCTGGTAGAGGTGCTGTAGAGGAGTTGGGCTAGTTGCTTTCCAAGGCACATCCAATTCTTGAAATGCTCCCTAAACCTCCAGAAGCCTCCTGCACCTCCATCCACCCCCGCCTCCCACAGAAATCCAGTGTCTCATAGATTTGCAGCTTCACCCGCTTTACGCCAGGGGGCAGTGTCTGTCTACAGACAACAATAGCTTCCTGAGGACATCCTAAGAGCAAGGGCAGCGAGGTGTCTTTGACTTATGGTGCCCCACTCACCTAAACTAAGGAAAGGCACGCCCAGCAAACCATCCCCAGATTATAGTCCAAGCTCCGAGCCACTGCCTAAGGGCAGACGGAACTAAATTAGAGGGTAGCGGCCGCATAAAACTTGCTCAGACTAGCAGAGAGCCCTGGTAGATGGTCACATGTTGCAGTCATTGTAGCAAAACTCACTGAAGCTTCTCCTCATGGCTGAGCCCCTGGTGGTGGTGAGAACGCCCTGGGCACGAGAGCTGGTCTCCATGACCGCAATACATAAAGGCCTTCGCGTATGTGTATGGCACGAACTTCAGCACCTGCTCATGGTTGCCAGGTTGGAACCATCAGCTATCCACCTCAGTGATGCCTTGGCAAAAGGCAGGCAGTCTGCCTGTGAATTTCTGGGGAGCGTGGGACATGGCGACCAATGCAGGCAAAAATGAAATGTAACACAAAAATAAAATGAGTAAAATACGAATCGTGAAACCAGCGCCACAATTAACATTGTATCACCTTGCTTCAGGTTTTTAAAACATAATATTATGGATAAAGAGGAAATCTCCTTGCAAGTCTCCCCTCCTTTCCCCTCCCCGGGGTCACTCTCTCCCCTCCTTCCCAAGAGGCAGCCAATCTCATGAACTGGGCGTGGCTCCTTCTTGTGGTCATATTTCCATGTTGTTCATTCACATTCACGCACCAAATACAGTATTGTTCCACATGTTTCTAAAATCTATAATGAGTATGTGTCACATTTATATATTTTGCTGTGGTGTTGTTTTTTTTTTTTTTTTTCCATTTAACTTTGTGTTTTAGAGACTCATCCATGTAGCTGTGTACAGATCTGGTTCATTCATTTTCATTGTTAGGTTCTAACAAATTTATACCACACTTTAATTATCCAGTCCCTTTTTGAGATCCATTCAGGGGGGCTTCTAATTTTTATTACAAACCGCGCTACAATAAACATCCTCCACCTGTGTCCTTATGCACATGTTCCAGAGATAGTACAGGGCGTATACTTAGGAGTCCAACTCTGGGTTTTGATTTTGTTAGACAGGACCAAATCGTTCTCTAAATGGCAGTAGTTTCTACTGCTCGTTTGCATCACACTTGTACGGTGAGACTATTTAATGTGTGCTAGTCTAATAAGTGTGAAATGATATTTCATAGTCATTTCAATATGCCTGCCCCATATGACTACTGAAGGCAAACATCTTTACATGACTGTTACAGTTTCATCTTCTGCAAAATGCCTGCTCAGTCCTTCCACTTTCTAAAACACCAGGAGAAGGTACTTCCTGCGTGGAGGGTGTGGATGCACTGGGAGTGTCGGGGTTATTAATAGCTGACATAAGAATAATGCATTCGGGAACAGGAGTACCGTGCCTCAAGCTGAGGTTCGCGGCCGCATCACAATTTTGCTGGTGAGACGAATGCTTGTTACAGCTTACATGTTCCTGTTGGTTAAGGGATGTTTTAAATCCTGTGCAAATTATACTACAACCTTTGATTCGTGATCATGAGGGGAAGGGAGGCGCTGGAGTCTCTGGCTTAAAACAAAGAAATAGCGTCCATTTTCACTTCCCTCTAAAGAGATCCAAAAACAAAGAATTCTACTCCAGCCTTCCTCCTCCAGACAGCCTGGCAAACACGCACACAAACAGTGATGATGACATCAACTCTGAATCACCATCAGAAAACAGAACAGTAACAAACAGAATTACTCATATTTAAATACCACAAATAACCCAGGGAGGGAATGTATATCTGGGGGGTAAGACGTTTTCTAAGTGTAAAACGGTAAACCCTACTGCTTGTTCTTAAGACAATTGAACTGGCCACGTTGTGGTGCATGAGGTGAAACTTACTCATCCAACTGAGCCACACCCTCACCCGTCAGGCCTGGGCTGTGGGCTTGATCCCCAGGAGGGCGTGTGCAGGAGGCAGCCAATCGATGTTTCTCTCTCACATCGATGTTTCTCTCTCTCTCTAAAAAAAATTTTTAAGACTTTAAAACCACATACCACTATCACAGGGCATTTGCATCTCATCACACGCAAGGGAAATCTATAAAATCTACATATATTCTTCATGTGTCTCAAAGCTGACCACTATGAAGATGCCACAGATCGTGCTTGCAGGAGTGTGCGGGACAGTCTCCCAGCAAAGGTAACTGAGTACTGAGGTCACTTCTTGAGGAGCCATATGACCATATCAGTAATCCTAGAAAACAGTTAACCTGAAGGCCTTTAGAGCTGGCTTTGTACCGTGGTTCTGGCCTCTTATTTGAACGTGGATGTGTTTGAAGTAAAGGGAGTTCAAACCATTTAAGGAACAGTAACAGTCCCAGAAGGCAGAACACGCCACAGGGTCTGTGCAGTTTGCATCTCTGTCCCCACCCCTGGTTTTGTGCTTCTCAGCTGTGGCTGGTCATCACCAAATCTCAGGTGCAGAGACTTCTGCTGCCGCTGAGCTCCCTCCCTCCGCCATGGTCCCATCCACCATGTGCAGGGCTCTCTGGCAGCTCCTCCCCCAGCCCCACCCCCACCCTCGCAGTACTGATAGCAGTTGCTCTGTACCTTCCTTGGGCAATGGTAGACAAGTGCTTTGGTTTTAAAAGCAGACATCAACCTCCTTCCTTGAAAACTGCAAAGGGCTCCTGACTTCGCCCTCTGTTGGAGGAAGCAACCCCCTCACGAATGATGATGGCATCGTGCTACAACTGTGCATGGCGCCCCAGCACTGGCCCTCACAGGCCAAACCTCTCCAACAGCAGACAGGATAGAGGGGTCTTTGCGGACCTCCACACCCACATCCAGGAAAACTTGGGGCGATCCTAGGACCACTTGGCTCACTATCTTAAAGGGACGGTTGGGTCCTCATACACGTGTGACAGCAGTGAAGAATGAATTCCCTTTTGCCTGTATTGGGACCTCTCCTGTTGACACTGGCACAGCTACAGGCACCTCCCCAGCCCACACCTAAAAAATAAACAGTCACTTCATTCCCAACATTCAAGATCTAGTTTTTCTAGGGCAAATACTGACCACATGGCAGGCCTGGAGATCCATGAACAGTCATGGTCATGTGCTTAGACCTCTTTGGTACCAAACTAAGCAACTGAGTCAACCATAAAGAAAAGTGAGGGTAACTTAACGGGCCCTGAACCCCGAGCAGTGGCCTTTTTAGGGCCACACTCCACTCAATACAGACTTATTCCAGGCTGCTGGGTACCTGGCCCGGCAGGTAAGAAGCTAATGCAGCTGTGGGCAAACTACGGCCCGCGGGCCGGATCCGGCTGTTCTATCCAGTTCTCTTGCTCTCCCCTCCGCTCCTTTACTTTGAATTTATATTAGTTCACACAAACACTCCATCCATGCTTTTGTTCCGGCCCTCCGGTCCAGTTTAAGAACCCATTGTGGCCCTCGAGTCAAAAAGTTTGCCCACCCCTGAGCTAATGGCACCAAAGGCGGAGTGCAGGGATGGGGAAGGGGGAGCGGGATTTCTCAGTGAGGGATTATGTTCCTGGAATTCTTGGTTAGAACAGGAAAACAATTTTCTCGAGGAGAAAGTATGACAAATGAAATCAGGCATCATGGTGACTATTCTATTCTGTTTTAAACACACTTTTGTAATTCAGCACAAATACTTCTTCCTCGTAGGAGAAGTACACGTAAAGCTAAAACAAACGTAACAAAATACTGCATATTTATCAACTGAGAACTTGCTTTGCTAGAGAAAGAACTGACGTCATCTACCAGTCCATTTGAACAGTTCTCCTAGCTGGTGATGAAATCAACTGAACTTTCAAACATTTTAATGGAAAACAGAATCAATAAGTCCACCCTTACCTCTCTCCACCCCATCTTCCGATTGAGCAGTTGCCTTATGCAAGGTTTAAGCAACTGATGAACTGTACTTCCCTCAGAATTTCTAGCATTACATATTAACTGTACTTATTTACCTGTCTGCCTGCCTCGCCCCACCCCACTAGAATACAAGCTTCATGGGACAGGGGCTTTGATTTGTCCACCATTGTAGCCCCTGCTGAGCACACAGTAGGCACTCCAATATGTGTTGAATGAAGGAGTAAGTAAAATGGTTGACTCATAGTAAATACTAATAAAAGGATTTGTGAATAAAAGGTCTTTAAGAATATTGGGAGAGGTAACTGATGTCAAACGGACCCTTTAAGCAGGCAAAGGAGTAACTCTTGCCTACAAAAGTGTACTTGCAGTGACCTTGAGCATGGGGAACCCAGGCTTTTAGGTTGGGGTGTGCAAGTGTTCTCTGGGAATTCTGTACAGTGAAGAAGTGGTTCCATTTTATAATCACACACTGAGATGACACTATACGACTTACTCAGTCTCAACCGACACTGGCCTCTGGGTAGAATGACCCAGAAGAACTTAAGAAAAATAAACCTATGCATTGACAACCTCAGGAACAAGAAGCAGGGCGCTAGGCTGTCTCCACTCCAAGGTGACAGCCTACAGGTTAGAGCAACAATTCGCTTTCGCATTCACAGTGGGTCAGAGGCAACAACAGAATTTTCATCCCTTAGTAACAGGCTGGTCTGCTGTAGTAGCCCCACCCCTACCTCCCAACTACCCTCCCTCCTCGCGCCCCCCCCACACACACACCCCACCCCACCCCCACCCCCCCACCCCAGGTGAGGGCTGGATGGGCCCAGGGAACCGCCAAAGTTGCAGGGTCTGGGGCGTCAGGCCGGCGGCAACCTTGGCCTGCTGGGGGACCCAGCCCCGCCCTGGCGCGGGGTGACGCCGGGAGGCTCCCCACGCCTGGGGAGGGGGGGGGGGTACGCTCTACGTCCGGCCCAGCGGGGAGGGGGGGCCGCCGGAGGCGGGAGACAAGGGGCACAGTCGGGGCGGCGGGGACTCACCTGCAGCAGCACGGCCAGCAGGAAGCACAAGTACATCTGGTAGATGCCCATCTCCCCCACCACCTGGAAGGCCTCCTCCACCTCCATGGCGGGCCGTGCCCTCCCTCCCAGCACCCGCACCGCACCGCACCGGCTGGGACTCGCGGGCGCCGCTGGGGAGCGCGCGGGGCGGGCGGCGGCGCGGAATCCCGGGAGGGGGCGCGGGACGTGCGATCGTGCGATCGGCTGTAAGCCTGGTACCCGGCCGGGCGCTTCCTGTTACGGAGCTGTGTCTGAGACAGAAACAGAAACAACTGGTGCCTGCGGCTCGGAGAGGAAGAGGAAGTGGCTCCCCGAGCGGCATCCCTTCTGATGGAGAAACCGGCAACCGCAGCCGGGGCTACCCCAGGCCCCGCTTAGGGGCGCGGAGGCGCGAGAAAGGTTGGGCGACCTGGTGGCGGCTCAGCATTATTTGTCCTTTTGTATAAAGCAGTGTAATGTAGAAGGGGGGAGGGGGCGTTCTAGATCCTTCGTAGAAGAGTGCCGTTCAGCATTTCTTCCCAATCCTACCAGCCTTGCCCAAGAGATAGATTTGCTTATGCAAACACGCAGGAGGTGAAGAGGAAGCAGAGAGGAAGGATGAATGTGCGGGACAGAGGCGCTGGCTGCCAAGCTGGGTGAAGCATAAACAGCGGTGTGGGTGGGGAAGGTGACAGTGGGTGCAGGCCCCACAGCCAGCGGCCGCCTGCCTGGCCCCTCAATCCCCCGCCTCCTAAGGCCGGTTTTACCAGCTGCATAGTATCCCAGCGTCCAGGCCATGACCCCCAGTACAGTACTGGGCCTAAGAGGCGACCCGCTAATGTTCTAGCCTCGATTTTACGTCCTTTCTACCTACTGACCTTGTCTGGAGTTGGCTGTAGGATTATGGTAACTTAGTAAAATGAGTTGGAAGTGTTGGTAAAACTCTCCTTGAAACCAGCTGGACTCCTTTTTTTTTTTTTTTTTTTTCCAGGGTGAGCCTCCTTATGACAGAGATAGGTAGGTAGATAACGCATAACTTTGTGTTCTTGACTTACTTTTAATTATTTTTTTTCCTAGAAATGTTTGTTCATCTTTTTCTCTTAGGGTTTTTAAAAAATCATGCTCTAGTTGTATTTATGACCCATTTTTCCAATCTTAATATTGTTCATTTTTATTGTTCCGTTCTTATCAGTCTCACCAGGTATTATTTTTTAAAGAACCAGTTTTGTGATTTTCCTACCTATATATATTTTTTGTTTTCTATTTTATGGATTCTATCAATTTTTTCCCCTTCTTTTGTTACTCTGTCATTTTCTTACTAGTTATATGACTTGAAGGTTTAGCTTTCTTCCTTTCAATTTTCTTTTTTTTTAAGAATAATTATACTTAAGGCTATATGCATTTCTTTCTGGGTACTACTTTGCTGTGTCTCTCAGTTTTATCATGTAGTACTTTCATTGTCTTTAGTTTTTTGGTGTTCGTTTTTTTTCTTTTAGAGAGAGAAGAAGGGAGAGGGAGAGAGAAACATTGATCAGTTGCCTCCCGCACTAGCCCTGACAACGGATCAAACCCACAACCTAGGTATGTGCCCTGACCCGGAATTGAACCTGAAGTCTTGGTGTACCGGACGACACTCCAACCAACTGAGCCACCCAGCCAGGGCATTACTCCTACATTTTTAACATCCACATAACTATACACTGTTTCACAATGTTTATAGTAATTTCACATATCTATTCTCTTTTCACACTCCTAAGAACTTACACAAGACTCCAGGAGTGCTTTATCTGAGAAAACTTAGGGGACATGAATATGCTATGTTCTGGAGAACTTTGACAGGTGGCTCAAGAAGTGACTGTTGTAGTGTGAAAGCACTGACGCAGGCGATTTGTGTGAAGTGTTTTAATAAAAAACGTCTATTGTTAAGAAAAATTATCGGGCACTTGGAAGAGGCCTGTATGTCCTTCACTGCAGTAAGGAAGCATTGTTTAACAGGCCCACCGGGATTATTTAACTCTGTAGGGGAATTTCCCTGTGTTTGACTTTGCTATTTACTGTAAGTCAGAGTCCAGGTACTGTGCAGTTATGTGTAAATTTGTAGATTTTTGTTTGGTTGAGATATAAATGATTATACTCAATAGAAAAGATAATCTATTATTCCATTCCCTCTAAAACATTAACTCGTTTTGTATCTGATCTAGCAATCTTACTTTAACATTCTGGGTTTTTGTTTTTTGTTTTTCCTTGAAATAACCACTTCCTCAAATGCTCTTAGAATCAGCTTTACCATCCTACTAATTCTTTCATTAATTAAAATAAAATCTCTGATGTGGGTTCATTCTATATTGGTAAGAGTCACATTTTTAACTTTTGAAACTTTTTCTTTGACATTGTGATGTGTAGGAGTGAAAAAATTATAAATTAATATGTGATCTACAGATAAATTAATGAACTAAGTATTAGGTAAAAATTGGATTATTTCATCTTACCCCCTAGAAGTGTGTATATTTTAAGTGGGCCCAAGTATAAAGGAGTTGGTTATTTTGAGAACAGAAAGTGCAACCCGGAGAGTGTCAGGATGAGGTCTGGTGGTTGCTAGAGGCTAGGTATGCAGTGCTGAGGAGTTGGAACTTTTTCCTACAGGTGATGGGAACCGCTGACGTGCCATAAGCTGGAGGAGTGTGGTTTTTAAAGATGGTGTGACCGCAGTGGGAAATACGTACAGCACCCGTTGCAACACTGTTGTAATGTCCCAGGGAGGCCTCAGGCCCAGTGAGGGCGTGAGGGCTTAAACCAGAACAGTGACACTGGGGATGGAGAAATAAAGCCAAATTTAAGGTAAAAACTGACAGTGATTGCATTTTGCAGAGGCAAAAGAGTAATGAAGAATGACTCCTAGGTTTCTGGCTTCAATGACTGGGAAAATGGAAGTACTGTTAACTGAGACAGGGAACACAGAAAGTGGAATAAGTTGGTGGTGATAGGTTGGAGGGCCTATGACTGGAATAATGGGACTGAGAGGTGTTCCTTTTATTTTTTTAAAAAAAATTTTTGAGGTGTTGCTTTTTTATTTTTATTTTTTAAATATATTTTTATTGATTTCAGAGAGGAAGGGAGAGAGAGAGAGAGAGAGAAACATCAGTGATGAGGGAGAATCACCTATCAGCTGCCTCCTGCACACCCACAACCCAGGCATGTGCCCTTGACCAGAATAGAACCCAGGACCCTTCAGTCTGCAAGGCTGATCCTCTATCCACTGAGACAAACGGGCAGGGCGAAGTGTTGCTTTTTTAAATGGTCACTACCCCTTTAAGATCCTGCCTTTCCCTCTTAGCCCACCCAGGCCCAGCTGGATTTCCGTGCCCCAATTTACTGTCATGGCCAGAGCTTCTGAGCATGCGCTGAAGGAAGAGCTGGACTAACCAACGCTCTCTTGGGGCTCAAGGTATTACATCTGTGGCTCTCAGCAAAGAGCTCCATTTTGAGAACATATTTTCCTCATCTAACCATTCTTTTCTCATTTTTTCTCTTTCTTAAGTCTTTGCTACCATAATTTTACAGTACCTCTTTTATAACTCAAGAGTAATGAACATCTGGGGTTTTTTAAATAGTAAAAAATTACAACACAATGTTTAGAATAGGGTATCTATCCAATACACAGTTTTGGGGCTATGAGAGGAAAAAAGGTTAGCTTAATTTGTTGAATTACATAAAGCTTTGAAGCAGTCATACTCAATCATTATAGTTTTATCATAAAACCTGCACACCTAACCACTGTGTCCTGTCTTTTGCTTCACAGGTAATGTGGTGTCCCAGAAGTCTACTGAAACTTGCTGTGAGAGATAATAGACTTCATGTATGTTAAGCGTTGTATCAGATCCTTTGGGAATCAGTGTTGTACACCAGCCTAAATGTACCTGGAGTTACTGTCTTTTTAAGAAATCTGAAGAATGTTGTTCCTTCTGCAGGAACCTTCATGCTGAGATGACCCTATATTGTTAGTATGTCACAGCAAGATGCCTTAATGAAGATAGAGTGCAGATAACTGCCAACATTAAGTTGATATAAACACAGCAAATACAAAGGGAATAATCAGATCACAAGGAAGCCAGATCCTGTGGGTAGATTTCTGGGAGGAAGGAGCAAGAAGACAAAGGGAGGAGAAGCAAAAAGAAAATGGACTTAGCAGTGAGATGGACATGTCTCCGTCATCTTGCCGCTCAAACCAACACCCATCATTCAAAAACCATCCTTAAGTTGGTGAAATCCTATATAATAAAAGGCTAATATGCAAATCGACAAAGTGGCAGAACGACAAGTCACTATGACACGCACTGACCACCAGGGGGCAGACACTCAACGCAGGAGCTGCCCCTTGGTGGTCAGCGCGCTCCCACAGGGGGAGCACTGCACAGCCAGAAGCCAAGCTCATGGCTGGCGAGCACAGCCGTGGTGGCGGGAGCCTCTCCTGCCTCCGTGGCAGTCGGACATCCCCTGAGGGCTCCTGGACTGTGAGAGGGCACAGGCTGGGCTGAGGGATCCCACCTCTGAGTGCACGAATTTTGTGCACTGGGCCTCTAGCATATATAAAAGACAGATCTAAGTTTAAAGTGGAGAAATAGGCCATTTCTATGTCTCAAACCTTAGCAATAAAACAAAAGAATATGAATAGAGGTAGGTCTAAAATTCAGGCGTTACAGTGGAGAGAGATGAAATATGGGGGAAATTAAGTATGTTTGAGTGTAGATGGTAGAGTGTTTTGTTTGCTAAGAGTCCAAATATACATGTTGTCCCAAGAGGCACTGAGCTTAGATAATAGGACATTCATATAATTCAACAAATTCATTCCTGAGTGCCCAACTTTAATGAAAATGTCAGTGTTGTTGTTGCTGTTATTGCTGGTGTTTCTTACATGGGAGAGTTGTACAACTATGTAATACAGGCCAAAATGGTGAGTTTACTATACTCAGGGATCAATACATTGAGGCTGTGATTTGATGGGGTGGATGAAAATGTGCCCTGTAGAAGGAAAAATGCCTCAGCGCTCCCTATAATTAAAATCTGGATGCTTCTGGAACTGCCTGAACCTCTTTAGTTAGTTAAGTATTGCACAAAGATGATGGTAACCTGCGTATCAAGAGTCTTAGCTCCAAATGGGCTGTATAAATTAAAACCAGCAATCCACATTGCTTTCAGAAAATAGGAAGCCAAAGTCGATTTCAGAGAATCAAGTTTGCTACACTTGACCTACTCAGTCTCAGAAAGAGAGGTCGCCAATCCTTAACCATTCTGAAACTCCTAAGTATTAAAATTCATTCAACAAAGGCTTGCTGAGCAGCTAGCTCTACTGGGCATTGTTTTACAGCATTAAACCTGCAAGGCCTCTCTCTCCCAGTCCCTGGTGGTGCTTGCATTTCAGAGAAAATTTTCTTCTTGGCGGAAATACTGGGTGGGTTGGGTGGGGCGAGAGCCAGGAGAAGGAGGAGGAGTTGTTGACTATGGAAATTACACACTTGTTGCTCTGTTATCTGATCATGAAATCAACCTCAAGTCAACACCTAACAGCATGAACCAAGTAGATTAAATTATAAAGGAGTCTTTATCATCCATTAAGTCTTCTAAGGGCTCTTGTCCCTGTGTTTATCAGCAGTAAGAAGAATGTAGCCAAATCTTGTCTCCCAAAAGTGAAAGCCACTTAGTAGAAAGTTACATGAATGCACAAATTCACAAAGAGAACTTGCATGATTTTCAGAACCAAATGAATCCCTAAGGTGCTGGCACACAGCTATTTGAGCCAAAAGATCGTGTTACATTTTAAACCATATAAACTCTTCTTCTTCAGTCTTCATTTGCATGAGAAAAGTGTCTTATTCTCAGCCAAACGAGCAAATCAAATCCTCCTGTCAATTTTCTGTCCCAGCACAAGATTGTGAATATTCTGTTCCATTTTTCTCTCCCACCAGGGCTGAGATTCTTCCTTTAACCTTTGTTAGTCACAGGACCTTTTGCCAACCTAATGAAAGCTAATGGTTTATCTCAGGAAAATAAGGGTGCTGAGAGGGTGCCCTCATATCCACAGACCTTCTTAATGTCATTTTTAAAAAATCGCTGAGTCCAACTCCCACATTATAAAAATGATAGATTAAGGCTACAGGAGGTTAGCTGATCTATTTACTGAAAGTCACACAGTTGGCAGAACAACACATAAAACCAAGTTCTCAGAAGTGTGTGGGCTTTTTGTTTGTTTGTTTGGTCTTACAATCTGAAACCACTCTCAGGTATAGGCCCTGCCTCTGAACCTCTTTTTTATCTGGAAATACTAATATAAAACAGCATTATCTTTGTAACACATTGGTGCTCCGATTCCTTTGTAAACAGAGTAAATAGGTCAGTTTTAGGGTGGGGCTTTCGCTGAAGAGGCACTTCCTCCCTGTCTCCCTAGCCAGGATTCCAGTTGGGATATGTAATAACTCAGCAACGTGGCTACAAGCACAGACCCATGAAGAAAGAGTTCTCATCTGTTGTGTTGGAGGCCAAAGAATGGACTAGGGTAGCTTTCCTTTGTAGATTGTTCCTTACTCAACAGCCATTCTGCTTTTGACCTGAAAAACAGCCACGGAGCTCCTGCCCCGTCAGGCGTATTTCTTGTTGGTCTGTGAGAGGGTAGCATATGGCTAATTACAATTTACACCTTCTGAAGTGCTCTAAGGATCCACTAAAGGCTGTTTTGTCTCTAGCACTTTTTGCAGACAGAGCAGTAAATGGTTGTGTGTTTTGTTCTTTTTTTGTTGTTTTTTGGGGTTTTTTTTGAGGTCCCTTTTAATTTCAGATGATGATGGAGAGGATGATCTGTGTGGGCTGCTAATGGATTCTCAGCCTGGTCTGCTCAATGACTGTGTTCCTGATGTGTCATTGTCATCACCGTGTCCTGGTGACCAGCTTTCCTTTTCTCCCCTCTCTCCCCCAGGGGAGACATGTTTATGGAGGACAAAATGAAGCACGAAGGTAAGTGAAAGAAGAGATTTTCAGAGCAAAATGTCTACGGCATAAAATGCTTTCGTACAGATGAGAATAAAGATATTTGAGTCGTTCTGTTTCTGTTTTTGTTTTTAAAACATACCCTGTTTATTTCCAACTCTGTGTGGTTTTGTGAGATAAAAAATGTGCTCTCTTGCAAGGAGATGGGTGTCTCTTGAAACAACATATAATGGAAAGATTTTTCATTAATTTAGTTTTTAATTTGTTGGGTATTAAAATACAGCTGGTAACTAGACATCACTTAAGCAGAGAAGTTTTCTATTTGGTGAGTGGCTTGCACGGGGAGTAGATGTTCTGACCCAGATGTTCTATTTGAAGCTGGATGGAGCTCTCTACTGTCCTTGCCAACAGGTGACCAGCTGGCACCAAATATAAGCATGACAGCTTGGGGCACTCAACTGAGACCCACATTTCTATTTTCCTTCATCCAGAGAATAGCTAAAAACACGATCTCCAATTCTCTTACTGGCATGGGGCAGTGCAGAAATAAATGAGTTTTCAGTTAACCATTCTAAATAAAAAATAGGTCCAATCATCTACAATTTTAACATTTAAAGTTGGTAGTAGTGTTTTAGGAACTAAGGTAATGTATGGACTAAAATTTTGTGAGCCCCATGAGTTCTTCACCATATGAACAAACTTAAAAAGCTAATAATATGGGCGATTTCAAATTTGAAAATTCAGTCTTGAGACCAGTCAGTGTAAGTAGGTTGAACATAAGGGAGACCTATACCTCCCTGAGGGGGATGCAGAGCTAGGTGAGAAGACCCAGGCCTTCTCCTTAGACCCTACATTGCTTGCTTTGACTGAGACTCAACATAGCTATGATACTCACAATATTTCATATGTGTGCCTGAACTTTAATGCTTTTCTTTTAACTAACATTGCTTTTATAGTTTTAAGGGTTCCTTAAAAAGTACCCTCAAAGGATGGTTAAAAGGAGAGGGGGAAAGATAATATGGCCAGCAATTATGAGAGGTCTGCCACAATAAGGCTCAGACTGTTCGACCTTAGAGTCAGATGGGCAAACAGGCAGGTGAACCTGACATACCAACCCAGCCGTGGGCAAACTACGGCCCGCGGGCCAGATCCGGCTGTTTTATCCGGTTCTCTTGCTCTCCCCTCCGCTCCTTTACTTTGAATTTATATTAGTTCACACAAAGACTCCATCCATGCTTTTGTTCTGGCCCTCCGGTCCAGTTTAAGAACCCATTGTGGCCCTCGAGTCAAAAAGTTTGCCCACCCCTGCACCAACCTGTTCTCAGCCTGGTCATCCCTCAGCCTTAGCCTGCTGCTCTGTCCTCAGACATTTCTACCAACAATGTCAGTGTGGGGCAGAAAGGCTTCTGGAATTCTGTCACAGTCATGCCTTCCTCCTGCTACCCCCAGCACCTGTCAAGGTCACGTTAGGATTATACGTAATGTATAATGTTCCCAAGACAATTCTAAAATACTTCCATACAGGGAAACAAACATACAAAGTTGCATGAAACAATCTTTTACAGGAAAGAGGCTGCAGGACTGGTTATAGCTTTTGGGGGGTTAGTGGGGGGGAAAGAACTTTTACTATGATTGCTTATCATTTCTTTTTTTACATCTTCCACTTTTCATCGTATTCATTTTTTTCCTTTAAATACATGAGCATATTTATAACAACTTTTGAAGTCCTTGTCTGCTAATCTGCTAATTCTGGTATCTCTTCATTTCTGGGTTATTTCTGTTGACTGATTTTTATCTTGGTTATAGGTACCAACTTCCTGCTTCTCATCTATAATAATAAAAGCGTAATATGCTAATTAGACCAGACAACCTTCCGGAGGAAGCCGGGCTGCAAGGGAAGCCCGGGTCCCGGGTGCTGGAGGGAAGCCGGGGGAAGGAAGGCCTACTCTTGCACAAATTTCGTGCATTGGGCCTCTAGTATATAATTTATTATCGAATGCTAGAAATGGCGAGTTTTCATTATTGAGCGCCAGATTTTGTTGTCTTAATGGGAGAGTGTTAGGTTTTGTTCTACAGGCGGTTCATTTATTTGTGCATCCACTTGACCTTCGAAGCTTGTTCTTCAGCTTTGTTGAGGTGGGTTTGGCGTGGTCTTTACCAGAGGACTGAGTCTTCTGTACAGGCATGGCTCCAGGAGCCTTGGGCCTGCTCCAGGTGTTCACAGTAGACTCGTCACATTTGCCTTTTCTAGATCCTGGAATTTTTTTCTGAGATCACCAACGACTTGTCCGTCCAAAGGAACTTTTCAGTGTTCATCTTCCTTGATCTGTTGGTGGCATTTAATATTGTTAACCACCCCACCTTCTTGAAACACTTTCTTCTGAGATGTCTGTCTCTTGACATTCTCCTTATTTTCCTCTTACTTTCATAGTTATTTTGCTGGTTCTCCTTCCACCCTTTGAATATTCCTTGAGCTTTTTTTTTTTTTCAGCCATCTTCTATTTTTACTCTATAATAGTCTCTCTTTCTCTAGGGCAGTGGTCGGCAAACGGCGGCTCGTGAGCCACATGTGGCTCTTTGGCCCCTTGAGTGTGGCTCTTCCACAAAATACCACGGCCTGGGCAAGTCTATTTTGAAGAAGTGGCGTTAGAGCCCTAACTGGTTTGGCTCAGTGGATAGAGCGTCGGCCTGCAGACTCAAGGGTCCCAGGTTCGATTCCGGTCAAGGGCATGTACCTTGGTTGCGGGCACATCCCCAGTGGGGAGTGTGCAGGGGGCAGCTGGTTGATGTTTCTAACTTTCTATCTCTCTCCCTTCCTCTCTGTAAAAAATCAATAAAACATATTAAAAAAAAAAAGAAGAAGAAGAAGAAGTGGCGTTAGAAGAAGTTTAAGTTTAAAAAATTTGGCTCTCCAAAGAAATTTCAATCGTTGTACTATTGATATTTGGCTCTGTTGACTAATGAGTTTGCTGACCACTGCTATCCCATTGCTTCTACTACCATCTATTTACACTGAAGAAACCACGTGTGTGCATGTACCACTCAATCCCAGACCTCTTCCAAGCTCAGACTCCTCCATTACCAGCCACTTCTTCAATGTCTCTTCTTGGATATTTTGAACACATCAGGTTCTAAAGAGACCTCATGAATCCAGCCCACTGCCCCCCACCTGCTCCTCTCCCAAGGTTCCTGTCTCATTGAAAGGCACAATCCATTTTCTCATGTAAAAAAATCTAGAAGTCATTCTTGAAGCATCACTCCCGATGAATCTAAATCATCCCATACAATTATTTTTCCTTCTAAATGTCGCTTGTTTGTGTCTCCAAGATCTCGGTTGGTCCTGCACACCAAGCATGGTTCTAGAGAGGAAGAGAGACCCGGGACATGCTATAGAGTGTGGCCCGCAGCCAGAATGCTTTGAAAGAAGCAGAACATTTTCTATATCCTTAGAGAACAGTTTAGGTAGGAATCGGGAACCTGGGAGGTGTCAAGGTAGGACACAGGGTGCAGCAGAAACCTGGGTGAACCTCTAACCATAGGTCAGATGGACCAAGAATGCATCAGTAGACTCTGGGGTAGATCAAGTCCAGACTAATCACATCATATTATCTTGTACAAGATCTCAGCATACACTTTTGGAAGTGTGACTGAAGTGACTGAAATCACATTTCCAACTTTCAGAAGAATGGAGGCTTGAAACTGAATTTCATTTATATAAAAAAAGAGAATATTCTGTTTCTTTGTAGAGGAATAGAAATCATACCCAATATATGAACTACATCATTGATAAAGACGATATTTAACCTAAATTGTGAACAAGGGCAAATGAAAAGATTAAGTAGGTTCTGTAATAAGGGAATCTCTATTGCCACCACCTCACCCAAGCCACAATCATGTCTTGCCTGAATCACCCCCTAAATGTTCTCATATTTATCTCCAATAACCACTCCACACCAAAACATGAGTGATCTTTTTGAAATGCAAATTTTGTCCTATCACTCCTCTGTTTATAATCCATTAACAGCTTGTCTTTGCCCGTAGAGTCCAAATTCATTTACCAGGCCCACCAAGGCCCTGTGCTATCTGGCTAGTTCCCCTCCAGTCCTCTCTTCTTCATTCTCATTTTGCTCTCTATGCCCTGGACTTCTCTCACCTCCAGCTAATCCCACAGGACGCCTTCTGCCTGGATTACACCCTTCAGTCCCTCTCCACACACACACCAACCTGACCACCTCCTATTCATCCTTCAGTTCCTTGCTCAATTGCCACTTCCTCTTCGAAATCACCTTCCCTTGTCCACTTCAGTCTGAGTCCTCTTGGGAGCCACTCTCATTTGCCCCATGTCATAGCACTTCACCACCACTGTGCTCCACGAGGGCATGGCCAGGGTCTCTCCTAGCCTCCATCCCCAGGACAAAGCCTTCCCCCCGACCCCCGCACCCCCCTAATGGGGCTGTGTGGCATAGAGAGGGCATGCAGTAAATGTTGGGTGAAGGAAAGGAGTCCAGAAAACTCATTCCCACCAAAGCATTCCATGACCAAGGTCTAAAGTGCTCCCTGGAGGGTGGAGGATATCCAGATGCAGTTCCCAAACCTAAAGGAGAGCACTGTCCTGGTAAAGCTCCAATGACCGGCATATTCTTAGCTGGAAGCTTTCCAGCTCCTGACACCTCAGGCTGTCCACCTGGAGAAAAGGGAATAGAGAAGTCTGCTGCTACCCTTGAATCCTAGGCCATCTGCCCCCTGCTTGTCTCTCCGACTTCATCCTGTTTCATCTCTCCTTCCCTCCCACTGTGCTCAGCCCGATGGGTTTTGTTTCCTTCCGTGGAGCACAGCGAGCTCTTGCCCACCTGGGTCCTTTGAGTGCTGTCCTCTGTGGGATGCTCCCTTCACCTCCACCTTGCTCTTTACAAGGTGAGCTCCTTTGCAACCCAAATGCCACTTCCCAAGAGAGGCCAGCTCTGCTATGCCCTGTCACTGCACGCTCTGTCTCGTCATAGCATTTAGTCACACATGGTAATGTATTTACTGGCTTTAGTTCATCTCCTTTACTAAGAATCTATAAATGAAGGCAGCTGTCTTGTTCATTGTGTTCTGCCAGATCTAGCACAGTGCCAAGGGCATTGTTGGTACTCAACAAATATTTGTTGAGTAAATGAATTAATGTTTATAATAGGCCATGAGCCGATCATTATAGTTCTTAACTATCATATCATGCATAGCTTGGCAAGGAAAATTGGAATGCTTTGGTTAACATTATGGGGGCTTGGTAAGTCAGACACAGAAGTAAATCTGAAGTCACATCTGGATGGATTGCTAAACCAGAGGTGGAGGGATATTGGGAGGTTATGGAAGGACAAGGGGGTGGAGAATCCAAGGCTAGAGAGTGGGGTGAAAGGTAAAGAGAGGAAAGGTGAGGGAGCAAATGCCATTTACAGCACCTAACCCTTTGAATTGTGTTCCCTTTAGACCTTTGTCTTAGAGGTTTCTATTTTCCATGCCTTAAACCTGTAAAATCTAATGTGATTGAAGGGGGGCAATGCAGCCTCTAGGTTAAATTTGGCATGTCATTGGGATCCTGTCTTGGTTTTCCTTTGCTGCCATAATAAATTGTCACAAATGCAGTGGCTGAAAACAACTTCACAGAGAAATTTGCTCTGTTACAGCAGAGGAGTCCCTGGAGGCTGACCTCCAGGTGTCAGCAGGCCTGGGTCCTTCTGGAGGCTCCAGGGAGAGTCCGTTCCCTGCCTCTTCTGGTTTCTGGTGGCTGCTGACATCCCTTTGCTTGTGTCACATCTCTCCATCGCCTTTTCCGCTTTTGTAGTCAGGTCTCCCCCTTCTTCCCTTTTTTGATATAAAAAAGGTAGCATTCACGGGTTCCAGGGACTAGGATGTGTATTTCCCTGAGGGCCATTACTTAGCCTATCCTGGGTTAATTTCAAATCTGAATGTCTATAATACTACCTCTTTTTTTAAAAAAAAGTTTATTTGTTTGGTTTTGGTTTGGTTTATTTTTGGCGCCCTAGCCTAAAAGGTTTTTGTTTTTTTCTTAAGAGCTCTCACAATTTCCAATGCTAATCAAACCTCAACTCTAAGTGTAGTGCCTCTCATGTCTCACAGTCCCAAACTTTGTTTTTACAAGAAAAAGGAAGTATGTTGTAAAACAACAAAACAACTTTAGTTTTGTTTCACATCTGGCCTCTCTTTTGAAAGCCCCTCCTGTGAAACTAAACTGAAATAAATATTTATCTGATTCAAGTTTTTCTAGAGATGTCGAAAACAAAACGTGGAGAGATTTCCGTTCGGCAAAGTGCTGAGCGACATGTTTTAATATGTTCCTGATCTAAACAGATCCAGACGGAGAAGAAATTCACTGGAGGGAGTTTCTGCTTTTCTGCTTTGACTCAACAGAACTGGTGCTTGACGATCAACTTAGATGGAATTTGCCTTTAGGCCTTTATCTACCTGAAAACCTGTTAAGTTACCTGTTCCCTCCCCTCCCCCCCCGAAAGTACTTACTCTTAAGGAGAGAACTTCCATGACCACCCCCTGAAGGCACATAATTAGGAGCCTGATTCCAGAGCCTGGAGCTGCTCTTTGAAGGAGATCTTAGGTTCTGGAAAGAATCCAGTCTTCTCAGCTCAGTTGCCATAGACATGGCAACTTTCAGCCCAGTGCTGTTCAAATGTTTAAATACATAACTTAGCCCTAACCGGTTTGGCTCGGTGGTTAGAGCGTTAGCCTACGGACTCAAGGGTCCCAGGTTCGATTCTAGTCAAGGGCATGTACCTTGGTTGCGGGCACATCCCCAGTAGGAGGTGTATAGGAGGCAGCTGATTGATGTTTCTTTCTCATCAATGTTTCTCTCTATCCCTTTCCCTTCCTCTCTGTAAAAAATCAATAAAATATATTTAAAAAAATAAATAACTTAATTTTTTTAGTAGCCACATTAGAAACAGCAGAAAGAACAGTGAAATTCATTTTAATGATATAGCTTATTTAATCTCATATATCCAAAATATCATTTCAACGTGAGTAAATAATTATTGAGAGATTTTACATGCTTTTTTTTTTCATTCCTCACCAGAGGACATTTTTTTCATTGGTTCCAGAGAGAGAGAGGAAGGGAGAGGGAGAGAGAAAGAAACATCGATAGTTGCTTCCCGTGCGTGACCAGGGATTGAACCCACAACCTGAGCGTGAGCCCTGACTGGGAATTGAACTGGTGACCTTACAGCGCACAGAACAATACTCAACCAACTGAGCCACACCAGTCAGGGCACAGCATTGTTTTTGGCAAGTGGAGCTGAGGCAACGCAATCATCCATTACTGGAACTACGGGCCAGTAAAATTTATGTGAGGGATGCTAACCTTGGTCAAATGATTGCAGTGTGCCAGGATGTCTTCTAAGTACCTGGTGTGTATTAACACAATTACCCTCACGGCAATGCTATATGGTATTTATCTTATGCAGAAGAGATTCAGATTAAGGCAGTGTAAGGTTCGAGGCGCAGGAAACGGGAGTCGAAAACTAATACATATTAAGGGGGAGGTTTATTCCGCAGTAACGAGCGAGATTCCTTTCGGAGGAGGCAGAGAAACCAGGAAAACGGGGGCGGGAGGAGAATAAGGAGGGACCCAACCTGACTGCCTCCTGCAGAAGGAAGAGACAGTAACCCGTGCATGGGTGGAGAGTCCTTTTAAGGGAAGGAACAGGAAGGGGTTGGGCCTAGGGCAGAACGAGAAGGGGTGGGCCCCAGGCCACTCGGCACGCGCTGATTGGTGGTTCAATGTCGGGATGTCTTAGTGGCAGACGCCAGTAATGTCATAACTCCGCCCACCAGTTGCGGGGAGGGAGGATCTATCAGGCAGAGCTTGTGCAGACAATAGGAGGCAGGGCTGGACTTGAACCTAGGCATCTGGCTGCAGCAGCCAAGCACTGAACCGCCTGTGGCACAGGGCTGCCTGCCTTCTGTACTGTCTCTTCCTGAGACCTGCCCTTGGTCTGACCATTCCCACCCTCCCAGCCAGTCCCTTCTGCTATGGGCCTTCTTTTCCTCTTCAAGGGGAGACAGCTTCTTGTCTAATGGATGGAAACACATGTTACCTGGGCTCTGAATGGTTCTTCCCTTATAGTCAGTGCGAGGGTGTCCTCCCGGCCACTCAAGCCTTCAAGGTCCTGCTGTGAGGACCTGGGGCCTCAAGCAGCCTCTTCCCT
This sequence comes from Plecotus auritus, assembly GCF_963455305.1. NCBI lineage: Eukaryota > Metazoa > Chordata > Mammalia > Chiroptera > Vespertilionidae > Plecotus > Plecotus auritus. Next base: position 35,739,868 of record NC_137778.1, read on the forward strand.
AGTCTCTTGAGGTTTGTTTTCAAATAACCCGAGACAGTCTGGTGGGTCCCTCCTGTGGGTCCCTTTCCCCTGCCATGCAGGCACCCAGTCCTGACAGGACCTGTCAGAGACACACGTGGTGCGTGTCTGTCTGCCAGCTGGCTTTAGAGCACGCGAGTGTCAGTCATTGCACTGGGCTGAGGACTCAGGTCTGACCTGCACTGAGATCCCAGACAACTAAACTCTGGAGTTGTTTTTCTTATTTTTATAAGAGTTTCTATCTTCTCCTAATTTATATAGGGTGTCCCAAAAAAATGTATACACACACATTGAATAATTCTAAGGGCAGTGTTTATTAAAATACATTTCATTTTCAAAATCGAGCTATCAGCTGTTAAAGTGTGCGCACATTTTTGGGGGGGACACCCTGTATATCTCTTCTCTTTCAGGTTTGTCTCTCAGCGCGTGTCCCCCTTTGCAGCGTTCTCAACTGCCTGCCACAGATCCGATGTCCCGTCTTGGTAGAACCAACTGTGCCTAAAGAAGTCAGCAGGTCCTGAGCCAAGCACAGGATTCCATGAGCACCATGCAAACTATTTTCAAATTTAAATGCAAACGTGTGTTGAGGCATTAAGTGCCACACTGGCCTGCACTGTGCTGTGTTTCTTACCTCATCCCCAGGGCCACCCTGCGAGTGAGCAAAAGTGTCCGCATTATGCAAACACAACTCAGGGCCAGTGAGGGCCTTGCCAAAGGTCAAACAATTAAAAGGATGCAGAGTTGGGATCAAGCCCGGGCCTTTTGGCACAACTTCCGCCAAGTCCTCCATTCCTTTTGTCGTTGCTGAATTGCGGGCTCTAAATTGCCAGTTAATTAACCTCTGCTTAAATGGTACTTGATTTCCTTCTTTTCTAAAAACGAGTTACTTACCATTGGAAACTCTTTCTGACCTTAGCATATTCAGTGGCCTGGTAGAGAATAATTAGCAAATGGAATTTTTTTGCCAGGAAAAAAAAATCACTTTATAACAAACAATTACAATTCAGTTCGTTTTAAACAAATTTCCACCCGTCTGGCAGTGCTGTCCGGGGAGGAGGACACTATGTGATTTAGCAGACATTTACCGGACCCTTTACAAATAATAGCTCCCTTGGTCCCGCAGTAGAAACTGATTACGTTACCTACATCTTAGGAGGAGACTGAGATTTGTAAGTGGCACAAGCAAGGTTTGAGGCCTAGAAGCGTGTGTCGAGTCCCGGGGTATAAGCACTACACCACCGTTCCTTCTTTGCTAACTCATGTTCTGTGCTGTGCTGAGCAAAGCAAAACCATAGCACAGAAGAGGGGATAGAAGCAGGGAGGGGCCCGGAGACCCTTCTCTGGCAGCAGAGAGGATCCAGCTGTGTGTGTTTAGAACACCTTACACCTAACTGGAGCAGGTTGTTAAATCGGGGGAAAGCTATTTCATAAGGAAGTGGATTGATGTGTCTCGTTTGTGGTTATGAAATGGAAAGAGAAAAAGAGAAATGCATTTTGCTTCTGTGTTTAGAGTTCAGAGCATGAAAAGCACCCTCAATTCTGCTTTTGTCCACAGAGGGGAGCAGAGGGTTCAGCACAGTCTGCTCCAGTTCTCCCCTCCATTTCCACTTCCTCTTGGTTCCGGCCTTAGGGTTAGTTAGTTCGCAAGGGGAAGAATGGGGTAAAACCAAAGAGATGATGACAGATTGGTTCACACGTTTTCTTTTCAGAGGTTGCTGAGAGAGTTTCAGACAGGATCACATGGTTATAAGGAACAGAAATACACCAGTTTCCTGGAAAATCCCCCAAATCCCAGAAGCTGGGTCTCTCTCTTGACATCTCTGCTGCCCTCCTCTCTCCCCTCAGCCCTCCCCTTCCGTTTTCTCTCTCTCGGTGTCTCTGTGTCTCGCCACACCCCTTCGCTCTACCAATCACTTCCTTGTCCTCTGTCTCATGGAGCATAACCTTTACCTCCTCGGAGCATTAGCTTTCGTGTGATTTCGAATCAGGTTGACATCAGAGCCTCCCCTACCTTCAGCTGCACTGCTAACCCGCTCACACTCTCAGCTTCCCAATTCCTAGTTCCTCGAAGATCTACCGGATTGGCCCACCTTTACAACACAGGCTGCACAAGCCACAGGCTGGTCTATACACTGGTGGCCTTTGGGCAAGCTGTCCGTCACTCATCAGCTGTCCAGTCAGCGTAGAAAATGTGTGCCTCAGCTACAGGAACTAGGTGGAGGCGGGACTTTCTCTTAGAAGGCATGTGGGTGGCCCTAATCGGTTTGGCTCAGTGGATAGAGCATCGGCCTGCGGACTCAAGGGTCCCAGGTTCGATTCCGGTCAAGGGCATGTACCTTGGTTGTGGGCACATCCCCAGTAGGGAGTGTGCAGGAGGCAGTTGATTGATGTTTCTCTCTCATTGATGTTTCTAACTCTCTATTCCTCTCTGTAAAAAATCAATAAAATATATTTTTTAAAAAAAAGAAGAAGAAGGCATGTGGGTGGACAAGCTCCACAGCCGAGCCCAGAGCCAGGCAGGGAAGCTCACTGCCTGGAGCCACACTTTAAGTGCAACCTCCGAGTTTGTGTCACTGACCTCACTCCACATTAAAAAGTAATCCATGTCCTATGGTCCGTCCAGAACAACATCCTTTGGATGGGCTCCAAGGTAGATGCTTTGATCTTAGCTTCAACTACGGCTGAGCAGGCTGATGGAGGTTTTGTAGGGAAAAACCTGCCCCTTTCATTTCTGATGGTATAAGTGAAGGGCCATTGCACCATGTGTGACCGGTCTTCAGACCAGCTTCCTTATCCAGAGACACACATCATACAGCAATATCCTCCTCAAAGGAAGACGTGAGAACCAGATCCGCACTGGAGCGCTCCTCCTGACACCTGGCTCATGTGAAGCACTCCATCAATGGGATTTGTGAGCAGCTAGACCCCTTTTCTCAGGATATCCTTCAGGGCGTATACATTTTACGGAGAGGAGGACATTAAAATAGAGACTTGGTAAGTATGGTCTGCATTCTACTAACTATTTACTCTCTGGCCATCTTTTGATACCCTGAATCCCAACAAGAACAACGGAAAAAGAGAAAAACTCATTCTCAATGAATCAATTTAACAACCATGTTTCAGTCAGACAGCTTAGGTACGAACAACAAAACTCAGTTCTTGCAGATACAGGCAGGAAAATGATACGGAACAGATGTTGGGCTGCTCGCTGACTCACTGGGAGAGCTAGAGAATCCGGTCAGAAATGACCAGGAACAAATGAATGGGTGAGGCAGTGAGAGCCACCACCACCATCGATTGCACCCCTGGAACTGCCTATGGGGAACCCGCTGCTGCGCTGTGGATAGTGGTGTCCGGGCCATCCTACCCCCAGCATTGCTGGCCTGGGAACCACTGGGGCTGCTGCAACAATCCATTCTCCACAGCCCCTGCTTCTTCTTTAAAGACTTTATTTTTTTGAGTGGTTTTAGATTTACAGAAAAATTGAGAAGATAAAGAGATTCTCCAATTACCTGCTGCCCTCACAAACGCATAGCCTCCCCCACTATTAACATCCCCCACCAGAATGGTAGGTACATTTGTTACAACTGATGAGCCTACCCATTATTATGCTCCAAAGCCCGTAGTTGAGATTAGGGTTCACTCTTGGTGCTGTACATTCTATGGTGTCTCTTTTTATAAGGCACTAATCCCATCAGACCAGGGCCCCACCCTCATAACCTCATCTAGCCATAATGACCTCCCAGAGGCCATTCTCCAAATCCCATCACACTCAGGGGATGGGGCTTCAACATATAAATTTTGGGACATAAACATTCAGTCTGTAACAGGTACTATTTTCAGTAATATTTATGAATATAACATTTTCTTTTTTCTCAAACTTGGAGGGAAAAAATCATGCATCTATTCATTGATTAGGTAGTTATTTTCTTTTTAAAACAATTTTTATTTATTGATTTGAGAGAGAGAAACCTCGATTTGTTGTTCCACCCATTTATGCATTCATTGATTCTTGTATCTGCCCTGATGGGATCAAACCTGCTAGCTACCTTGGCAAATTGGAATAATTCTCTAACCAACTGAGCTCCCCGGCCAGGGCCTAGATGATTATCCTCATTATTTTGGAACATCTACTCTGTGCCACACCTGTGCTCTTCCAGGACTCACGGAGCTCCCTGCAACCCAGTGTCAACACCCCCTTAACCTGCTTTCTCCCTGGCTTCCATGATCACCTATTCTTTTTCATGTGAACTCACTGAACAAATTTCCCAAGAGTTTTTAAATACCTTTTCCCCTTAGATCTCCACCTTTCTTCTAATGTGGCGCAGCAAACAGAAAGGACCACTGCTTTGCGCACCCCAGGTTTCCCAGTGTGACTTCCCAGCAGCTCTGTTTTTGCAATTAATTTTTACCTCCTCAAAGGAGAGGCCCCCTCTGCCCACAGGTACTATATTTGGCTGTTAGGTGTTTAATAATTAATTGCTTAGATTCACAATTTTTCTCCTCATTAATTCAGCAGGCATCCAGTTCACTTGTAAAAATGATTCCTATTTCTTAAATGGCCATACTCTGCCCCCAAAAAACATACATTTTAAACGCATATCTACATAACATTAAAAATTATGTTTCAAACAGAAATATGGAGGGGTTCCCCATCCCACCACCCTGATAAAAACAGGGTCAGAAACTCCTCAGCTCTGGGAGGAAGATAAAAAGGGTCGGGAAGGGTGTGTCCACACCACAGCTGTTCTCAGATGCACAGACCACTTCATCCATTCCTCTGTTTGCTCCACAAGTCTCCATGTTAGTGGTTCCCAGTCATTGTGACACGGGGCACGTATGGGCAGAATCGGTTGTGGGGAACACTAACTGTAGTTGTTACTTATATGGCTTTAAGTAGGCAAACAATTGACTTTCCCCACAAATTAAGGCAGAGTCAAGGTTCCCCCTCAGTACCATCGCCCTAGGAAGTGGGAGGCTACAGACCACACCAGGTTCTAGCCTGCCTAAGCTCACAGCCACGCTCCACCAATGACAAGCTGAACACCTTTGGTCAAGACACTCAAGATTAATAAGCTTTCAGTTCTGCATCTATAAAATCCTATATATTAAAAGTGTAATATGCAAATCAAAACGGCTGAACAACCGGTGGCGTGTGCCAGCAGGCAAAGGGAGGCATGTGGGTGGCAGCGACCGGTGGCAGCAGAGGGGCCATGCAGGCCTTCCCTGAGCTTGTCAGGTTAGCATGTGGCCCCTTTTGTCCACAGTATAAATCAAATATGGGATTGCATTGCTTGATGATATAAAGGGCACACAACTTTGAAGCAAGGAAGGAAAAAACCTTAGAAATTATGTCATCCAACTCTTTCATTTTTAAAGTGAGGAAACTGAGACTCAGGAAGACAAAATGATTTGCCCAAAGGTAGGATCAGGGGCTTAATCTTAATACCTGGTCAATAAGTCTTTGTTTAAAAAATGAATAAGGGATGGTTGTATTCTGCATTTTGTTATTTATTTCTACGTTAATGTACTGGTGTGAGTCTCGGTTTTGATTAAAGACTGCTTTTACAGCCCTGACCCATATGGCTTGGTTGGTTGCGTGTTGTCCTGAGCACTGAATGGTTGCCAGTTTGATTCCCAGTCAGGGCACATGCCTGGGCTGTGGGCTCCATCCCTGGTAGGGGGCATGCAGAAGGCAGCCAATCGATGCTGCTCTCACATTAACGTTTCTCTCTGTCTCCTCTCTCTCTAAAAATCAATTGAAAATATTTTTTAAAAACACCAGATGGTGTTTACATGTCAACTAAAAACTATGAGAGAAGAGAAACCAAGATGGCGACATAGGTAAGCACCTAAACTGCTGCCCCGCACAACAATTTCAAAACTACAACTAAAAGACAGAACGGACGCCATCCAGAACCACAGGAAGGCTGGCTGAGTGGAAACTCTACAACTAGAAGGAAAGAGGAAAGCTCACGGAGAAGGAGCGGCAAAGAGCTGAGGTATGGAGACACACGCGCGCAGAGAGGAAGGGCGGCGGAGTGCCTGGCTGGCTTTCTCTGGCAGAAGGGGAAAGGAAGCCCCCGACCACTGAACCCCACTTCCGACTGCACTGAACCTCAGTTCCGGGCGAAACCCTGTGGACCCAGGCTCATACAGGGGGAGTTTGGACTGTCGGGTGGAGAGAAAGGCACACGGAGACTCAGAAACTCGGAGACTCAGAGGAGCTGCGGCGGCAGTGGTCTGGAGGTGCGAGTGTGCACAAGGACTGACTGCGGAGGTTACCACAGGCTGTCCCTGGCAGAGGGGAGTCAGAGGCTTCTGACTGCACTGAACCGCAGTTCCGGGTGAGCCCCTGGGGACCCACACTCTTACGGGAGAAATCTGGACTGTAAGGCGGAAACTCGGGAACCGCGGAAGGCAGAGGTCTGGATACTCACGAGCAAGGGCAGGGCTGACGGGAAGCCAAGACTGTCTGCTCCGCCCTGAAACTCCGCCCCTTCCAAGCTGAGCACAGAGGCCTTTGCAATCTGGCAAGGCTAATCCTATAAGGCTGTCTCCAGCACCGAAAAACTCCCAGTGTAGACACAGCTGATCCTCACAGCCAACTGGCCTGCAGGTCAGTTCCTCCCAGTGATACCAACAACAATCAAGACTTAACTACAACAAGGCTGTACACACAGTCCACAAAGGGGTGCACCAAGAGTGTCCACTTCAGGTTAACTGGGGAGGCTGACCCACTGGGCCATATAGGAAACCTAGCACACAAAGCTACCCTACCAACTCAAGGAAGCAGTGAAAAATGGGGAGACAAAAAAACATCACAAATGAAAGAAATGGAGGAAAACAAACGACTGGATATAGAATTCAAAACCACGATTATAAGGCTTTTCAAGAATATCCTAGAAAAGGCCGATAAATATAACGAGACTCTCGAAGATATGAAAAAGGACCAACTAGAAATTAAACATACACTAACTGAAATAAAAAATATTATACAGAGACCCAACAGCAGACTAGAGGAACGCAAGAATCAAGTCAAAGATTTGAAATACAAAGAAGCAAAAAACACTCAACCGGAAAAGCAAAAAAAAGAAAAAAGAATCCAAAAAGTTGAAGAATAGTGTAAGAAGCCTCTGGGACAACTTCAAGTGTACCAACATCAGAATTATGGGGGTGCCAGAAGAAGACAGAGAGCAAGATACTGAAAACCTATTGGAAGAAATAATGACAGAAAACTTCCCCCACCTGGTGAAAGAAATAGACTTACAAGTCCAGGAAGCGCACAGAACCCCAAACAAAAGAAATCCAAAGAGGACCACACCAAGACACATCATAATTAAAATGCCAAGAGCAAAAGACAAAGAAAGAATATTAAAAGAAGCAAGAGAAAAACAGTTAGTTACCTACAAGGGAGCACCCATATGATTGTCAGCTGATTTCTCAACAGAAACTATGCAGGCCAGACGGGAGTGGCAAGAAATATTCAAAGTGATGAATAGCAAGAACCTACAACCAAGACTACTCTACCCAGCAAAGCTATTATTCAGAATGGAAGGTCAGATAAAGAGCTTCACAGATAAGAAAAAGCTAAAGGAGTTCATCACCACCAAACCAGTATTATATGAAATGCTGAAAGGTATTCTTTAAGAAGAGGAAGAAGAAAAAAGTAAAGATAAAAATTATGAACAACAAATACCTATCTATCAACAAGTGAACCTAAAAATCAAGTGAATTAAAAATCTGAGGAACAGAATAAACTGGTGAATATAATAGAATCAGGGGCATAGAAAGGGAGTGGACTGATAATTCTCAGGGGGAAAAGGGTATGGGGGTGCAGGAAAAGACTGGACAAAAATCGTACACCTATGGATGAGGACAGTGTGGCGGGAGGTAAGGGCAGACGGTGGGGTGGGAACCGGGTGGAGGGGAGCTATGGGGGGGAAAAGGAGAAACAATTGTAATAATCTGAAAAATAAAGATTTATTAAATTAAAAAAAAAACTATGAGAGAAGTTATCAGAATTTTTCAAAACATTTGGGTGATTTTGTATATACACATTGTAAGAGGAGGAAAATTAGGATTTACTAAGTACTCACTCAGAGTGTCAGTCACTTTCACACACAGTGTCCCGTGTAAACTACATAATTACCCTGGGAGGAAATCTATCCATCAGGGTTTGGTGCAGAAAGCTACTATGGCTCATTTAAACACAAAGGGAACTTGGTCCTTCGAAAGTCCTGAAAGAGCTAAAGGAAGAAGCTTTAGACCTCCAGGAATAATGGCTCCCCGATGCCAACACAGTCCGGCCAAGGGAACTGCTCCCTCTGCTACCCTTGGAATGCCAGGAGCCCAGAAGATTCCACACCTACTGCAGCCTCTGAGCGTCTTCCATCAAAGCCATGCCTCTGGGACATGACTCCAACCAGGTCTGCTGGCCCCAGAGGTGTGCTACAGCTGCCAGAGTCACACCAGCCAAAGTCAAGGCCCTTTAAGCTGTTGCCTATTTTCCCACTTGATAGAGTTTCAAAGTCATTCCTCAATGTGCACATCTGATTGGATGAAGCTAAGTCACATGAAGAACCTTCATTGCAAGGGGGTCCGATAAACATATAGTAGTCTTTCATTTTTTTAAGCCTCTGTAGGACAGAAAGTCGTATTAGAAGGAGGTTGCAACAAGTACAGTGCACATTAATGCGATACCTTTAGGTTCCCCACTTCCAGGGAGAATGTCAGAAAGGAGGCATAATAGACTGGATGCAGAGGAACGAAGCTACCACCGTGATAGGGGGCCCAAGGAGCCTCGGGGAGGGTAAAAGACTGTGGAGAGAGCAGTCCAGACCCCAGCTGTCCCAGTAAGCCTTATTTTAGCAAAATACATGCTTGCACAGCCATGTGCCACATAACAACATTTGGGTCAATGATGGACTACATGGTCCCATAAGAAGATGAGCTGAAAAATTCCTATCACCTACTAACACTGTAGCTGTGGTAAGGTCACAGTGCAACCCATTACTAACGTGTTTGTGGTGCTGCTGGTGTGAATAACCCTACTGCACCGCCAACTGTATAAAAATATAGCACTTACAACTATATACAGTACAAGTACTCGAAAATGGTAATAAGCGACTGTGTGGCTGGTGTATGTATATAGTATACTGTACATTTAATCATCCTTTTAGAGTGGATTCTTTCTATTTATAAAAAAATTTTGCTGCCCTAACTGGTTTGGCTCAGTGGATAGAGCGTCGGCTTGCGGACTCAAGGGTCCCAGGTTCGATTCCGGTCAAGGGCATGTACCTTGGTAGCAGGCACATCCCCAGTGGGGAGTGTGCAGGAGGCAGCTGACCGATGTTTCTCTCTCATCGATGTTTCTAACTCTCTATCCCTCTCCCTTCCTCTCTGTAAAAAATCAATAAAATATACATTTTTAAAAATTAACAAATGTTGCTATAAAATAGCGTGCCATATTAGGCGGGGCAGCAGCCTCGTACATCTCAGGTTTACCAGGTCTCTTGACTGCATCATTCTCTCTTGTGCTCGATTTAATCTCGTGTTGTTTTATAAATTTAGTGTAGCCTCAGTGTACAGTGTTTATAAAGTCCGTATTAGTGCCGTCATGTCCTGGGCCTTCCCAGGCACTCACACCCACTCACCCAGAGCAGCTTGCAGCCCTGCCAGCTCCATTCAGGGCAGGGGTCCCACACAGGTGCACCACTGTTTACCTTTTGTACTGTATTTTTTATGTCCCTTTTCTATGGTTAGACATGTTTAGATGCACAGATACTTACCATTGTGTCACAGTTGCCTACAGTATTCGGTACAGTAACATGCTGCACAGGTTTGTAGCCTGGAGCAATAGGCGAGACCATAGAGCCTGGGTGTGTAGGAGGCTGTACCATCTCGGTGTGTAAGGGCGCTCTGTGATGTTCGCACAATGATGAAATGGCTTCCATATGCACTTCTCAGAACATGCACCTGTCGTTAAGTAGGGTATCACTGTTCATAGAAACAAGACCAGCAGTCTAGAAGGAAGTCCTAAAACCGGCAGTGCAGTTTTAATTAGTTGAGTATAGAGACTAATTAACATGCAAATGAGGAGCTTACCAATATTAATCATCTGTTTTACTAGGCAGCTTTTACTAAAGAGTTTCTAACGAGTTTGCAAATTAAGTTTCTTTGACATTAAAAATCAGCTAAATGCCTGTCTGAGAATAATCTCTTCTAATGCAAGGGCAGGGAGGGGGGACTTTTTTTGGATGAAAAACAGCAGTGTTTAAAACCAATTCCCATGTTGGCAAGCGCCGCGCAAGAGTTCTGAGGCAAGCCCTTCCAGGCTCTAATTGAAATCATTTCAGCAAGAGCGGCCCCAGAAAACAGTGGGAACAAGAGACAAACAAGAGTCACGATGGTTTAAAGGCGCATGGACTAGAAAGCTGCATCACAACATTTCAGTTGGCAATTGGCATTGTTAAAACCCCCAAGAGGTTACCCACATTTTAAGAACTATTTTTATGGCCTTTATCGTATTTGTATGTCGGGCATGCTGATGATTGGGTTGGACCCTGACTTATCAGAGATGACTGGAAGTATGGAGATGGATTGCAAGGTTTTCCTGTGGTTGCTTTACTTTCAGGATTCCTTTCCATTTTGTTTGTAAAGAAGTGTATGGGATGAGGGGGAAAAGGAGACATATGTAATACTTTCAATAATAAGGATTTTTTTTAAAAAAGAAGTGTATAGGAGCTTGGGCTCAATTGCATAAATCATTTTCAGTGTCAGCTAACTTCATTATTGTGCCATTCAGCCAAAAATACAAAACAATACAATACAAAATAGCACAATACCTTTAGGTTCCCTACTTCCAGGAAGAATGTCAGAAAGGACATTCTGTAAAGGAGACAATAGAGTGGATGCATGTCTCTGAACCTCTACTCCAATCGACACACACTTGCCCTTTAAAAAACGTTTTCTCTCCTATCACATCCCTATGGAAATTCAAAGGAAGCTTTGAAGTGACATACTTTCAATCAGCTCACAATCTGTGTTTCTTCTCAAATTTCTGCACCTCTTATGCCCTCCCCCCCTTTTTATAGCTATCAGCTCAAAGTTACCAGGCTAGACAGATTAGTTACTGGGACAGTGTAGATATCAGCAGTGATGTTGGCTCTCGGTTCTTGAATCCAGCAAAGAATTCAGAGCCAAGAACTCTAGTGCAAGAGGAAGTTTGTTTACACACAAAGTGAAAATATGCTCGAAGAGAAGATTTGAGTGGCTGCTCAGAGAGCTGTCTTGGCATTTTAGAAAGAAAGTCAGAGGCAGAAGAAGTGAACCAGTTGGGCTGCATGGACTCAGGAAACAAGTTACAGAGGCAAAAGAAGGGCCCTTAGAGACAGGTTCCGGGAATTAGTCCAGGACAAGCTGACACTGCCCACTGCTCCCCTGGTTGCAAGTCTCACGGTATCACTTAGAGCTTAGGAGAAAGCAAGCAATGATACATGCCTGAAGAAAGAAGGTGTGTGTGTGACAGGAGAGAGAGAGAGAGAGAGAGAGAGAGAGAGAGAGAGAGAGAGAGAGAGAGAGAGAGAGAGAGAGAGAGAGAGAATGAGAACGCACTGGGTCCTTTGTCTTAAGGGTTTTTATGTTTTCTAAAGGCAGGACTTTTAGGGGAGCTCTCAGAGAAGCATCTCAATAGAATATTCACCAACTTTCTGGGTGTGTCCTTTAATATGCTGATTCACCAAATGAGCATATAGGGTCAGGGATGTGGTCTTTAATGATTGGTTGGGGCTAGGGTAGGGAGTCATTGGTCATTGCATCTGGTCCTGATGTCAGCCATGGTGTCGCTGTCTGGTTTTGCTGCTTTTCTGGGCCTGGAGCTGAAATACAACTGAGGCCCAGATGTTGTCTCTAGTTTGACCAAAATCCTGTCTCTGTGGTCAACAGATCTGAGGCTTTATTCCTCAGATTATTTGATGCTGATCAGAACCTCACTGTCCTGAGGGCTTAATGCTTACGGGAGTGGATGTGCATGGAGGGGGAGGCAGGTGAGCCAGGGTGCTGTATGAGGTCAGTTTGAATGGGCTATTTGTCTCTGTTTCCCCATTCCACTAGCTAAGGAATTTCCCTGGTTTCTTACTATCCTTTCTCACTGAGACTTGGGCCTAGAATGGAAAAATACCAGGTGACCAGGAAGGCAAGTTAAGACCAGGTGACCAGAAGGACTGCCGCCAGGTAAACGGACCAAAAGAATGTCGCCACCTCTCCACTCCCTACTCAAAAACACAGAGGCCACTGATTTTGTCTCCGTTCTGTCTGCTTCCTTGAAACTACTGATCAGCATGTGCAGTTGATTAAGATTTGACCGCTATATGACCTTGCTAGGGTGGCAGTAATGAGTGGCCCGCCATCTTGCCCCCCAATACAGGCATGAACATAGTTACCAGGCAGTGAAGCTGGAAAAGAAAATCACACAATCCCGAACTGGAAAATTCTGCAAGCCCACCTTTTTAAAAAGCCCACCTTTCTGCCGCAAGGCACCATTGTCCCAGTTTGTAAAAGCAGCCGAGCAGAGCCACTGCTTTTCTTTCCTCTGTGCCGACTCCCGTGTGCTCGAGCATAAGCTTAATAAAATCTGTCTGGAAATTTCTCTGGGCTTTTCTCCCAATTTCTATTTTGAGGAACCCAAGAATCCCGGCATCTGTAACATTACTGGTGGTCTCCTTATTCATTCATTCATCTGCTTGATAAATATTTGTTGATGGGGCTGAACCAAGGTGCTGAGCACTCCCTACTGTATCAAATACTTGTGGGATGCACATGTGTATTATCAGCAGTTTCAAGGGACATACAGTCTCTTAAGAAAATAAAACATGTTCCCAATAAAGCCTGCTTTGAAGAATCATGTGATAAAATAATGAGTTGTATATATCATGTGCTTGCTGTAACTGACTAAACAATCTTGTGCAAACGTTCTGCTTCAATCTCCTTCCTAATATAGCAGCGACAGTCCTAGTGAGATACAGAGATGAAAAGGATATGATTGGTGATTATTTTTATGTGTTTTTTTAAGAAACAAGATGCTTTTAACAAATTTTTATTCATTATTTATTTCAGAGAGGAAGGGAGAGAGAAAGAGAGAAACATTAATGATGAGAATCACTGATCGGCTGCCCACTGGGGACTGAGCTTACAACCCGGCATGTGCTCTGACTGGGAATCAAACTGTGACCTCCTGGCTCACAGGTCAATGCTCAACCACTGAGCCACTCTGGCTGGGCTATTTTTATAAGTTTGAAGTGGCTGATGCAGCCAACACTGAAGACTATCCCCACCTTTTTCACCCTAGAAGAAGACCTTTCAGCAGTCTGTGGATATGTTTACTTGCTGACTAGCAATGATGATGAGCCAATGAATGGCACTCACTTAAAGATGTCCAGTCTAGGAGCTGTGGCCTGTATTGTTTAGTCTTCTGTTATAATCTTTACTTGTCCGAAGCCTTACTTCTTTTGGTCGGTGCGTATGCCAAATATCATGGCTGGTGGAAAACACTGGTAGGTTCAAATTCATTTAAATTCATGGCAAAAAGAAAGTCTTTAATCATAGGCACAAGATAGATTTTGGAAAAGAAAAGAAAAAAATACCGGCCAGAAAATGAATCCAAAACGCGCTTTGATTTGGGCTTCTGTGTGAGCGCAACTTGGCGGCAGGTCTGACTTAAGGTTCGGGGAGTTGCAGGAGTGGAAAATGGAAATGGCTCATTCGCACCTGCCCTTTCTCCAGAGACTTGGCTCATCCTCTCCCGTGACACACAGAGACTGTGGGGCCAGCTCACAGTCTGAGAAGGAAGGCTGCAGGCCACCCCTCCTTGATGCCCAGGCCCAGCAGCTTGGTCCCACAAGTCACTGTCACTGAAGCTGCATGGAGCGTTTGACAGATAACTAACGAAGCGACTGGATACAGCGTGCATTTCTGTGGCCTCTGGGAACACCAACCTTTGGCTCTAGAACAGCTCTGTCCAATGGAACGTCCTGTGGTGACAAACATGTTCCATGAACTTGCACTGTCCAGTACAGTAGCCACTAACCCCAGCTAGCTATAGAGCACTTAGAATGCGGAACTGAATTTTAAATGTTAATTATTTTGTATTTAAATAGCCACATTTGGCTAGTAGCTACCATAATGGAGCGTGCTACCCTGTAAAATGATGTTGTCCATTTGGATTTCCATGAACGGAAATTAATAAATGATCATCCTGTGATAATGACACAATTTTGACTTAGGAGCATGAACTAATTCTCTTAATTTTGACATAAATAGGAAGCATAAATGTCTGAAACTGCCCCCACCTTCCCCAGTTTCCAAGTGGCATTTCTGTCCATGTGTTCTCAATACCCAAATAATAGGTTTTAAAAAATCATTTAAAAAAACTAGATCATTAACTAGGTGCTTAAGACTTCTTCACATTCTCAGTCAACATTTATAACCAGTTAAAAGTGATGCTGCCCTGACTGGTTTGGCTCAGTGGATGGAGTGTCAGCCTGCGGACTGAAGGGTCCCGGGTTCGATTCCGGTCGGGGGCATGTACCTTGGTTGCGGGCACATCCCCAGTGGGAGGTGTGCAGGAGGCAGCTGATTGATGTTTCTTTCCCATCAATGTTTCTAACTCTCTATCCCTCTACCTTCCTCTCTGTAAAAAATCAATAATATATTTAAAAAAAAAAAAAAAAAGGGATGCATTTGACCCAGGAAATTCCAAGGAAAAATATTCAGCCCTTTTGCTATTGATGAAAAAGGCTTTAACCTCAATTGTCTAGACTGAAAGTGTAACTAACCAACCACTCACTCTCTTCTTCCCCCCCATTTCTTGTACATCTTTGCATCCCACTCCTAGCCATAGACAAGGTTGCAATGCACTAGTCTTCCATCTTAGGAGCAAAATAAGGTATAATAGGACCCACTAACCAGAACAAAAAATTATATAAATATGAAGAAATGCAAATAATAATATTAATAAACTCTAGGTAAGTAATACAAAGTGCTGTTTGGATCAGACTCCTGAATAAATCGGTGACCGGCCTCGAATGGAGCTAAGTTTGCCATCACTTGAATATTAAAGAGACAAGTACTATTCATGGTGTATTCTAATGAGAAAGACAATCAGCTCTTGTGTGGGTGGTGATATACAGGGTGGGGCAAAGGTAGGCTTACAGTTGTGAGTACACAAAACAGTTTACTCTTATATTATTATTTATTAATTAATGTCTTATTTTCCACACGAACAGCTGTAAACCTTTTGTCCCACCCTGTATATATATATGAGACTGAGCACAATAATGCAAAGCTGTGTGTAATCCCCCATTTTTATTTTAGACCTAGTGATAATTCTAAAATTTAGTGCACAGGTCATGTTTGGGAGGAAATATCCCCAATACCTGTGAGAGAATTAGAAGTGACCAGAGAGTCAACGGGTCTAATTCTGATGGCTGGAAAGTGAGCTCCCCGAGGCACAGGCGGCACTTCTGAGCCCTTCCTCTGACCGACCCATGGATCAGTCAGACACATACAACAAACTAGCGCTGGGTCACGTTGCAATCTGCCACCCACTGGGTTGATGCCACCTTCATGAATATGGTTGATGTAGATGAGGCGGAAAAAGGTAGTTGTTTACGTAAACAGGGAGTTCAGCCACATTCTAAGCGTGGGCTTGAAGACACCAGCTCCTCCGGTCCCATGAATATGGCTCCCAGCAAATCGACCCGCTTGTTTACACAGCCTGCCTCACTTCCCAGGGTTCTTGTAAGAATCAAATGAGATCCCCAGAGAGTTAGGCTCCTGCGGTGGAAAGAGCAGTCCGATGGTAAGAATTATCTGAATTCTAATCCTGGGACTTTAATTTAAATGAGTTTCTGTTTTCTTACCTGCAGAATGAAGGTAGGAATATCTGCTCCATAGAGCTCAAAGAGTTGCTACAGGCATGACAGGAGACATTCTAAGCGAACACACTTTCTACTTCCGATGTCATTATAGACAGCAATTTCCTGTCACTGTTTTCTAATGAGGTTCATTTACTTTTATCTCCTCTCCCAGTCACCAGTTGCATGTATATGCAAAATCATTGGCTGGATTAGTGGTGTGGTCAGTGAAGGTGAAATTGAGTGAATGGAGAAGAACCATAAAAGGCCCCAAATCCGTGGCCTTGACTTCATTAAGCAGGTGCAACACTCATCCACCTGATCCCTCTTCAGTCAAATGCAGCCTCTGACCTTTAGCCAGCTCAGAAGGGAGCCCCCGGGTTGCCCACATTGCAGATCACCTCAGGAATCTTCAAGAAGGACTGGAAAACGAACCATCCCCAGCCTTGTAATTTTACTTCAAAAAGCAAAGTAACGTCCAGATAATGAGTATCCTGCTCTAATAAGAACTGTAGGATTGATTAGGTTCAGACCGTTAACAGACATCCTTGTGGTTAATGAAGCAGCGTTGAAAATGCCTCTTGGTTCTCTAGAAACTTGCATCGTACAAAGGCAGCGAAGGGAGAGGCTAAACGGTCTGCCAGTTCACATATTCAAGATAACGGACAAAATGTTTGTACTTTGAAAAGTTAATATTTATTGAGAGTGGGCAAGTAATAAACTTTGACGATTATTGTTAAAACATTCTTTGGGGTAACATTTTTCTGTGAATCTCCAGTGGGGGGACGGAAGCTTCTGCCATTTTAATTCCTTTGTTAATGTCTTTATGAATGCAATTAACACTTCATTCACGCTTCTTTGTTTCTGGATCCCATTAGGATGTGGTTTATGCCAGTTTCTCTCTCCCCGGAGACAGCCCACATCACACAACGCTTCACTCAGCTGTGTGGCTGAGCACTGACAAACTCAATTTACCAGAGGCGGGAGTGAGCTGACACCTGCTGTGGCAGTTGTCCTGATGGGAGCAAACGACTCATTTCATTCCAGGGGGGACCCACCTTCTCTGAGAAGCGCACTTGCACACAGGAGTGGAGAGACCAGGGGGGAAGGAAAGCTTCCTGGCCCACACAGAGTGAAACCACTGCAGGTGAAGGACCACTAAGAACAAGGCCTTACAAAGGAAAGCCAGCGATCGCAGGCACCACGGGCTGCTAGCATCTTCCTCCCGCCTCTAGGCTGCAAGGAAAGTAAGGGACGAGCCAGAGTAGGGGACGCGGTCTCCCCTCTGAAACGTACTATGGAAATGAGAAGCAACAGAGATACATAGCAAATAGATCAGCAGGGATGTGAGGCAGTGCGAGACTGAGTCCTGAATGGGAAGTGTAGACCAAAAGAACCTTAGGAGTTCAGGTCTGTGTGCGATGCGGCCTGGTGGCCGGTGGGGGGGGAGCGGGGTGCTTCCCTGAAGAGGTGGGACTTAGCAAAGCCCTTCCCCAGGCCATTTTATGGAGATCACCAGTTAGGAGCAGAGTTGAGGGGATAAGACGTGCAGAGGGGGAAGGAGAGGCAGGCATTAGCACAGATGCAGAGATCAGAGGTTCCTGTGCATGAGAAATTATTTTCCCTTTGTATGAAAGTCTCTCCTCCAATTGATGGCATCATTTCTATTTCAAATATCACTGTGCTATTTGCTTAACAGCCAAAGGCACTGCCGATGAATACATCGGAGTCTCACTAAGCCACGGCACAGGAGAGGGAGGTCTCGAGAAGGAAGGAGGAGAGGAAGCGCTGCCCTCCGGGTGCGGTGACATATCTTTAAGTGAAAACTAATTAGCTCCAGGCCTTGTCCCCGTGCCATCATTTTAGGTTTGGTTTTCTCTGACAAAGGTAAAAAGAACAGGATTCTAGTAAGTGTCACGAAGCATAAAATACTGCCAGGTGAAGGAGGAGAACAGCCCTGTAGCTCCAAGTCACCTGTCCGTACCTCTAAAGGTGTGTGAATAAATCAAGGGCGGTATTCCATTTGCAGTTCTCACGTTATTCAACGATATGGTGATTGGTTGTTTCCTTTTCTCTGAGTTTCTCCAGAAATCTAGCCTTTGCTCCCTTAGTTATACATCCTTATTACCAAGGCCTTTTTCGTGTCTCTTTCAGCCAGACCTGGGCTGTCACTGCCATCCGTTCTGCTACAATAAAGCCTGGATTGGCCAGGCCTGGGCGTTAAGGCATTACAGACCAGTCCTTGTTTGCATCATAGGAGGTTTTGTTTACATTTCATCATATCGGACTATTGTTCCTGGGAAAAAGGATCCTGTACCACAAAGAATTCTTGGCCAAAGAATCAAGTCATGACTAACGTTAGCACGGGTCCTGACCGAAGGGTGAAGTGCTGCTAGCTCCAGGAGGGGCTGTTTCTTTTCTGAAGCACATAGGTGTCCGCTGTCAGCTTCAGAACTGCTCTGTGGTTTATTGGGAGGATAACAACTCGTGAGAATTACTGAACGAATGCCCAAACAGTCAAAGGGGGAAGAAAAAAGATGATGGTCTATGTGTATGGGGCTGGGGGTAGGGAGAGAGATTCTCAGGTTTATAAAATCTTTACTTTTGTCTTTTTTTTTTTTTTGGATAGAAAAAAGTCTGCATCCCTGGCCTCAAGCCACTAGGTAGCTGTGTGAGACATAAACAGGGTGTGTGTTTCTGCATTTGAGAAAGATGTACATGTGTGTCTATGATGGAAGAGGTTTTGTTTTCTCTCCCCCTCTCAGGATGGTCTGACAGCCCCAGGCTGGAGAATGTGTCTCTCCCAAGTGCTCTGTCACCCTGGTAACCATGGAGACCATGACGATCGATTAGATGCCATCTGATCTCAACCTCATAAAAAAAAGGCAGCAGATGGCAACCAGGCCACTAGACCTGTCTCAAGAGAGACGCAGAGGAAGAGAGCGGAGGGGAGGGAAGGAGGCGAGGTGGGGCGGGTTGGCGCAGGGAGAGGGAAGCACAGAAGCGGCCCTGGAAATGGACATTTTAGAAAGGAGTGGGAAGACAAACGGAAAGCCAGGGAAGCAGGAAGAAGGGAAAGAGGAAGCGCGATGACAATGGAACTACAACCCTCTGTGCTGGCACCTCCACCTCCGCAGTGATGTGGGGGGGGGGGGGTGGAAGAAAGCCTGCCTGAGAAAGCCACTCAGCCCTTCCCCAACTTCCCACTGTTTTCAGGTCTGGGAGTGCTGCGCAGCCTGGGCCCCGCTCCCCCCGGGGACACTCAGGATGTGCTCGGGGCTCACACTTTCAGCCGGAATTTGATGCATCTGCAAAAGAATCCTGAGACCTGGCTCAGAACAAAAGTCCCAATCAGACAGGGTTGTCCCCGTGGCCTTTCAGATGACTGATAAGTCTGCCACCCCACCTCAGCAGTGTTCTGTTACCCCTTAAAGAACAAGGGCTAACAGGTCAGCAGATGCCCAAGGAGAACTGTTAAGTTAGTCTGGTAACTTAAGAGCCTTAGCCAGTGTCTTAAGAGTCACGTCATGGCTAATAATTTTCTGACACATAGAGGGTTAAACTTTAAATACCATTTGGTTAACCAGCCCTTTATACAATGCATTAGGAATAACTTCTTATGTTTTAAATTATTCTTCTATTCATCATATTTCATGCCTGCACAGCTTTCTACTATTTGGAGGTCTAATTTATTTAAACCACTTCCTGATGATTAAATTGAATTATTTCCAGATTTTTGCTGCTATAAATAATCTGTGGTGATGGTTCTTGGATGTAAACCTTTTTTGTCAGCCTCTGATTTTCTCCTTTAGGATGAAAACATAATTGCTAAGTCAGAAGGTATGTTTTCTTAAAACTTTTAAATTGAGGTACAGCATATATACATCAAGTGAATAAAGCTTAAGTGGACAGCTAGCTGAATTTTCAATATATATATGCAAGTGTATAACCACTAATAGATTAATGTATTAGATATGTGCAATTCCCAGAATTCTCTTTCAATAATTCTTTCTAGTCAATACCTACCCCATGCTCTTGAACTTCATATAAATGGAATGATAGTGTGTGACTTTTTTTTCTGGCTTTTTTCAATGAACATGTCTGTGAGACTCATCCATGCTCTAGTATATAGTAACGATTTGTTCTTTTTGTTTTTTTGCTATGTGGTATTCTATTTTTTTTTGAAAACACTACAATTTATGATTCATTTTACTGTGATAGACATTTAGGCTATTACAAATAAAGTTGCTATAGATATTCTTGTACGTGTCATTTGGAAGATATATGCATGCATTTTTTAATGTAAATTAGAAGTGGAATTACCAGGTCATAAAGTAGGCATCTGTTTAGTTTTAAATGCAGGGTAAATATTTTTAAAAGTTTTTTGTTTTTTTTTTGTACGGGGAGTGTTTACTTTTAAATTGGCCTATAAACAGTTACACCAACTTGAACTCTAACCATCTAATGTTATGAGAGCGCTCCTCTCTTCACACCTTAGCACCGGTGGGCTGACAGTCTCATTCTTCTTACTCTTTGCCAATATAAGGGGTGAAATGTTATCTGATTGTCCAGTTGTGTTTGATGACCAGGTACATTAAACAATTCTTGCTACGTTCCCAGACATTCTTATTTCTTCTTCGTAAATTGCCCCATTCACACCATGACCCTATTTGGTAGTATTAGCTTCAGGATAAGGCAAAAAGGTGAAACATAATCCACACAGACTGTACAAATGCACTGGCATTGTCAGCAAGTGCACTGACATTCATGACCAGAACAAACGTCCATTCTTTGCATAAGTGGACACCTTGCTGTGTGTACTGCAGAAGGAAGCGAACATTTACAGAACGCCTATTACCGAGGGCACTTCCTCCTTTGAACAGTCCTATTCATTTAATTCTTATAGCCTCGTTTAATTTCAATAGTAGCATGAAATTCCCACAAAAGCTCTCAAAGACACTTCATATTCTGCCTATTTTCACAAATATGAAAATCAAGGCTCCCATGGTTCACAGTCACAGGCCTATGTACGTAGAGGGACTGGGATTAAAGCCCAAGACATTTCAAGTCCAAAGTAATTTTTTCTCTCTTCTCTCAACACCATTGCCTAGGGCAGTGACCCTCACCTTTTTCACTTTATAAACCCTAAGGGGGCCTCTGAATTCAGATCCCTGTTAATGTCCTTCCATCCCCTGCACACATACCTTCCACCCTCCCACCAACATCCTAAGGAGGGTCAGGGTCTCTGTGCTATTGAGGAAAAATCAATAATATGGAAAAATCCATTTCAGTTAATTTCACCCATTTTATAAATTTTTCTTCTGTGTGTGTGGTATATTTTAAAATATGAGTAATGGTTTAATTCCCCAGAGTTGGAATGAATAAAAGCAGAGATGGATCCAAGATCTCCTCTAATAAATTATTGCTTTTGGGATTTGAAGCATATATCATTTAAGAGACTTTTTTTTTTTAAAGAAAAAGAAGACAAGATTACTAATACAAAATTAAGGGCAAGAGTGAGTATCCTATCTAATAAAAGAGTAATATGCAAATTAACCATCACTCCACTACACCCACAAGCCACACCCACCAGCCACGCCCACCAGCCAATCAGGAGCGAATATGCAAATAAACCCAACCAAGATGGCTACAGCCACAGAGAGCAGGAGGGAGGCTTGGGTTTCCCCGGCAATGGAGGAAGCCAAGCTTTCCGCCTGCCCTTGCTGGCCTAGGCCTCCACTCAAGGCTACAGAGTTTCAATGATAGAAGATACATAAACCCAAACAGAAATAGCAGCAGCCACGGAGCTGGAAAGAGCAGGAGGCTAGGGTTGCCCCCGGCGATGGAGGAAGCCAAGCTTTCCGCACACCCTGGCCGGCCCAGGCCTCCGCTTAAGGCTACAAAGTTTCAATTATAGAAGATAAATAAACCCCAGATCCCAGGGCCTCCGCTTGGGTTGCCGGGGGGCGTGGCCAGCCTGCAAACCAACACAGGCCCCTCGCCCAGGCCACCCCACGCCCCAAGGGAACCCCCACCCTGATCCGGGACACCCTTCAGGGCAAACCAGCTGGCCCCCACCCATGCACCAGGCCTCTATCCTATCTAATAAAAGAGTAATATGCAGATTGACCATCACTCCAACACACAAGATGGCTGCCCCCATGTGGTCAAAGATCCTGCCCCCATGTGGACACAAGATGGCCACCACAAGATGGCCAGCAGTGGAGGGCAGTTGGGAGGGACCAGGCCTACAAGGGAGGGCAGTTGTGGGCAATCAGGCCAGCAGGGGAGGGCAGTTGGGAGGGACCAAGCCTGCAAGGGAGGGCAGTTGGGGGTGATCAAGCCTGCAGGGGAGAGAACTTAGGGGTGACCAGGCCGGCAGAGGAGGGAAGTTGGGGGCGACCAGGCCTGCAGGGATAGGCAGTTGGGAGGGACCCAGGCCTGCAGGAGAGGGCAGTTAGGGGGGACCAGGCCTGCAGGGGAGGGCAGTTAGGGGTGACCAGGCTGGCAGGGGAGGGCAGTTAGGGGAAAACAGGCTGGCAGGGGAGCAGTTAGGCATCAATCAGGCTGGCAGGGGAGTGGTTAGGGCAGGGGTGGGCAAACTTTTTGACTCGAGGGCCATAATGGGTTCTTAAACTGGACCAGAGGGCCGGAACAAAAGCATGGATGGAGTGTTTGTGTGAACTAATATAAATTCAAAGTAAAGGAGCGGAGGGGAGAGCAAGAGAAAGCTCCGCTCTTTCGGCTCCGCGGGCCGGATAGAACAGCTGAACGGGCCGGATCCGGCCCGCGGGCCGTAGTTTGCCCACGGCTGGGTTAGGGGGTGATCAGGCTGGCAGGCAGAAGCGGTTAGGGGCAATCAGGAAGGTATGCAGGTGAGCAGTTGGGAGCCAGCAGTCCTGGATTGTGAGAGGGATGTCCGACTGCCCACCGGGATCGGGCCTAAACGGGCAGTCGGACATCCCTCGAGGGATCGGGCCTAAACGGGCAGTCGGACATCACTCGAGGGGTCCCAGATTGGAGAGGGTGCAGGCTGGGCTGAGGGACACCCCCCCACTCAGTGCACGAATTTTGTGCACCAGGCCTCTAGTTTAGAATAAAAAAGTTGCTATAAAGTTTATATATTAAAAAGATTTAAATGCCGTGAGCATCGCAAAATCCAAAACATTCCACAATATTTTTACTTAACTGTTGGATAACCCTGTGAATTTTAATTCTCACAAAAGCATTATTTTTTTCCCCAATTCCTTTAAGCCTTCTATTTTTACTTATGCACAAAACTCGCCATGGCTTCCACAAATTTGACTGACCCACCTCCAGCCATGCACTTCCATTGTCAGAGCCTTTAGAGCAATCTCTGGACTCTTGACTAGGGCATCTTGATTCTCTCTCCTTTTTTTATTGCCCCTGGACAAGAGAGCAAACTCCCTTCTGCCCCAGATTGCAATAGGCACACACTTTTTATTGATTTTTAGAGAGAGAGGAAGGAGGTGGGGGGAGAGAGAAACATTGATGTGAGAGAGAAACATCGATCGGTTGCCTCTGACAGGCACCTGCCCTAGGGACAGAACCCGCAACCGGGGGAGTGTGCCCTGACTGAGAATTGAACTGTCAACACTTTGCTGTAAGGGAAGATGCTCAGCTAACTGAGCCACACCGACCAGGGCTTACTTCTCATTTTAAACAGTACCCTAGGTTATAGCTATGTCGTTCTCTTCAACGGGTCCTACGCTAAGGTTGAGTAGGGCCACGGTAGACACCTGTTTTTAAAACTTTTGATCATTGTATCTAGTCAGAATCACACTCTCTGAGTGATGACAGTGCTTTAGGTTTGGTGCTGAATTATCCATGACTTAGTCACTTACTCTGTAGAGGATGCCGTCTTGGTTATACTACAATGCAGTTTCCCTTCTTTTTATCCGTTAGTCAACCTCACACTCTTTCCTTAAGTAAGCAAAATGCTTTGTCGTTAGTGCTATGTAGAAGGTTTTAGCTTTTGACAACTTGTATTAGTTCCAATTCCTTAATTTGCAAACAACAGAAAACGCAAGCTGGCTTGGAAAATAAGATAAAATAGCTCACAAAACCCAAGTCTAGACATACTTGAGGCTTTGGGGTGGATGGTTTTATGGATCCATTTCCCTGATGTTCTCTTGGCTCGGCCCTCTGCTCACTGGAGCCTCATCCTCAGCCTGGTAGCAAGACAGCTGTGGCCTCACACCTGGGACCAGCCTTGTCCAGAGAGACCCCTCCCAGGCAGTCTCTGAACAAGGATTTCCCCCAGAAGCTCCAGGAAACCTCCCTTGTGCCTGCTGGCCTGAACCATCACACGGTTGTTTCTGAACCAGCCCCGCGGAAGGGGTGCGGTGACTAAGATCCAGCCCTTTCTGGAGCGAGTGGAGGCAGGAGCTGGGTTGGATCAGCATCCCCTGAGGCACAGGGGTTTCCTGGTGAGGGGGCCATGCAGGAGCCGGGGTTCTCAGAGGCAGGAGGAGACAGGAGCAGGCATGGGCGGGAAGGGGGCGGGCAATGGGGACCATCCTCTATAGAAGTCATTCTAGCTGTCTGAGTGATAACTTCGTTCATTTCTGAACTTAGTTCTCCAGTTTCCAGGTGATAAGACCGGGCTCCTTCATGCCAGCTGATGACCATAAAAAAGAAGCTCAAATGATGTCCAGTATCTTTTTTCTCAGAAAACAAGGCAGGATGTGCTCCATACAAGACAAGACTAAAATACTTTTTTTTTTTAGCTAAAGGAGTGAAATTTTAGTTTATAAAAGTACTCCACAGGTCTTAACTGTCATAGTTTCCATAGAAAGACTGGCTAGATTTTACTGAGAACACAGGGGTGGGCAAAAGTTGGTTTATAGTTGTGATACAAATAAATAATACAATAAATAAATAGATAATCATGCAAGAATAAACTCTGTTTTGCGTATTCACAACGGAAACCTACTGTTGCCCACCCCTGTGCTTGCCACACAGAGAGAACCTCTCCCACTTTCTCCCTGGGGTGCGGGGTTGCTTTGGGGTGTCTTGAGCCATCGAGGGGTGTGGGCCTACACTCTGGTTCTGTCTCCCGCCTTCAGAGGCGCTTTCTTTCTTGAATCAAACCTCAGGCGGCTCCTAACCTTTCCAGATTTGCTTCTCTCTCTCTCTCTCTCTCTCTCTCTCTCTCTCTCTCTCTCTCTCTCTCTCTCTCTCTCTCCTCTTTGTGAAGCGGGACAGAAATGGGCTTCACAGACATCCTTGACTTGATGTAAATACCCACCTTCTTTCCCGGGGGTGTTATAAAAGTTAGTGTTCTAAAAACATTTCTACAAGTGCTCCCTGGAGATGCAAACAAGAGTGCTATCAGCCCAGGAGGTTCCCCACCGAAGCTTTCAGGTGGGAGGAAGAAGCAAGGAAAGTCACGTACACGCCTCTGGTAGTTTTCAGATTTGGGGCAATTTTAACGAAGTATCTACGTTATGGAAATTATTTCGGCTTTCAGCATCTAGTTCACAGATTGGGCCTGGCTTCACTCTTCCCACTTGGCGCCTCGCAGGGAAAGGTTAGCATATCTGAGTGGCATTCCTTGAAACTGAAAAGTGATAAAAGATGTTGTCTTTACTCTATTATTACCAAGGATACTTTTTAAAATATATATATTTTTACTGATTTCAGAGAGGAAGGGAGAGGGAGAGAGAGATAGATACATCAATGATGAGTGAGAACCATTGATCGGCTGCCTCCCGCACACCCCCTACTGGGGATCGAGTCCACAACCTGGGCATGTGCCCTTGACTGGGAACGAACCCGGGACCCTTCAGTCCGCAGGCTGACGCTCTATCCACTGAGCCAAGCGGGCTAGGGCCCAAGGATACTTTTAACGTCCGTTTGATGTGCTAATGGTCCCTTCTTCTTCGGAGAATTAATTAAACCGAGAGCAGCAGTCCCTGGAACTGCAGTGTGAGGGTTTGCGGACAGGATGGACTGTAGCCAGGCAGTGGCCTTCGGCGGCAAGGGCTGCGCTCAGGGGGAGCTCTCTGTGCGCCTCCCAGTGAGGACCTCGGCCTGTTTCCACCGGCCCCTCAGGGATCTCAGAGCTGGCGGGCTATGGGCACACTGTTCCAACTCACCCGGGAAGATCAACTACAGATCCAGGTGACGAAGCCCGGAGACTCAGGAAGACCATATAGAAGTTTCCAGAGACCCTATGAATTCCCAAATTGTCACTGGAGTTGATGTATGGCTTACAACTCTCTACAAAGGCGGAAGAAGTTTCACCGCATACAAACCCCCGTGGCCGAGTGCATTCCACCCCATGACTGCTGCTGGTCCTGGAGCTACCATGTGGAAAGGGGGCGTGGCCATCACTAGGGTAGGGCCATTACAGCTGTCTCTGGCCAAGCTGGGCCTAACCGTCTGCGCCACCGCGGGGCACGTGCACCAGGGACTTACGTTTCTGGGTCCCAGCTGTGCTCCAGTTTCATCCTGGCCACAGCAGTCCCGCTCTCTGTGCTGGCACTTTCCATCTCGCTGGCTGCCCCCTCTTCCCGTTGGGTGACCTTTCAGCACACAGCTGCCTACAGACGTTGTGTCGCACGTGATTTTTCTTTTGTCTCCTCAGCTAGCTCTGGGATTTTTCTCCCTCCCAAGAGTAATCCCTGCTGCCTTTTTTCTGCCCAAGCTTTTGTTTTGGTCAAACTTTTCCTCCCCTTTCTCCCTGGAACAGCACAGAGTACTGTGTCTCTCACTTGACAATGTTAACTTGGGGAAGGGCTGAACCGGCAAAGCTCAGGACTCCTGCTCTTGAGCCTGGCTGTGTGACCTTCTGCACCCTTGTCTTTAGCTCATCCTGCCACCAGTCTTCTGAGGACAGGGCCTGAGAGGTAAAGGATGTTGGGAGAACGTTATGGTGCAAGTTGAGGAGTGAGTCCCGGTGGGAACAGGTTGGGGAGGTGGATGGCCTGGGCAGGAAAGAGATGCTCTCTGGACGGCCTTACCTGCCTCCCACCTTGCTGACGGCTAGTCCATCCACAGTGCATTGTCTTCAGGACCAAGCAGGGCCCTGGGATTCACCTGGGATGCAGGGCTGGCTCACCCCGGGTCCGGGTTGACTTCAAGACATTTGGCCTCGGCATGATTCCTGGATTCTGCAAAGTAATGTTAACCCAATTTTAAAAAACCCTGGTATCTCTGGTTTGGGGGCTTATTTTATTTCAGTTCTCTTCATTACACCGATAGGTTGTTCTTAGAATTGACCAAGTGTGTCACTGAGCAGCCATGCTTAGCTGAAGATTCACCAATGAATGACACGGCCTGTTCTTTTGTTCCTGTGTAAGCACAGCCTTAAAACATCAGCCTCTGTTAGGGAACAAGCAAGGCCTCTGGGAGTATGGCCTAGTAGCTAAGAATGCAGGTGCTGGGGCCGCAGAGGCCTGCGGTCAATTCCAGAAGCCACCTTTTGTTGCTGTGGGACTACTCCATGTCCTAATCTTTTCATCTGACAATGGGATCACAGCAACACCCACCCTGTGGCATTTCCTGGCCAGGTAGCCAGTTGGTTAGAGTGTTGCCCCAATACACCAAGGTTGTGTGTTCAATCCCGGGTCAGGGCACATACAAGAAGCAACCAATGAATGCATTAAAAAAGTGGAACAAATCGATGTTTCTCTCCCTCTCTCTCTCTCTCTCTCTCTCTCTCTCTCTCTCTCAAATCAATAAAATAAAAAAATAAAAAAGAGGGAATAATGCTGCACACAAAGGGCTTACACAGTGCCAAGCAAACACTAAGCATTCAACAGATGCCAGCCACTGTTTAATATTAGTAGGAGGCCAGCAGACCAGTTATTTAATAACTAGTATCTTGACAATCAGGAAGACTTACAGCATCTTCCCAGCGAGACTAGTTTATCCCAGAGAAGAAGACGCGCCTGCAGCCTGCCCGACCCAGCTGTGTGTAAGGGTGGGGACAGCAGAAGGGTCCTTCTCCCCAGCATCTGAAACCACCACTGCACATGTGGAAAGCAGCACCGACATAACTGTGGGCTTCCGGGGGAAGGAGCAAAGGTCGGGGACTTTGGAGAACTCTGAGCCTGATTGGTTCCCAGTCCGTGGTTTGTGTCCATGATGAACACATATGGGTATGGCCTCAGTGCATGTATATGCATATGCACAGGCTGCACACACACACACACACTCACAGGTTAGAACACCATTGCACCGGATGTATTTTTCCTTGTCTTCCTCCTCATCTCTTGCATCCTTTGCAGCCCATTCGGGCATAATGATGATTGCTTCGCTGGCTCGGCCCTGCAGCTCTCCAGAGCGGAGCAGATGTCGACAGCTCGGAAAGCTCTCATGCTATTACACAGCAGAACAAATGAGGATGTCAAAAAAGGCTCTTCAGTCTAACAAGAAAACAGAGGAAAGAGACAAAAAGAATGAAGCCTTTGGAGACCAGCAGATTCGCTCTGATTAGATCTTATGCTAACACTTTGCCCACTCTGTGTGCTAACAGTGATTTAATGTGTTTAAAGGGTACAGGGGAAATAGGTTCTGAGGGAAAAAAGAGGGAAGAGAATTTCTTCCCTGGCAGCATGACTGAGATGGTGGGGGCTTCCTAGGAAAATGCGGCTGCACCTGAGACTGGTGAGTGCAGGCCCACGCGTGTCTGCCCACAATGTCTGACACTCATTGCCCGGGCAGCCGCTGCCTTCTCCAGCCCTGGGTGAGTGATAGGAGCGGTTCCGATGGGCTAGCTGGCTGGGTGCGTATGGAATGTAGGCCTCCCTGTTAGGCCATCGCTTCTGCTTTTAATACGGGGGGCGGGGGGGGGGCGCACATTTTAAAAAGATTTTATATGTGGGCCCATGAGTCCACAAATCCTAATTCTCCAGAACAAAGATTAGAATTTTGGCAGAGTGGGGAGAGGGAGGTCCCTGAGCCATCGATGGATGAAGTTCATGTATGATAGATCTATAATTTACTGATTGTATGTCTTCAGTTCCTTTCTCTGAACCTATTTCCTCATCTTCTCCTTATAATTCTAACGATCAATGCCATAGTTCTCTTCCATCAGACCACAGCAGAATGGAGGAAATATGTTAGAAAGGCCAACTTTGGGTTAGGGAGGATTAAGTCAAAGGCTGCTAGATATATATAAAATCCTGACAGTATCAGAGAGTGGCATCTGAGAAGCTGACATTAAATGAGAGGACACATACTACAATGACGTGGAGAGAATTACCTATGTTTGTTTCCTTATTTGTTCTTA
The DNA here is from genome assembly GCF_963455305.1 of Plecotus auritus. Taxonomy (NCBI): domain Eukaryota; kingdom Metazoa; phylum Chordata; class Mammalia; order Chiroptera; family Vespertilionidae; genus Plecotus; species Plecotus auritus. Next base: position 35,769,061 of record NC_137778.1, read on the forward strand.
AATCCTTTCACAGGGGATCTGAGGCAGCTGTCTAGGGGCTTTTGCTATATAGGTAAAGAGTAGCACATACTTCAAAAATCCCTGAGGAATCAAAGTAAAAAAATAAATAAATAAAGCGACTCCCTGGAGGCGAGCCGGTTACTGGCGTTCACCGTTGAAATGCAATAAACGGAAAACCCCAGGTATTCTCCCCACATTCCCACTGCAACCAAAGCGCACCGTGCTCTAGTGACCCGTTCTGAGCCTTCAGCCAACGGAAACACCTCCAGCACGTCAACACAGGCCACTGTCCACTGCCGGCACTCTCTGCCGCTCACGCCGCTGTATTTGCTTCTGTAGGACCAAGTGACGGACTTTACCTTTACCCCATTAAACATAATCTTAGCAGGTCCGGTCCACAGCGTCTCCTAGAATGTAATGATCTGGCCAGGCCCTGGCTGAGGGCTCCTTTAGAACCTGCTCTTTTGCCTTGGGCTTCATTTTCTGTCACCAGTACCTGTGGGAACCCTGCCGCTTCCACCTTGAAGTCACTTTCCTGGGTGGGGACTACGGAAGGAGCATAAATGCTGAAAGGGTTTGTTTTCTTTCTGTCATCTGTGTAGAGTAGCGGTCACCAACCTTTCGGACCTCACAGACCACCAGTGGTCCGCGACCGCTGATTTATAGTATGCCAGTGGCAATCCCGATCTCAAGCAATGGACACAGGTTTTGTTCTCTGCCAAATATAAAAATGCTTTTTGTTTTCTTTGTATTAAAGGTCTAGGTGCCACCCAGCCGGCATGAGTCAGTGGTTGAGTGTCGACCCATGAACCAGGAGGTCACGGTTCGATTCCCCATCAGGGAACATGCCTGGGTTACAGGTTCGAACCCTAGTGGGGGGCTTACCGGAGGCAGCCGATTAATGACTCTCTCTCTCATCATTGATGTGTCTGACTATCTCTCCCTCTCCCTTCCTCTCTGAAATCAATAAAAAATATCTTTTTTTTTTTTTTTTTTAGAAAACCCTAAAGACTCTATCAAAAAATTATTAGACTTAATAAATGAATTCGGCAATGTAGCAGGATACAAAATTAATGCCAAGAAATCTATGGCATTTCTATACAGCAATAATGAACTTACAGAAAGAGAGACTAAAAAAGCAATCCCATTTACCATCGCACCAAAGTAAAAAAAATAAGATACCTAGGAATAAACTTAATTAAGGAGGTAAAAGACCTATATGCGGAAAACTACACGACACTGAAAAAAGAGATAGAGGAAGACATAAACAGATGGAAGAACATACCATGTTCATGGATTGGTAGAATCAACATCATCAAAATGTCCATACTACACAAAGCAATCTATAAATTCAATGCACTTCCCATTAAAATACCAACGGCATATTTCACAGACCTAGAAAGAACTTTCCAAAAATTCATCTGGAATAAAAAAAGACCCTGAATAGCTACAGCAATCCTGAGAAAGAAGAACAAAGTAGGTGGGATCTCAATACCAGATATCAAGCTGTACTACAAAGCCACTGTTCTCAAAACTGCCTAAGAACATACATATAGATCAATAGAATAGAATAGAAAACTCAGAAATCGACCCAAATCACTATGCTTAATTAATATTTGACAAAGGAGGCATGAATATACAATGGAGTCAAGACAGTCTCTTCAATAAATGGTGTGGGGAAAATTGGACAGATACATACAAAAAAATGAAACTAGACCACCAACTTACACCATACACAAAAATAAACTCACAATGGATCAAGGACTTAAACATATGATGGGAAACCATAAAAATACTAGAGGAATCCATAGGCAGAAAAATCTCTGACATATGCCAAAGCAACTTCTTCACTAATACTGCTCCTAGGGCAATGGAAAATAAAGAGAAAATAAACAAATGGGACTACATCAAAATAAAAAGCTTTTGCACAGCAAAGGAAACCATCAATAAAACAAGAAAGCCCACTGCATGGGAGAACATATTTGCTAATGATATCAATGATAAGGGCTTAATCTCCAACATTTACAGAGAACTCATGCAGCTTAACAAAAAGAAGATAAACAACCCAATCAAAAAATGGGCAACTGATCTAAATAGACACTTTCGAAAGAAGACAGAAGGAAGGCCAAGAGACATATGAAAACCTGCTCAAAGTCACTAATCATCAGAGAGATGCAAATCAAAACAACAATGTGGTACCATCACACACCTGTCAGAATGGCTATTATCAACAAGTCAACAAATGACAAGTGCTGGCGAGGATGCAGAGAAAAAGGAACCCTCGTGCACTGCTGGTGGGAATGCAGACTGGTGCAGCCACTGTGGAGAACAGTATGGCGTTTCCTCAAAAAACTAAAAATGGAACTCCCATTTGACCCAGTGATCCCACTTCTAGGAATATATCCCAAGAAACTAGAAACATGAATCAGAAAGGATATATGCACCCCTTTGTTCATAGCAGCACAATTCACCATAGCTAAGATTTGGAAACAGCCCAAGTGCCCATCAGCAGATGACTGGATTAAAAAACTGTGGTACATCTACACAATGGAATACTACGCTGCGGTAAAAAAGGAGTTCTTACCATTTGCAACAACATGGATGGAGATGGAGAGCATTATGCTAAGTGAAATAAGCCAGGCAGAGAAAGATAAATATCACATGCTCTCACTCATTTGTGGAATATAATGAACAACATAAACTGATGAACAAAAATAGATCCAGAGACAGACAAACATCAATCAGAACGTCAAACCTCAGGGAAGGTAGGGGACAGTGGGGGTAAGGGGGAGAGATCAACCAAAGGACTTATATGCATGCATATAAGCCTAATCAATGGACACAGACAACAGGGGGGTGGGGGCATGAGTGGGAGGTGGAGGGTAATGGGGGAATAAGGACACATATGTAATACCTTAATCAATAAAGAAATTAAAAATTATATATATATATATATATATTAAATGTCTGGGTGCTCTTAGAAGCCCTGGGAGCAGGCCCAGAAAGCTAGATGGGTCGCCACCAGCCATCTTGCAATGGCAGTGGCTTATTAAGGGGACCCTTACTTTCCCAGTCACTGGGGTCCTGACTGTCTCCCAATCCCATCTCCCATGTCAGATCCTGATCCAAACCATCCCACCACTACTAGTAAAAACAGTGGTTAGGATCTTGGAATTCTAAGTCTATCAAATGCCACCATACATGCAGCCTCGTGCCAGCCTGCAAAGGACAAAAAGCAGTAATATTTCCGAGTGGCTGTGAAGATCATGTGGAATCACAACTTCAAAATTACGACGTACGGTGCCTGGCTCACGGTCCAGGGTAAGGAATGCTGGCCCACTATCGCCTCTGGTTTCTGCCTTGGTCTTGTCCCCACTTGGTTCTGCTCTCATCAGCAAATCCTTTCACCCACCACGCACCCACCACCTCCTTTTTGGTCCAATTTTATAACAAGATTCAGTCCATCCAAATCTGTTGAAAAATATGGCTATTTGCAAACAAAGGAAAGTTAGTACTGCCTCACACACAATATATCAAAATAAATCCAGATGGGTAAAAGAGAAAATTTTAAAAATGAAACCAAATTTGAAAATGTAGAGATGAAAACTTGTCAGAGCTCTGGGTGGGAACAGAGGGAGTCAGAAAAGAGCAATAGATTCCTTAATGAAAATACACAACAGAAGTCCATCAAAAGATAGTACAATATTTAAAAACCTTATAACAAAGCATTGTTGGCAGAGAGCATTTGGTTCAAGTATTTCAGAAAAAGGTCTTCCGTCCTTAATAACTGAAGAAGCAAAGAGAAATTATATGACTGTAGTAAAAAAAAAAAGTAGGCAAAGGACAATATAGAAACAAAAAACTTAATACTTTCTAGAAGATTTAAACAGGACTCAGAGTTTCATGACCTGCTGTTTGGAATGTCCAAGATATGACCTAAAATTACTCAACAGACCGAAGACCAGGAAACCCCACACAACTGTCAGAGAGCAATCCAGAAGCCAACACTGAGATGACCAGTACTGGGCTTGTCGGACAGACTTTACTGTAGTTGTTGCAATCATGCTGTAACATGTACAGGTAAATATTTTTAAATAAATGGGAAGACAGAGGTTTTCAGCAACAAAACAAAAGCTATAAAAGAACAAAATGGAAATTTTAGAATGGAAAAATCCACCAGAGAGATTCCATAGCAGAATGCAGATGAACTTGAACTGTGCCTCACAACAAAACAAAGCTGAAATAAAAATGGATCATGGAAACAAATGGAAAATTAGCCAGAATTCTGAGCTAATTGGCTAATTTAGAACTAGATGTAAAATTAATTCTAAAACTTGTGGAAGAAAGCATAGGAAAAAACTCTGTATCTTTGAGTTAGGCAAAGAGCTCTTAGAAACAGGAAAATAAGGATCATTTCTAAAAGAAAACAGTTAAATTTGACTACTCTGCAAAGGATATTGTTAAAATTTTATAAAAAGTTAGGTCATAAGCTGGGAGAAAATATTTGCAATCACATATAAAAAAGAGGACTTGAATCTAGAATACATAAACAACTCAAGATTCAATGATTAGAAACAAACAACCTATTTAAAAGTGGTAAAAGAAAATTTCGACAGATACCTCACCAAAGAAGATGTATGAATAGCAAGTAAGATGCTTATGATTAATGAGATTAATAACATGATGAAAAGTTGCTTAAATATAAGTTAGTACTGAAATGCAAATTAAATGACAATTTTACATGTTGTTGAAAATGCAAATCAACTGGAACCCTCATGCATTGCTGGTAAGAAAGTAAGGTGGTACAGATGCTTTGAAAAACTGTTTGGAAGTTTGTTATAAAGTTAAATATACATTCACCATGTGACCCAGCGATCCCACCTCTAGGTTTTTACCCTAGAGAAATGAAGGCTTACATTCACACAAAATCTGTACATAAAAGTTTATTAGCAGCATTATTCCAAAAAAACTAGAAACAACCTAAATAGCTTCAATGGATGAATGGATAAACAAACCATGATCCATCCATACAATGGAACACTGTTCAGCAATAAAAATGAATGAACTATGAATACCGCAATAACATAGGGGAAGTCAAACGCATTATGAAAGATCTCAGTAGCAAAAGGTCTCATACTGTATGATCCCATTTACACGACACTCTAGAAAAGGTGAAAGTGTGGAAAGAGACCAGATCAGGGGTTTCCAGGGCTTCTGCGTGAGGAGAGGGTCTAAAGAAGGATGTTTTAATCTTTTGAAAGGGAATGGAAATGCACTATATGAAAATGTAACTTTCTAGGTTTCCATCGACCTAGCTTTTCTTACCAAATTGCCTCACATTTTAATCAATGTAACCTATTCTAAGGCTTTACCTGCTGGCCTGTCGTGGGCAAGGGGAAGGCAGGGTCTACTTTGCGATGTTAATGGAAGAAAAAGGTAAGTGAGGACTCAGAGACATGAAGTTTGGTTAGAACACGTAAGCATTTCTCTTTTCACTCCTGGTTGCCGCTAACAAGTAATTTGAAACCACGGAGCAGATGCTGTGACTGGGAACAGCCGGGCCCAGCACCATCCTGCCCAGAGCCATAGGGGCAGAGTTTCAGCAACCCTGTGGCTGCTGAACCCTCCGTGTGCGGTGCCAGCTGGCCTCTTATTTTGGGGAGGGAATGAGGACTCATGTGAATCAAATGTATATTCAAATATGTTAAGTAAATATGATGAAGGTTCTTTATGTCTAAAATGACCAACAGAGGGAAAATGGGTGATCCTGACCAGCCAGCTATAAGAGAATAAGACAAGAAGAACTGAGTACATGTCCTCATTATCAAGTGTAATACCCTAGTACACACTTCTATCTCTCAACATTGTTCAGATTCCTGGAATCAATGGGGTTCACTACAGAGAAATTCAGGCAGGTCCGGGCTGAGAACAGAATATATTTTGCTTTCACTTAGAGTGAGATCAACTCATTCACCAAGAAAAATTAACTTGGAACATACAGGTGTGCTCACACAAAGAGCCCCCTCCCTCCCACAATTAGAGGACACAAAATCCCAGGTGACCAAAGAGATGAACTCTGCTGCGAGTATTTTCATTTCAAAAAGAGCCCCCTTAAAATATTAACTCTGGTAGTTCCTTCCAGTGAGGACCACCTCCGGGGCGCTTAGATGTCCTTCATGAATCATTAACGGAGCTGAGGGACGCAGTGAGTGAGAGCCGAGTCCTCGCCCACGGAAGATCGACAGGAGTAAAGGTGTGTCACCGATGACATGATGCTCGAAGTCAACAGGAGATGTGACTGTGACTTATACCCAAGCTTTAGAAAACGTGCCTCTGGGCTGAAAGCAGAGGTACCTATAACATGGTGAGAACCTATTCCTCCCAAAGTGGGTAGCAGATGCCAGGAGAGAATCAGGAGTGTCCTGTCACCTCTGCCTTCTCTCTCCTCTGCACTCAAAGGGCCTACGACTGGAGGCGACAGGTACTGGGACAGCTCAATCCATTCTGCCTCTGGGCCCTACTTGCTCATTAGAGAAGGCTGCGATTTCGGTTCAGATTGGCAGTGCAAAACCTGTTGTCATATTTTATGCGACGATGTTAACTCTGTTATGAAATTATGCCCCGAGAATACCCCAGAGCTGGCTCAGTATGTATAAATAGCCATTTATCAGAAGCAACCCATAATCTTTCCATTGCTGTGACCCGATCTGTAATTTTCCCTCAGCTGACAAACTACAAATGAAGAGCATATTTAGATTTCCATTATGAGATTTAAAATATGGATGTGGACTTTAAGACCTAAGCCCTTTAAGAAGAAACCAGGGAATTTTCCCATTACATTCTAAGGACCTTTTCCATCTGCTTCATAATCATACAGGAATCCTGTGGCAACCTTCACTGACCTGTCCATAAAAGCTCGCTGTCAGCAATCCAAGCCAACAGAAGTCCCCAATCTGGGGTGAAAAAAGAGAGACTTTACTCAGTTTGCAAACTAGGGATATGCAGCCTCCAGAAGAAACCGAAAATACACCCCCCTGGGACAAAGGGGAAGTCGGATTATATAGAGAAAGTGCCCTCCCTGGTCCCTGACTGGTCCATTTTTATGCAAAGGAGGCATCCAAATTCACAGTTTGATTGGCCCAAATAGCACTGTCCTGAATGGTCGGAATCTCACATCCTGATTGGTTGTTACAGAGCTGTTCTGGTTGGTTAATAAAGATGCAAATGAGGATATAGCTGTGCATCTCTGATGGGAGGGGCAGGTCTCACCTCATTGGTTGAAATACTATTCCAGGAACTCTTTTATAAGCATTGACTCAGGTGGCAGGAACTCAGTGCAGGAGGCTGGCAGCTCAGTCTATGGTTCTTACCTGATATGTAGTGTTTATGTGTGACAGGTCTCTGTCAGCAATGGCTGCTAGACTCTGGTTATACATTTGGCCAGGTAGTTCAATTGGTTAGAGCATCCTCAGGATATGCCAAGGTTGTGGGTTCCATCCCCAGTCAGGGCACATATAAGAATCAATCAATGAATGCATAAATAAGTGGAACAACAAATCAATGTTTCCGTTTCTTTCTCTCTCCTCCCCCTTCCTTTCTCTCTCTAAAAACAATCAATAAATAAACTTAAAAAGAAATTTGAGCCACATTAACCACAGGGAGTCTTTCTTGGCAGATATATTCCTTCTCAGGGGTCAACACCTTGAACACGATTTCTTACCCCCTGTCAACTCCCTTCCTTCTAACCAGCCCATCACCCGGTTATATGCCATTTCCTCACACCCACCAGCACATGCACGTTTCCATACATGCATAGAGAATGCCTCTGTAAGCTCAGAACCTCACTGTGTTTGTGGACATATTGATGTAAGCTTTAACCACTGAGTCATTTTTTCCACAAACACCAACATTTCATGAAATATTACTGGGTGCCAAACATTATGCACTAGATTCCTTACACAAATGCTATCGTTTTTTTATATGAGGAGGAGAGGTTTAGAACAAGCTGTGTCTAAGATTACACAGAGTTAACATTTGGAGCCAGGATTTGAACCCAAGATAATAGATGGTATTGGTTTCTGGTGGCTTAAACAATAGCAATTTGTTCTCTCACGGTTCTGGAGGCCAGAAGTTTGCAATCAAGGTGTCCACAGGCCACACGCCTTCTGGAGTCCCTAGAGGAGAGTTTATTTCTTGCCCTTTTCAGCTTTTGGTGGCTGTCATGTCAACATTCTTGGGCTTGTGGCCTCATCTCCTCTCTGCTTCATCTTTGCATCACCTTCCCTGTGTGTGTCTCTCTCCAAGTTCCCTCTGCCTTGCTCTTATAAGGACACATGTGATTACCTGTAAGGCCCAACCGGATATACCAGTATATGACCCTTAACTTAATCAGGATACTTAATCACATCTTTTGCCATTTAAAGTAGTAGGCACAGGTTCCAGGGATTTGATGTGAACACCTTTTGGGGAGGGGGCTATTTTTCAGCCTACCACAGACACCAAACCTGTCAAAGACCCCATGGACTAAGGCAAGCATGTCAAACTCAAAGGCTAACACGGGCCAAATAAACGGGGCATGCAGCCCACGGGCCACGAGTTTGACATGCTTGGACTACGCTCTCCATCATTAATTGTGCATAAAAATCCTTGAGCTGAGGGAAGTGGAGGCAGGGGCTGCCTAGCCTATGAAGTACAGATAGCTCCTTAGGCAGCCTCCACTTACTTAAAATTTCTGCAGACCTGAAATTCACAAACTCCTTTAGATTCAAACATGAAAATATCATGAAAAAAATACATATATCACCCAAGATATCTGGGAAGAGTAATGAGGCATTACTAGCCACAGTTACCTTACTGGAGATCAGTTTATTAAATTAACCCTAGTAACTCACAGCCCTGCAGAAATGAGACACAAACAAGGTCAAGTCTGATGGCCAAGATGGGACATTAATATTTTTTTAGGTACATCATTATGTTGAACAATGACTTTGAAATGCCCCTTGAGCCGTTTCTATTTTGAGGCCTTATCTGCTGAACACAAGAACATTTGAATTAAAAAATAATGCCGTGTTTAATTAATGATGCGTAAGTTTTATCTACATAACAACTTTTGTCTGCTTGATTATTCACCGAAGTTAAGCTATCTGGCCACCTTCTTATAGGTTTAGGTTGTCAAGTTGGCATTTCTTGATCCATTTGTTTGTTGTTCTCATGTCCCCGTGCTGGGAACTCTCCACAATATTTTGTTTTTCCTCCTGGAAATGACCTTTTTGTAACCTTTTAAAAAATGCTTATTTGTGAAAGAATTTCCTGTCAACATTGAAGAATATTTTTGAAAGGAGAAAAAAAACTCACCCCTAATCCTAACCGACCTAGCAAACAAGAGTTTTTATGAGGGGAGAGTACTCTAACCTATCGAGCATCGTCTTGAGACTGTATGCAAAGGGAAACAGGACAATATTTGCTTTTCAGTGGTGAGACGCAGACCCACCTCAAGAACTGATTAAAGCACTTAGGCACCATGGCCACAGTCTTCCGAGTAAATAGGTCCTCATCGCACCCCGGCACCTGGAAACGTGAATAGATGTGATAAGCCAAGGGGCAGCAGCCTGGTGAAACCCCAGGGACCGTGCTATCAGTTTTCACTGTGATCCACTGGAAGGTCCTGCTAGAACTCTATCCTAAGAAATCAGATCGAGTCCTTGTGGAGGCTTGGATTTTCCATTTTCCGGTGCAAAATGCTCTCTCGGTGTCTCACCAACATTCAAGGCACCTCTTCCTACTATCTGTTGAGTCCAAGAAATATACTCCTACCTTCAGAATTACCAGGAAATATTAGAGGAACATTTTTTCCCCTGAGGAAAAACATTAACAGGTGGGATATAGCATCAGTCTAAATGCTTGTCTTTTTCTCCCTCAGAGCATGCACGTCGCTTGGTGACTAATTCTTCTGCATGAGTGTATTTGTGTAGGACACCATGACAATAGAAGCTAAGACACTGTGGCTGTAGTTTCTAAATTTAGAACACCTGTGTCTAACTCTTGGCCCCATCATTTATTAGCTACATGAACTTGAGTAGATTACCATCTTCTCCATGTCTCCGTTTCCTTACATGCAAAATTGGGACAAGAGCAGCACCTACCTCATAGCCTGTGGTGAAGATAAAATGAGTGAATCTGTGTAAAGTACGAGAAAATGCATATGTATGAGTGCAAACCCATGTTTGTGACCATAACCGTGTCCAGGCAACACACACACACACACACACACACACACACACACACTGAGTGAATATACTAGATCTATTTCTATGTCTTGTAATTTCATATATATTTCTGGCTCTCAATATGTATTTATATTGAATAATAACAATGTTGTTAATAATATTAATAGCCAACACTATGGAGCATGAGTTCTGGCATTAATGTAAGCATTTTACACAGATTATCTTGTTAATCTTTAGAAAAAAACATAGGACATAACATAACAACATACTTTTTATATTCCCATTTTGCAGATAGAAAACTGAGGTCCAGAAAGGCTAAGTAACTCACTTAAATTCACACAGGTAGCGTATGATAGAGCCAGAAAGTCTGGCTTTTTAAATCACTAGTTACCTCCTAATATTCCCCAATAGCTTCGCTTGTATGGTGCTTTGTATTTTATGAAACACTTTCAGATGACCAGCCGGTGGAGTGAGTAGGGCAGGGTTACTATCCTCACAAGGAGAGAAAAGTGGTACAGCTGAAGCCATGGGTGTCTTTAGGTGGAAGTGTTTCTGTTCACAAACATCCTGGGTGCCTCTGTGCACAGGAAGCCGGTCAACATAAATACACTGAGTACGTACAATATGTCACACGCAGACACGAGGGCTGAGGTATAGCTACAGACCTTCCCCGGAAGCATCACAGCCCAGAGAGAGACACAGTATGGAAACCAAGAATCATGGTACACAATGCGTCGTGGGGAGATATGAAGAGAGGGCCTATGGGGCACAGAAGGAAGGGCCATTTGTGCCAGGAGGTCTGAGGGGTGGCAGCAGGGGACAGGGAGGCCTTCCTGGAAGAGAGAATGCATGTGTGAGTGTGAGTCCATGCCTGTGACCATGACAGTGTGTCCAGGCGTGACTATATATGGGTCTGAGTGTGTACCTGTTTACATAGGCTTCCTCGTGTATGAGTTTATGCACCCGCAGGTTGTAAGTGCGGGATCAGAAAGCGTGAATGGAAGAGAGAATGTAGATGCACACACACCATAGTAGACGCCAACCTGTCCTGGGATGTCCCCCTCATGGTCCCCCCTCCCCCCACCAGCAGGGTAAACACAGATATCAGTCACTTTCCACTAGAGCAGCTGCCATGTGGACTATGGTGGTTAGGTCCACCAGGCTTTTCAACCTGCCAGCCGTGTAGTGATGTAACAGAGCCCGATGGCCTGTGTGAGGAGCGGGAGGTGCAGAACACAGGTATGCACCCCTGGGTGCACGGCTGTGTGCTCACTCCGGTTCTGTGTGGGTGAATGCATAGTGCTGGCTGCTCCCAGCCAGGCTGGGGAAACCTCCCTCTCCCTATCTTCACCACATGGAGGAGTTAGTTCACCCACTCACCTGTTCCCATGGCCGCCTGAATGTGGCTGGCTCCTGCCTCCACTTAAATGTCCCTCTAGCCCTGACCGGTTTGGCTCAGTGGATAGAACGTCAGCCTGCAGACTGAAGGGTCCCAGGTTCGATTCCGGTCTGGGGCATGTACCTTGGTTGCGGGCACATCCCCAGTAGGAGGTGTGCAGGAAGCAGCTGATCGATGTTTCTCTCCCATCGATGTTTCTAACGCTCTACCCCTCTCCCTTCCTCTCTGTAAAAAATCAGTAAAACATATTTTTTTAAAAATGTCCCTCTGTGCTGGGGTGCAGTAGAGGTGAAGCTGGAAAGTGCTGGTGCCCATTTTTGGTGGAGGCACCCCTTGCTCTCACCCCACCCCTCGCTGATCCAGGAATCTCCCGTAGAATGAAAAATGTGTGCGAAGGCACACAGGACTGGTGGCAGCCATGAGGAACCCAGAGGGTCACTCCCAGGGGCGGCCTAACCAGCCCCTCCCCTGATGACAAAGCCTGTGTTTCGGGCAAAACTGAGCTCGGAGGGCAAGTGACGGCTCCTCTTTCCACCAAAGTTCCCCCAGGGACTGGGGAGGGAGGGTGGCGGTGAGCAATAATATTCTATTTCTTTCATGCTTGCACTATCAAAAAAAAAAAAAAACAGCTAAAATAATTGCAAATAATATATAATTGATGGTGGCTCACAGTGGCAAAATAATTGAACTAGATTTTCCCTTTTGTTATGAGGCAGATAAATTCAGAGGCATGGGGTCGCGTAAGGCAAAGGCATTACGTGTTGGAATACACTGGTGATTTGTATGTGTTTACATCCTGGCCCAATGCACTGCCACACAGCGCAATAGTCAGAGATGAAAATAAGCAAGAATGAGCTGCATAATCAACACATGGGGGATGCCACAGTCTAAGCTGAATGAATGAGAGGGTAAAGAGGAATACAAATTCAGAAAGTCCAATGGTCTCGTATAGTGATCCCGATCCCTGCCATTATAATGCCTGGATTCTGTTCCCAGCTCCACCTATAACCATCTATTGAAAGGTGTTTTTTGATCATATATTGGAAAATTACTCCAGTGGCAAGATATCTTTGAAAAAATAGGAATAAGCTTAATCAGGCCTTGTTGAGGTGTTCTTTAAAGTGGAAATGATCACTAACAAGGGTGGCTAGTGCATATCTGAATATGTTTATTGCAGTACCACATACAGTATGTATTTCCATGTTCTGGACACAAACATTTTCCTACACATTATAGGGAGATGCTGGTTTTGTAATATGCCAGGATAATTTTTCCATAGTCAATATGTTGTTTACGTGCATCAATAGTCAGAAAAAGAGAAACCGTCTGATTATGGCTACATATTCTGCTTAGAGGCTAAAGTTTCTATCATGGACTGCTTTCAACGGTTATATTTTATGGCACAGATTCAGTGGGAATCCGATCTGCTAAAATATTTGGGCTGTGAAAACTCCAACACTGTGACAGATGTCAAGTCCAATTAAGTGACTCATGTCCAGGTTTCTGTCCAATAGGATTTCCCATTAAATATCAATTTAGGGGGAAAAAATTCCATCCCCCTTCTTAAGCCTTTATCTCTTCCACCATCTCCAGGCTGAATCAATTGGTACCAGGAGAGCTAAGAAGCCACGCGCGCATCTCTGCCTCTTGGCTGGGCTCTGACACCCTCTCCCGTCTTTCTCGGCTTCCCTGCCACTGTTCCTCCTGGAGACGTTCACTTTCCACCACCCTTTCTCCGAGCATCTCCAAGCCACTGACTATGTCTATTTTGCTACAAGGTAAAGAAAGGAGGGGGCTGGGGGTGGGAGATGTAACCAAGCCTTGAAAGACTTTGAAACTGGAAATAGGTGTCTGTTTATACAACATACAAGTAAATGCGGGAAGAGGAAGAGACACGCTTAGCCCCGAGTTATAGTATTGTATTCCTGGGAACTGGGGAGACATCAGCTGAACAAAGCCTTATCTCAAAAAAAAAAAAAAAAATCACTTCTGAGCCAGATCGCATCTCTGCCTTGTACTTCCCAGTTTCTGCTCAGCTCTGTTAAGGGGAGGAAAAGGAATCCTACAGGAGCCGTATCTTATCTTAACCATCTTTCTTATTGATTCTCCTGCTATTAGAAAGTGGAGGAATCAGCCCTTTGATGTGACCGTGTTTATCTCTGCATCTCTTTTGTTATTTATAGAGACCTAGAAGAGGAGAAAAGGCAGGAGACTTTTCAACACCTCGTGTGGTTTTTTGGGGGAAGAAAAATCAACAACAGATTTCCCGAAATGTTTGTGAACAATTAAAAGGCAAAGCGTTTTGATCTATCAGCTAAGTAAACAATCACTGATACCGTCCACATCCTGAGATATTATCGTCCCTCAGTGTGGACACCGGCAAGATGACAGCTGCTTTTTCATATTTGAATGTAATAAATATTTTCTGCTTTTAATATATTTCGGAGTCCCTCCCCTGAATTCCCTGGAATTTTAACTCTAAAAGATTGGAGAAAAGATTATCAAAAAGGCTTTTACAAGGTAAGGCTCCTTTAAATAATTTTTTTCCAGCGTGGAACTAAGTTAGTTTGTTCATATTGCATTGACAGATGCATTTCAGGCAAATGTTAAATAAAATACACACACGACGTGTTATTTATGAATATTTTTAAAAAGATATCTGGAGGAGAATATCATGCTTTGAGGGCAATCCAGGAACTTTTGCCTGAGCTACAACTGTAGTGGCTTGTTCTGATTTTCTGGCTTATTTATTTATACCCTTTCAAGCGGAGTGTAGGTGCAAGTTGCTCTACTTATAAATGTATCCGTTAAAAGCCCGCAGGGAATCACAGGCAGTTCACTTGGAGGTTTGTTTTTATTTTGCCTTAGAGGACTTGTTTTTCTCGCAGGGAAATGAGAGCCGTCTTGAAGTCAAATTCGCTCCTAAGCCAGTGCGGTGCTAGGAGCAGATCGCGCATCCCCGCTTTTGTCTCTGGAAGCAAACCCCGGCGCCCATGCGGGTTTCTCCCCAGCCAGGTCGCTCCGGCTGCACACGCAGGGCCCCAGGCTCCCAGCCTGGTCCTCGCTCCCGGGGCGCCCGCAGTAGTTGCGCTCCGTACCTGCAGGTGCCGGCCCCTTTCTAGACGCCGAATTGCCCCGGAGCCCAGCGATCCTGGGTCGCTCCCTTCCCAAAGCGCGCAGTAGGCGAACTCTAGACGCCGGAGGAGCTGGACAAGGGGACCTTTCCAGGAAGCCAGCGTTAGAGGAAAGCTGGGGACAGACCTGCTGGGCCTTGGCCAAGCCGTCCGGGAGGGCGACGGGCTCTGGCCTTTGGCTCCCGGCACCCAAACTTTGCGGGCAGAAGTGCAGCTCAGGCCAGGCCTGCCCACCTCCTCCGGCCCCGCGCCCTGCCTTTCCCTTCCTCCCCAGCCTCTCCGGCAGCGCCCCGGCCGCCGGCGTTTTCCCGGGAGTGGTGGGCAGGTTGCCGGGCGCATTGTCTTATCGCCAGTCACCGCGTCCCTGGGTCCCTGATGTGTGTGGCTGTCTGCGTGACAGATGGTGCTTCGGGAGCCTGCGAGGGCACGAGCGTCTCTGTTGTGCTGAAAGGAGCCTCCACGTTTGTTTGGTCATTTACGATTTCAGAGAAGCACTGGGGGGACCAGGACGCCTTTGCGCTCTGGGCCTGCTCCCCGTCTGCCCGCGGGACCGAACCCCTCTCCAGCCCTGGGTGCCCCACTCTGTGCCCCAGAACAGCGCGAGGCCCGCGGGCCGGATTCCTTCCCCTTCTCTCCTCCCTCCCCCGCCCCCTCACCCAAGCCAGATGTGTTCATCCTTCGTCATTTGTCAACGAAGGAAATGAAGTGAGGAAGGCAGAATGATGGAGTTGGTCTATGGCCCGAGGCGCACAGAACCCAGGCGTCACAGGCTTGCGGTCGTCCCCGGGCCGGGCCGCCTGCAGGCCGAGGTATCAGGTCCAGGATGCGGCCCTGCCTAGGAGAGAGGGCTCCCTCCCTGCGGGACCAGCTCTGCGGAGCGCGCGGGCCTGGGGTGGGAAGGAGGCCCTCACCCGCTCCCGCACCTATCAAAGGCCCTGATTCCTTTTATTGATTGATTTTCTGACTCCCCCTCAGCCTCCAAAATGATGCTGAGTCCAGACCAAGCCGCCGACTCGGACCACCCTAGCTCGGCGCACTCGGATCCGGAGTCCTTGAGCGGCGCGGACGCCAAGGTACTAGGCAACGTGTCGGACCTGGAGCCGGTGGAGGAGGCCGAGGGCGACGGCAAGGGCGGCGGCCGGGCCGCGCTCTACCCGCACCCGCAGCAGCTGAGCCGCGAGGAGAAGCGCCGCCGCCGGCGTGCCACGGCCAAGTACAGGTCGGCTCACGCCACCCGCGAGCGCATCCGCGTGGAGGCCTTCAACTTGGCCTTTGCCGAGCTCCGCAAACTGCTGCCCACGCTGCCCCCGGACAAGAAGCTCTCCAAGATCGAGATCCTGCGCCTGGCCATCTGCTACATCTCTTATCTCAACCACGTCCTGGACGTGTAGGGGCGGGCGCGCTGCCAGAGGCTGCGGGTCTGGATGTCGGGGGACCGAGACCGACCCGGGAGACTCGGACCGTGGAAGAAGTTATCAACGTGTTGCGTTCTCTCGGATCAGCAGGGAGACAAGGGAAGGTTTCCCACTCTGGAAGGTGGGGTTGTCTGGCAAGCTGTGGGGCTTGCAGGGGGGGATTTCCCAGGCCTGCGGACCTCCGGGAGGCACTGGAGATTGGCCACCCCCAGGCCTCCCCTCCCTGAGTTCGAATCCCTTTAAGGGTGTTTCATTTAGCTCATTGGAGACTTGGAGTTCTCCTTAGTTTATCTCCCATGAATCTTCAAGTTTTGAAAAAATGAGGGCAGAAGCTCTGAGTATAGGCTCATAACTTTAGGCGACCTGGATTTTTCTAATTGACAAATCACCAAACATCCGGAGGGGAAGGAGGGAATGTCCTCCAGGGTAGAGATTTTAGGCACTGAAGGTGGAACAGGAAACTTTCTATTCAGATTCGAAAAGAAAGATTAGAGTCCAAATGCACACTTGGTAAGCTCAAAAAGGTCTGATGAGAACAAACAGGCGGTGTGGGACGATCTGAGCTCGGTGGGAACTGAACCCTGCCGTATGACTCTAGTGTAGACAGGAAAATCCATATTTAAATGGAAAACTTAATATCTGACTGTGTTTTCAGGCAAAGTGCCCCTTTATATATCCAAAAACATCTATTCGTGACCTTAAACGCGTGGACCCATAGGTGTAGTTAGAAAAAGACAACCTATTTTTATTTATGTTAGAAGGAGTAGAGTATTTTTTCCAAGACATTTATTTTTCAGAGTGGTGATAATTTTACTTTGGATACTCTGTGCCAATTAATTTATAGTCAAGTGTTTACACTTTTTCCTGTGGAATAATACTTTTTACGTGTTTGTTGAGATTATACTGTGGTCTTTCTTTTGGCTCTAATTATATTGCACTTGCATAACAAAGTTCCCACTTCTCCCTGTTTCTAAACATATTTTATATATTAAGATGTTTGTTTGTGGTGAGATCAGCAACACTAACACTTCACTATTATAGTTTTTTAAAAAAGTAAGTGTTGTTATTCTTATCTGTAGTTATGTCTGAAAAGTACTTTACAAACTGTTTATAAGGCAAGTAGCTTCTTTGTGTGTATGTGTGTGTGTGTGATGTTTGTGCCTGGGATGATTTTAGGAAATTAAGTTATTTTCCTAAAAAAAAAAAAAAAAAGAATTCAGAAACTACTTTCCTCTGTGACAACCAAAAAGAAAAGTCTATAACCTGAAAATGTTTCATGTTCTCAGCTGTGAAACTCTTAAAACGAGGAGTGTATTTTAGAGATGGGGGGGAACCACACCTGCTATCCAAAGATTTTAGTCTTTTTCAGGGTTTTTTTGTGTCTCTGTTGCTTTATATAATGCAATATTTTGTAGTGAAAATAGATATAATCTGGTTTCTATCTGACGAGTTTTTCATATCTCATGAATGGTGCGCTGTTTTGCATATAAATAAAGGTATCAAGTAAAGCTCTCTCCTTTATTTTAAGCATCCTGTCAAAAAAAAAATGAGCATGCTGGCTGAGCATGAACTAGCGTAACAGACTCAATTCCTCAGGAAGGAACTATGAAAGAAAACATAACAGAGCCTTAACATATTTATCATGGGATATGTGATGCTCTTCCTGAACTTGAGCACTCATCAGTCTCTAGCTAGGATGGTGGCACAGATCATGTTTCCCTCCATGAGGGGAGATTACAGGGTTCACGTGAAAATATTACTTGAATCAGAGATTCTTCTGCTTTGAAAGGAAACTTAGTAACTAACCCAACCTCTTCAAATTAGAGCCGGGAACCTGAGGCCCAGGGAGTTTCGGTCCCTGCGCCGTCACATGGCTATGTGGGAAGAAGGCCCTGATACGATGACTCCCAGCCTCATGGCACTTATTAAGAACAAGGTGTCAAACGTCTAACCAGGACATGACACCTGCAAACAAGAGAAAAAAATTTAGCCCTGGGCCAACCTTGAGATATGAAGAATGTCATCTACAAAAGCTAAGTCTAACAATGTGAAATACTCTGTCTACCAGCAGGAGACAAGCATAACTTAAAAACTACATGCACACATACGGAGAATTTTATGAAATATGGACTATATCACACCCAACCTGGTTGCGGAGTGAAAAATGCAATTGGGTGGATGCTTGGTTTTGTGCCTGTAGCACGTGGGATTGGGATTGTGAGCGTTTTCCACGTCCACCCAGGTATCTTGTAGTTAGGTTCACAGAGACCTAGTAAGTGTGGCTTCCCACTCCTCATGTGGAGGTGCTCAGTAGGGATGCACAAGGGACACGAAACAGAATGGTGCCTTCTTTGGCCTTGTGTCTGGACAGAGCCCTGGTCACAGCAGCTGCGGCTGGTTACGTCAGCCTGCAGACACCTGCTACCTGGAGGCCGAGGGCTTGCCGGTCTTGCCCCTCTAGGCCTGGGAGAGATGCTACGCCCAGTCTTCATAGCACTTCTCTATTACAAGACGGGAAACACGGCCTCGCTCCAACACCAAGGAAATGAGGGCCTCCTTTTCCTGGTTTATGAGCCTAACTTCCAACCGACCGACACAGTTCTGCCACTGACTCCAGGAGGCTCCTATTCACTCACCGCCCTAGACGAAGGGCCTCGCCCTTGGAGTTGGACTTAGGGCATAGACATAGACAAAGATCAAAACCGCTCCCAGCTACACAGCCCGGTGTCCCAGGAAGGGATCTTTGCAGGGTCATTTCAGACCCAAGGCTGTTGAGCACCCTCCGAAGAGACAGGCAGCACTGTGTCACTGGTAGACCAGAGAGTGACTGACTAATCCGTGGCTACTCAGCCACAGTAAGGGAGTAATGATGCTTCTCTGAACAATGATGATGGTGATCTTTCAGTCTTCCATTCATCAAGTATTTATTGAGGACCTACTGTGTGCTGGGCATTGTTTGAGATGCTAAAAATAGAGCCCCAGATGAGACCAAACCTACTGGAGAGGAGCAGTACATGGACAACAAAGAGATAAACTTAATTTCAGGTTTTACTGAACGCTGTGAAGATGAGAGCTGGAGTGCTGGTGGCGGTTTGTTTTGGATCGATCTGCCTACCCAGCAGCCTCCACAGTCGCTGCCACCTGTTAACCTGTGCTGTGCTCATGCCACCAAAACACCCTGTGCCAATCACTCTCCATCCCCCACTGGCAACACCATGGTCCCTCCCCCCAGCTTGCTCTCTCCCTAGGCAGACCTGGGGACTCGGTTCCTTCTGCTGCTGCTCTCACCTTCTCCTCTCTGCCCCAGCTGCTCAGATGGCCAGGGCATTACTGCTCCCCAGAAAACTCTAGCCCCACCTGGCCCAGCTGACAAGGCCACCTGTGCTGGAAACCTCCATGCCCAGAGGTCCACCTGATTTCTGCCACTGCTGGAAACATCCAGAGAAAAGGGGCAAAAGTCCTTAGCAAGGGGAGGGGCAGCAGCTGAGAGTGAGGGTGGCAGGATGGGTCCGGGAAGGAAGAGCAGGCTGAAGACAGGGCAAGTGGGTCTGGAAGAAATGAGGCTGTAGCGAGGTGGAGGGCTGGGCGGGAAACACCTGCTCCCCACGTGAACGCTGTGCGTGGGGCTTCCTCCAGTGGCCCTGCCCATGAACAGGTGTCCCCAGACTGCTCTGCTCTGGTAAGGACAGAGGTGACCTCTGTGATGCTGAGACTTATGCAGTCCCCACCCCTGCTATTCACCTCTGGACCTGGATTTCCACCCACTGAGGTTTGGGTAGGCAGGAGCCAAGGAGGAGGGGACATCGACTTGAGTGCATACACAGCTAATACCCTTTCCCAGAAGGGCTATCTCCTTCATTATTGGTAGTAGTGGGAATATTGAGAGCTAACATGTATGAGTGTGTGCTACATGCTTACTGAGACATGCTTTCCATGAATTATCTCATTGAGTTCATACAACCCAATGAGGTAGGTACTTTTCTTTCCATTTAACATACAGGGAACTTAGGCTCAGAGAGAGTTTTAACTTGCCCAGGGTCATGAAGCCACGTTTGTGGGTTTATCAAAGTGCCTCTCCTTACACTCTACCGTTTTCATTTGCTCCAGAGGCAGCTGTGCCATGCACAACCCTACCTTTGGTCCCTGCACCCCATCTCTCCACCCAGGTGCCTACGGAAGCTTCAGCGCCGGCACCCGACTGGGGACACATGCAGGAGGGGACTGAGCCTATGCTCTGCTCGCCAGGTCAAGTGCACAGAAGACACTGCAGTCCCTCCTGAGGGACATGGGACTAGCCCGCCACTGTCCACAGCATGACTGTTCACCAGCACACGGGTGGGTCTGGCTCCACGGTCCCCCCGCATCCCTTGGCACATGGAGGTCGGTCCTCACACTGCCCCAAGAACCATCTTTGAAAGTTAGCATGTCACCCCTGCCTGAAAACATTCTCGATTCCTCATTGTCTATAAAACACACACACTCCAGTTCTTTCTCTGGGCACAGAAATCTTTCAGAATCTTGTTCTAGACACCCTCCAGCATCATTTCAGCCTCTCTCCCTGAGTTCCTGCCAAATCCCGATTTCCCCACTTCCCTGCAGATGCCTGCTCCTTTACTATCTTTTAAAATCCTCACCTGAGGATATGTTTATTGATTTTATAGAGAGAGGAAGGGTGAGAGAGAAAACATTTATCGGTTGCCTCCCATACATGCCACGACCAGGGATGGGACACACCACCTCGGTATGTGCCCTAACTGGGAATCAAACCCGCAAACGTTCAGTGTCTGGGAAGACACTGCAACCAACTGAGCCACCCGGCCGGGGGGTGCCTGCTCCTTGATAACCTGGGCCTTCGCACTTGCTGTCCCTCTGCCTACTGTGCTGTCCTCCAGCCTGACTTTCTGCCCTGAAAGTTTCAATTATTCCACTGTCACCCAACTCAAATGTCATTGCTTTACGAAGTTTCCCTCAGTT
Source organism: Plecotus auritus (assembly GCF_963455305.1). NCBI lineage: Eukaryota > Metazoa > Chordata > Mammalia > Chiroptera > Vespertilionidae > Plecotus > Plecotus auritus. Next base: position 35,790,209 of record NC_137778.1, read on the forward strand.
TCTTTGGGCGGTGTTAGCTGCTCTGCTCCAAGTCCCATACAAACATCATGAGGCCAGAATTGATCCGCTTCTCCCATCCCTGTGTTTGAGGCCCAGGAGTCGGCCAGCTTCACACCGTGGCTCCAACCTATTGTAAACATGTGATGCTGAACAAGTTACTTCAGCCTCCAGTTTTCAAATGAGTGGGAGGGGCCCATATAGGTACCTATCTCCTGTGCCTGCGGTGAGGTAGCCAGGGGATAATGCAGAGCAGCGGTCGCCAACCGGTGGCCCGTGGACCCCTGGTGGCTCGTGAGGTCCGAAAGGTTGGTGACCGCTGATGTAGAGTGCTGGTCAGAACAGAAAGACTGTAACAAGTGCTCAATAAATGTGAGCTATTATTATTATTACCTTCGAATTTATAGTGTGCATAGGAGGAGCCACAAATAATAATGCAGCGATAATTCATTGACATATTAATGATTCGCGGTCTCCACCAATGGTATTCGTCGGCATATGACACATTATTAGCTCTAGAGAAAGTCAATAAATAGTCTTTGTCCTACAAGACAGAACACATTATAGGTAAGTAAATAGTATCTGTGGAATAAACCATAAACAACATATAAAGTCAGAAAGCCCCTCTCCACTCCACGTGGGAGGCCTGGCCTATACCTGCTCTCTCTTCACCTTGGTTTTCCCAGAGCAATGAGGCCGGGGACAGGCACCATTGCAGGGTGGTCAGGAGCACGGACGACAAAGCATGCCTGTGCTCCAACCCCGGGTCTCCTGCTAACCAGCTGTGGCCTTGAACAAATCATTTCATTCTGTGCCTCAGTTGTGTTACCTGTAGAACGGGGGGATAATAGTACCTAGCCTGTAGCGTTGTTAGGAAGATGAATTGATTCACATGAAGCGCTTGGAGCACGTCTGGTGCAGGTTAAGAGCTCAAGTAGCACCTAACTATATCGGCCCTGTGTCAGGCAACCTTTTCCAAAGTTAAACAGCTAAGTGATTTTTGAGATAGCGAAGGGAGAAATTGTTGGAACTTTCCATTCAACTTTACTACATATTACCAGGTCAGGAGGAAATTGCACATGTCTTTGCTGATCATTCCATAAAAAAATATCAGGAAAAGGGGAGATTTCTGGAGTTTCTTGAATTACGGGGAAGAGGACTAGATTAGTGAATGTGGGCGGAGGGGAGGTCCGCCCTAGGGATCCCCTGGGACCAGGATGGGTGACAAGGAGGGAGAGGATAGTGGGGTCAGGAGGTGAAAGGAACACCCCTCAGAGCTGATGCATGGCGGGCACCTGGTGCACTGACGGTAGTGAGGGCTGGACTGGTCCTGAGTAGGGGCAGGGGAGCTGTGCTGGAGGCGGACTCTGCCACCAGAGTGGGGGGCTGGGGGTTCGGCTGCCTTTGTTCAGGTGTGAGTCCATCATTGGGCCTGGTGAGGGAAAATCTATCAGCATGGATTGCCTCCCATACGTGCCCTGACCAGGAATCGAACCCACAACCTTTTGACGTACATGACAGTGCTCCAACCAACTGAGCCATCTGGATAGGGCTGAACAGCTACTTAAAAAAAATACCGTTATGGAAACTTTAGGAACATCCACAAAAGCTAAGGGACGTGTACACCAGGTTCTAATAGCCCGACATTTCATTTATACTCTCCTTGCTTTCCCACCACCCCTCTGGGCTATTTGAAGCAAATCCCAAACATAGCATCATTTCATCCATGAACATTTGAGGAAGTCTCTACAAGATAAAGGACCCTTTCTCCTTCTGTAAGATAACCGAAGCACCATCATAACAGTGAGACAGTTACAGCATTTCCCGAGCATCACCAGTGAGCACCTACGTTTGGAGGGAATTTCACAGCTGGCCTAACCAGCTCTCCCCCTCCCCCCCAGCTTCGGAGACCTTTTCCTCCTGCTGGGTGATCACCTCTGCTTGTCTTCCTTCTATTTTAAGAATTCACCCTCCCCTTCCCCACTGTCCTTAAGGCTGGCACTTTCTCTTACATACATGTTGGATGTGAATGTCCCTGTCACCACCCTCCCTCTGCGCTGTCATGGCTGGACATGCCCGAGAACTGGCCATTTCAGTACAAAAGGCCAGTCCGCAGTCCAAAGCTGCTGTGTGTGTCCCAGGGTAGCTAGTGGTGGCTGACTGCTGACCAGGGTAAAGGAGAAGGGCGAAGAGCTGGCAGAACATGATAGAGTGGACACACTGCCCAAGCCCAACGCCTGCAGATTTCAAAGATTTAAAAAAAAAAAGAGGTGGATTCGGTCTTTTCAGTCACATATCTGTCACTTTGCTACCTCTGCGAGCCCCTCAGGCCCCCAGGATGGGGTACAAGCTTGCACTCTGAGTGGTTATGTGGCTCGTCCAGTCTCACACCCTGTCAGCCCGTGACACCAATCCACACATGGACCCCACGCTGTCGGCCCTGCATTGTAGCCTGGTGACTAGTGACAATATCAGCAAAACAACTGCCCAGACGGAGCACTCACCCATCGCGGGCACTGCCCATTATTAACTCACTTAACCCTCCCCCAACCCAATGAGGTAAAAGCTCTAAGTTACAAAGACACAGGACACAGAGAAGTTAAGTAACACGCCAGAGCAGCACCGGTGACTGAGGCGTGAATGTGGGGTGCGGGCCTGCCTCTGGCTTTAGAAGGTTCTATGCTGACGTCAGGACCCACTGCTCCAGAATGGGTCCCCCTGGCAGGATGGCCCTGACCACACATAGACTTTGGGGATTGCTCTGAAAATTAAGTGGTTAGTCCCTGTGCGAGTCTAAATAAATGTGAAAAGAAACAAGTCCGCTTATGAGAGAGACTGTGTGTGGGTTGTGGGTGTGAACGCCTTACACAGAGAAAATGCGCCCATCCTGGAGGCCCGTGCCCATTGTGACGTCGTGGGACAGATGCCACGCCTACACCTGTCACACACACCTGCACAGCTCATGTCCCCTGGTCCTTACACATTGCTGTTTCTGAACCTTCTATGGATATTGCTTAACGCCAGACACTTCTATTGCCACGTGCTGTGCGTGGAGGAGATATACCACGATAGCTAATTATTAATTTTTTTAAAAAACTCTGGAAACCTAATTAAAGTTGCGGTGATTTTAGCGTTCGGACTTCAAGAGGTATTTGCTTGCCCCGGTTTGTGTGGAGCGAGCGGCAGGCATGCTGTGTGTGGCAGGTCTGGCCCGCTCCCTGTCGCCATCCTATTTGCATGAGGGCCCGGATTTGTCTTTGGCTCCTTGTATGGTTAGGGATGAGACCCTCGGTCCCAGGGGAGGGGGGCAGGTGTTGCTCCAGTCGAGCGAATGGAACCAAATTACAGGCCCGTCTGTCACCTCCTCTGGGAGAAGGTGGAGGGAGGGAGGGAAGGGGACGGGAGGGGGACAGAGGAAGAAGGGGGGAGGGGAGAGGCCACTGGGCCAGGAGAAGGGAGAGCCAGCATCTGAAGGGGGCTGCCAGTGTGAGACAACAGCCCGGCAGCCTCCATGCAGAAGGAGGAACGAGGAGGATGGGGGTGACAGCTCCGGGGGGCGGGGGAGGTGGGGACACCACGTGGCCTGCGACCTCAGGCTCTTCACTGACCCGCCGTGACCCATAGCCACTTAGGCCGCGTCTATGCGGCGCCAGCAAACACTCATGCTGGAATTGGTTTTCACTAAATTGATGGATATATTTTCTGACTGCACTGACTTGGGGGCTGTGTCTCTATTCCGTGAAATCTACCGAAAGCAGAAACATCCAGCATATCCATTCCCTTCATCTTTGGGCTAACAGTTTGCATACACACACACACACACACACTTTAATTAAGCCACACCAATTTGCGCGTGCAGACACAGATGCCCCTCCATGACTGTAGCCCCCGCACTTGTGCCTGGATTTGTCCTTCGGGGAGAGCGCTGCCGGCTGATGGCTGAGGCCACCCGGCGATGTCCCGCAGCTTCATTAACACGGGAAGTTACTTCGAGCTGCCGGATATAATCAGAGATAACGATGAACACTCTGCCGTCGGGGGCGGCCCCTGGAGATGGCCCTTCTGCCCAGCGTTCCAGTGGGGCCCAGCAGTGTTATTCTAAGCTGCCCGAGAAAAAATACAAACAGATGACAGGCCCTCTGTGGAACACGGGGACAGCGATCATAAATTGCCATCACTGTGCCTTTTGTTGTGAATAGAGTGGTGCAAAGACTACAGGAGAGAATGAGAAGCGAACAGATCTCAAACCAGATAGAGCAGTTCTGATAAGAAACCAGTCCTTGGCGGGTCCTCCAGACTAGTGTGGAGAAAGCAGTTCCACACACTTATTCTTTCTCTTACCTCTGGGCAGGGGAGGTTAAAGAAATTGTCAGTTCCCACTAGCTCTTTCAATAAGAAAAGAACTGAGGCATGGAGTGATGATGTGCGGTGGGGCTGAGAAGAGACAAACAAATTTCTTCCCCTTCTCTCCGACAATACTAGTAAAATGATTGACAGAGATAATTCCCCCTGTGAGAGGAAGAAAGAATCGCTAGCAGACAATGGGCTGGGCTTCCACTGTGGCTGGTAGAGCTCTGTCCATCCGATGTCAAGTGATGACTGAAAAGTGAAAAATTAATTCCATTATCCAGCTGCTGTTGCTGCTGGATGCCAAAAGGCCCAGATGTTTCCAAACATCTGGGTATTTGACAGCATGTTTTTACCATATATCCAGATGCTCTGTATTGTGTGGACAAAGGCCAGACCTAGACACGGAGAAGAAAAGAAACTGAGAAGTGGGGAGCCGAGAGCTTCAAAGGGGGGACTGAGTGGTAATGGGGGAAGAAAAGGGGGAATTAAGAATAAAAGCACATGTGAAAAGAGGCAGAACCATAAAAGCAAGTCAGGGTTCCAAAAGAGAAGGATTGCCCTTAGCTGGTTTGCTCAGTGGATAGAGCATCAGCATGTGGACTGAAGGGTCCTGGGTTCGATTCCAGTCAAGGGCACAAGCCTCAGTTGTGGGCTTGATTCCCAGTAGGGGGCGTGCAGGAGGCAGCCAATCAATGATTCTCTCTCATCATTGATGTTTCCATCTCTCTCTCCTTCTCCCTTCCTCTCTGAAATCAATAACAATGTATTTTTTTAAAAACTCAGGAAAAAAAATCAAAAGAGAGGAACTTTCTGTTCTTGGCCTCGCTCTCACCCTGATTCCATGGAAAGTATTTCACCTTGTCCGCGGCTGTGTGATAGGGAAAAGGTACGAGCAGTGACCTGGAAGACACCCTGAGGAGACCCAGGAAGCAATCTGGGCCCAGACATCACACTTACCCAGGGTGGGTGGCTGTGTGTCTGCAAAGAAGTGAGACTAGAATGTGGAAACGTGATTAATACATCGGGGACGTGGTTATCACATACAGGAATGAAACGTCGACATTCCAGTCAAGGAAGTCCACACTACGCAAAGCATTGCAATGCGCCGATTAGTCAACTTTGTTCCCAGTTATCAATCAAGATGATGAGCATGGTAGAGACAGAACCGGGGATGGTGCACCAGAAGGAAAGGGGTAATTGAGTGGGGGAAGGTTGTGCAGCTTGGTGACAGATTTAGAGGAGGGGACATGATGTGATTGAGGTGATGGTGGGAGTAAGCATTAGGCTTTCAGGACAGCTCACAAAGACGCCTGTAATTCCCAAGATGTCTGTTATCTATGAAATGCAAATCAGGAGGGGAGTGACATCATGTCAGATTATGGCCACAGGGAGTAATTATTTAGACATTAAAGGCTACTGAAGGGAGTGGCTGACAATATTAATGATGTCCAGATGGACAGAGTGTGATGCGAAAATTATTTTCTGGTACAAAGAACAAGGGAATTCTGATCAGGTTTTCTCTTCTGTTGGACAGTCTGCATCTCTTGGAAGTTTGCCGCTCAAAGAGATGGTGGCACTCAGAGACGGCCTCTGTGAATCAAAGCACCGCAGGGTTTGCAGAAGGAGCCACAGTCTACAGCTCCACAGTGGCAAAGCACAATCAATATGCAAAACACTCCCATAATCATTACGGCTGTGAAAAGAGGAAATCATCTCAAGATGGTGTATGTAACAAGCTGGTGATTGGAAACTTCTTTTCCAACTCTTGCACCACCGCATGCTGCCTTTCTTCACCAAGTACAGCAGCGGCAGCAACTTGTTGCTTGCTTTTCATGGACCTCACCCTCCCCTGCTCCTTCTGCAATACTAGTGCCAATACAGACACCTTGGCCATTAATACTGGTATCAGCTGCATTACCACAGGGAACGTCTTCTCAGACATCGCGGAGAAATGCAGCCTGGCCAAGACCACGGTATCGACAACAACAGCAGCAAAAAGGAGGAAAGCACATCTTGGATCCATAATGGGAAAGAGTCACAGGCAATGACTAAAGACCAGTTTCACGAAGATCCAGAGGCAGAGTCTGCTGATCTGGACTGCAGATGGGACAGTGCTGCCTGGAGTTCTGTTCTCTTCCCAGAGCAGGTGGTGAGATTCAAGTGAGAATCACCAGGGTGCCAGGCCTGTTGTTCACCTCTCTGACCCTCCTGAGAGTGAATGACGCAGCCAGGAGAAAACAAATGGGTCTCCAATATATGGGAAGTTCCTGCATAACATTAAAGGAATCAGGGGCACAGG